>NC_140019.1:25508968-25942443 GCF_964263955.1 Coregonus lavaretus
TGGGGACAGCCGAAGAACCCTTTTATGTTCTAGATAGCACTTTTTTTCTAAGAGTGTATATATAAACACTGTATGATAGGGTGTGGAAAGGTGCCTCCCAGCAAAATAGAATTAGTCGCCAGCCAGGGCGCATGGAGAAACCGGCCCACCAGCCCACCGCGCGTATGTCATCATGACAACGAGCTCGCGGTCGTTACCACTATATCAAGCAGTCCACTGGCTCGCCGCTTCTGCCTTTGAACAAAACAGTGCAGTAGGCAGTGATGACAAAGTGATTTATAAAAACAGCATAGCAAATGCTTTTGCTTTTTTCCCCCCTCCCTCTCTCTTCTCTTCTCCCCGCCGCAGTTACACAGCTGTTAAACAGATGCTGTTTGTACCAATTTAGAAGCCACTGCATTGTTTGTCAACACCGGTTTGAAGATTCATTCTTTAAAACAGGGGGAACCTGCGATGAAATGCACACATGCTGGGAGTTGATGGGGTAGCAGAATGAAAAGGAGGGGGAGAATGGAGAAAGGAGGGGAAAGAGGAGGCAGGGGATGGTTGGAGGGTGGAGGAAAAATGCTCTTCTGGAATTTGGCATGATTTACCGTGTGGTTTTTAAAATAATTAATGAAAGCACTACTTGTAAAAGAAACAGGCGGCGGTGATGGTGGTTGGTGGTGTTGACCGGAAATATAAGTTAACCTGTCAGTTTGTGTTAGCCGCCGACAAGCCGCACCCGGGGCCTTCACGGAAGAGACTGGCCTGTCAGACACACTCACCCGTCCGCTCGGCAGACTAGGTAGCAAATCACTTCCCTGATAAATTGACTGGTACTAATGCTCCAAAATGGAACCGGCTAGGGCTGCATAAAACCCCGCACTCATGGCTCCCCATCCGTACGACAGTCTTAACATGGCTTCCCAGCGACTCTAATTTCCTCCATAATTAATAATCTGACTGATGGATGAGAGGAAGAGAGGAGGAAGTCTGGAGGGGTCAGATACAGATAACAAAAAAATAGAGATATTTTGGGGAAGAAAGGTAGATTTAATAAAAGCAATGTGCTGTATGTGAGACAAGAGAGAAGACAAGAGACGAGGAGAGGAAGGAAAAAAAAAAAAGAAAAAAAAGAAGAAAAAAAAAGAAGGAGGAGTGACGAAGGAGGGGGAACAGAGCATGGGGAGGAGGGATGGACTCATGAATGGGAGGAGGAGGAGGAGGGGGGAGTAGAGTGAACCAGATGCTGTTGGGAGGCGGAGGCAGTGGAGGGAGCAGAGGGAGAGGAGGGAGATGAGGCAGTGGAGGGAGATGAGGCAGTGGAAGGAGTGGAGGGAGAGGAGGGAGAAGAGGCAGAGGAGGCAGTGGAGGGAGAAGAGGCAGTGGAGGGAGAAGAGGGAGAGGAGGGAGAGGAGGGAGAGGAGAGAGAGGAGAGAGAGGAGGCAGTGGAGGCAGAAGAGGCAGAAGAGGCAGAAGAGGGAGAGGAGATGAGAGGAGGGAGAAGAGGGAGAGGAGAGTGGAGGGAGAGGAGGGAGAGGAGGCAGTGGGGGGAGAAGAGGGAGAAGAGGGAGAGGAGGGAGAAGAGGGAGAAGAGGGAGAGGAGGAGAGGAGGGAGAGGAGGGAGAGGCGGGAGAGGAGGCAGTGGAGGGAGAAGAGGGAGAAGAGGGAGAGGAGGGAGAAGAGGGAGAGGAGGCAGTGGAGGCAGTGGAGGGAGAAGAGGGAGAGGAGGCAGTGGAGGGAGAAGAGGAGAGGAGGCAGTGGAGGGAGAGGAGGCATAGGAGGCAGTGGAGGGAGAAGAGGGAAAGGAGGGAGAGGAGGGAGAAGAGGCAGTGGAGGGAGAAGAGGGAGAGGAGGGAGAAGAAGGGTAGGAGGCAGTGGAGGGAGATTAGGGAGAGGAGGCGGAAGAGGGAGAATAGGGAGAGGAGGCAGAAGAGGGAGAGGAGGCAGAAGAGGGAGAGGAGGTGGAAGAGACGGAGAGGAGGCAGTGGAGGGAGAAGTGGGAGAAGAGGGAGAGGAGTGAGAGGAGGGAGAAGAGGGAGAAGAGGGAGAAGAGGGAGAAGAGGCAGTGGAGGGAGAATAGGGAGAAGAGGGAGAGGAGGGAGAGGAGGGAGAGGCGGGAGAGGAGGCAGTGGAGGGAGAAGAGGGAGAAGAGGGAGAGGAGGGAGAAGAGGGAGAGGAGGCAGTGGAGGCAGTGGAGGGAGAAGAGGGAGAGGAGGCAGTGGAGGGAGAAGAGGAGAGGAGGAAGTGGAGGGAGAGGAGGAATAGGAGGCAGTGGAGGGAGAAGAGGGAAAGGAGGGAGAGGAGGGAGAGGAGGGAGAAGAGGCAGTGGAGGGAGAAGAGGGAGAGGAGGGAGAAGAAGGGTAGGAGGCAGTGGAGGGAGATTAGGGAGAGGAGGCAGAAGAGGGAGAAGAGGGAGAGGGGGCAGAAGAGGGAGAGGAGGCAGAAGAGGGAGAGGAGGCGGAAGAGGGAGAGGAGGCAGTGGAGGGAGAAGTGGGAGAAGAGGGAGAGGAGTGAGAGGAGGGAGAAGAGGGAGAAGAGGCAGTGGATGGAGAATAGGGAGAAGAGGGAGAGGAGGGAGAAGGGGGAGAGGAGGGAGAGGAGGGAGAGGTGGGAGAGGAGGCAGTGGAGGGAGAAGAGGGAGAAGAGGGAGAGGAGGGAGAAGAGGGAGAGGAGGCTGTGGAGGCAGTGGAGGGAGAAGAGGGAGAGGAGGAAGTGGAGGGAGAAGAGGGAGAGGAGGCAGTGGAGGGAGAGGAGGAATAGGAGGCAGTGGAGGGAGAAGAGGGAAAGGAGGGAGAGGAGGGAGAGGAGGGAGAAGAGGCAGTGGAGGGAGAAGAGGGAGAGGAGGGAGAAGAAGGGTAGGAGGCAGTGGAGGGAGATTAGGGAGAGGAGGCAGAAGAGGGAGAAGAGGGAGAGGAGGGAGAAGAGGGAGAGGAGGCAGAAGAGGGAGAGGAGGCGGAAGAGGGAGAGGAGGCAGTGGAGGGAGAAGTGGGAGAAGAGGGAGAGGAGGGAGAAGAGGGAGAAGAGGGAGAAGAGGCAGTGGAGGGAGAAGAGGGAGAAGAGGGAGAGGAGACATAGGAGGGAGAGGAGGCAGTGGAGGGAGATGAGGGAGAGGTGGCAGTGGAGGGAAATGAGGCAGTGGAGGGAGAAGAGGGAGAAGAGGGAGGAGAGGGAGAAGAGGCAGTGGAGGGAGAATAGGGAGAAGAGGGAGAAGAGGGAGAGGAGACAGAGGAGGGAGAGGAGGCAGTAGAGGGAGAAGAGGGAGAGTTGGCAGTGGATGGAAAGGAGGCAGTGGAGGAAGAAGAGTGAGAAGAGGGAGAGGAGGGAGAGGAGGGAGAGGAGGGAGTGGAGGGAGATGAAGGAGAGGAGAAAGAAGAGGGAGAGGAGAGAGAAGAGGGAGAGGAGGAAGTTGAGGGAGAGGAGGGAGAGGAGGCAGTGGAGGGAGAGGAGGAATAGGAGGCAGTGGAGGGAGAAGAGGGAAAGGAGGGAGAGGAGGGAGAGGAGGGAGAAGAGGCAGTGGAGGGAGAAGAGGGAGAGGAGGGAGAAGAAGGGTAGGAGGCAGTGGAGGGAGATTAGGGAGAGGAGGATGAAGAGGGAGAAGAGGGAGAGGAGGCAGAAGAGGGAGATGAGGAAGAAGAGGGAGAGGAGGCGGAAGAGGGAGAGGAGGCAGTGGAGGGAGAAGTGGGAGAAGAGGGAGAGGAGTGAGAAGAGGGAGAAGAGGGAGAAGAGGGAGAGGAGGGAGAGGAGGGAGAGGGGAGAGAGGAGAGAGAGGAGGCAGTGGAGGGAGAAGAGGGAGAAGAGGGAGAGGAGGGAGAAGAGCGAGAGGAGGCAGTGGAGGCAGTGGAGGGAGAAGAGGGAGAGGAGGCAGTGGAGGGAGAAGAGGGAGAGGAGGGAGAGGAGGGAGAGGAGGGAGAAGAGGGAGAGGCGGGAGAGGAGGCAGTGGAGGGAGAAGAGGGAGAAGGGGAGAGGAGGGAGAAGAGGGAGAGGAGGCAGTGGAGGCAGTGGAGGGAGAAGAGGGAGAGGAGGCAGTGGAGGGAGAAGAGGAAGAGGAGGCGGTGGAGGGAGAGGAGGAATAGGAGGCAGTGGAGGGAGAAGAGGGAAAGGAGGGAGAGGAGGGAGAGGAGGGAGAAGAGGCAGTGGAGGGAGAAGAGGGAGAGGAGGGAGAAGAAGGGTATGAGGCAGTGGAGGGAGATTAGGGAGAGGAGGCAGAAGAGGGAGAAGAGGGAGAGGAGGGAGAAGAGGGAGAGGAGGCAGAAGAGGGAGAGGAGGCGGAAGAGGGAGAGGAGGCAGTGGAGGGAGAAGTGGGAGAAGAGGGAGAGGAGTGAGAGGAGGGAGAAGAGGGAGAAGAGGAAGAAGAGGCAGTGGAGGGAGAATAGGGAGAAGAGGGAGAAGAGGGAAAGGAGACAGAGGAGGGAGAGGAGGCAGTGGAGGGAGAAGAGGGAGAGGTGGCAGTGGAGGGAAAGGAGGCAGTGGAGGGAGAAGAGGGAGAAGAGGGAGGAGAGGGAGAAGAGGCAGTGGAGGCAGTGGAGGGAGAAGAGGGAGAGGAGGCAGTGGAGGGAGAAGAGGGAGAAGAGGGAGAGGAGGCAGTGGAGACAGTGGAGGGAGAAGAGGGAGAGGAGGCAGTGGAGGGAGAAGAGGGAGAGGAGGCAGTGGAGGGAGAGGAAGAATAGGAGGCAGTGGAGGGAGAAGAGGGAGAGGAGGGAGAGGAGGGAGAAGAGGCAGTGGAGGGAGAAGAGGGAGAGGAGGGAGAAGAAGGGTATGAGGCAGTGGAGGGAGATTAGGGAGAGGAGGCAGAAGAGGGAGAAGAGGGAGAGGAGGGAGAAGAGGGAGAGGAGGAAGAAGAGGGAGAGGAGGCGGAAGAGGGAGAGGAGGCAGTGGAGGGAGAAGTGGGAGAAGAGGGAGAGGAGTGAGAGGAGGGAGAAGAGGGAGAGGAGACAGAGGAGGGAGAGGAGGCAGTGGAGGGAGAAGAGGGAGAGGTGGCAGTTGAGGGAAAGGAGGCAGTGGAGGGAGAAGAGGGAGAAGAGGGAGGAGAGGGAGAAGAGGCAGTGGAGGCAGTGGAGGGAGAAGAGGGAGAGGAGGCAGTGGAGGGAGAAGAGGGAGAAGAGGGAGAAGAGGGAGAAGAGGGAGAAGAGGGAGAGGAGGCAGTGGAGACAGTGGAGGGAGAAGAGGGAGAGGAGGCAGTGGAGGGAGAAGAGGGAGAGGAGGCAGTGGAGGGAGAAGAGGGAGAAGAGGGAGAAGAGGGAGAAGAGGGAGAGGAGGCAGTGGAGACAGTGGAGGGAGAAGAGGGAGAGGAGGCAGTGGAGGGAGAAGAGGGAGAGGAGGCAGTGGAGGGAGAGGAAGAATAGGAGGCAGTGGAGGGAGAAGAGGGAGAGGAGGGAGAGGAGGGAGAAGAGGCAGTGGAGGGAGAAGAGGGAGAGGAGGGAGAAGAAGGGTATGAGGCAGTGGAGGGAGATTAGGGAGAGGAGGCGGAAGAGGGAGAAGAGGGAGAGGAGGGAGAAGAGGGAGAGGAGGAAGAAGAGGGAGAGGAGGCGGAAGAGGGAGAGGAGGCAGTGGAGGGAGAAGTGGGAGAAGAGGGAGAGGAGTGAGAGGAGGGAGAAGAGGGAGAGGAGACAGAGGAGGGAGAGGAGGAAGTGGAGGGAGAAGAGGGAGAGGTGGCAGTTGAGGGAAAGGAGGCAGTGGAGGGAGAAGAGGGAGAAGAGGGAGGAGAGGGAGAAGAGGCAGTGGAGGGAGAAGAGGGAGAGGAGGGAGAGGAGGGAGAGGAGAGAGAAGAGGGAGAGGCGGGAGAGGAGGCAGTGGAGGGAGAAGAGGGAGAAGGGGAGAGGAGGGAGAAGAGGGAGAGGAGGCAGTGGAGGCAGTGGAGGGAGAAGAGGGAGAGGAGGCAGTGGAGGGAGAAGAGGAAGAGGAGGCGGTGGAGGGAGAGGAGGAATAGGAGGCAGTGGAGGGAGAAGAGGGAAAGGAGGGAGAGGAGGGAGAGGAGGAAGAAGAGGCAGTGGAGGGAGAAGAGGGAGAGGAGGGAGAAGAAGGGTATGAGGCAGTGGAGGGAGATTAGGGAGAGGAGGCAGAAGAGGGAGAAGAGGGAGAGGAGGGAGAAGAGGGAGAGGAGGCAGAAGAGGGAGAGGAGGCGGAAGAGGGAGAGGAGGCAGTGGAGGGAGAAGTGGGAGAAGAGGGAGAGGAGTGAGAGGAGGGAGAAGAGGGAGAAGAGGAAGAAGAGGCAGTGGAGGGAGAATAGGGAGAAGAGGGAGAAGAGGGAAAGGAGACAGAGGAGGGAGAGGAGGCAGTGGAGGGAGAAGAGGGAGAGGTGGCAGTGGAGGGAAAGGAGGCAGTGGAGGGAGAAGAGGGAGAAGAGGGAGGAGAGGGAGAAGAGGCAGTGGAGGCAGTGGAGGGAGAAGAGGGAGAGGAGGCAGTGGAGGGAGAAGAGGGAGAAGAGGGAGAGGAGGCAGTGGAGACAGTGGAGGGAGAAGAGGGAGAGGAGGCAGTGGAGGGAGAAGAGGGAGAGGAGGCAGTGGAGGGAGAGGAAGAATAGGAGGCAGTGGAGGGAGAAGAGGGAGAGGAGGGAGAGGAGGTAGAAGAGGCAGTGGAGGGAGAAGAGGGAGAGGAGGGAGAAGAAGGGTATGAGGCAGTGGAGGGAGATTAGGGAGAGGAGGCAGAAGAGGGAGAAGAGGGAGAGGAGGGAGAAGAGGGAGAGGAGGAAGAAGAGGGAGAGGAGGCGGAAGAGGGAGAGGAGGCAGTGGAGGGAGAAGTGGGAGAAGAGGGAGAGGAGTGAGAGGAGGGAGAAGAGGGAGAGGAGGGAGAAGAGGGAGAAGAGGGAGAGGAGGGAGAAGAGGGAGAGGTGGCAGTTGAGGGAAAGGAGGCAGTGGAGGGAGAAGAGGGAGAAGAGGGAGGAGAGGGAGAAGAGGCAGTGGAGGCAGTGGAGGGAGAAGAGGGAGAGGAGGCAGTGGAGGGAGAAGAGGGAGAAGAGGGAGAAGAGGGAGAAGAGGGAGAAGAGGGAGAGGAGGCAGTGGAGACAGTGGAGGGAGAAGAGGGAGAGGAGGCAGTGGAGGGAGAAGAGGGAGAGGAGGCAGTGGTGGAGAGGAGGAATAGGAGGCAGTGGAGGGAGAAGAGGGAGAGGAGGGAGAGGAGGGAGAAGAGGCAGTGGAGGGAGAAGAGGGAGAGGAGGGAGAAGAAGGGTATGAGGCAGTGGAGGGAGATTAGGGAGAGGAGGCAGAAGAGGGAGAAGAGGGAGAGGAGGGAGAAGAGGGAGAGGAGGCAGAAGAGGGAGAGGAGGCAGAAGAGGGAGAGGAGGCAGTGGAGGGAGAAGTGGGAGAAGAGGGAGAGGAGTGAGAGGAGGGAGAAGAGGGAGAAGAGGGAGAAGAGGGAGAGGAGACAGAGGAGGGAGAGGAGGCAGTGGAGGGAGAAGAGGGAGAGGTGGCAGTGGAGGGAAAGGAGGCAGTGGAGGGAGAAGAGGGAGAAGAGGGAGGAGAGGGAGAAGAGGCAGTGGAGGGAGAATAGGGAGAAGAGGGAGAAGAGGGAGAGGAGACAGAGGAGGGAGAGGAGGCAGTAGAGGGAGAAGAGGGAGAGGTGGCAGTGGAGGGAAAGGAGGCATTGGAGGGAGAAGAGGGAGAAGAGGGAGAGGAGGGAGAGGAGGGAGTGGAGGGAGATGAGGGAGAGGAGAAAGAAGAGGGAGAGGAGGGAGAATAGGGAGAGGAGGCAGTGGAGGGAGAGGAGGGAGAGGAGGCAGTGGAGGGAGAAGAGGGAGAAGAGGGAGAGGAGGGAGAAGAGGGAGAGGAGGCAGAAGAGGGAGAGGAGGCAGTGAGGGAGAAGAGGGAGAGGAGGCAGTAGAGAGAGAGGAGGGAGAGGAAGCAGAGGAGGGAGAGGAGGCAGAGGAGGGAGAGGAGGAAGTGGAGGGAGAGGAGGGAGAGGAGGGAGAGGAGGCGGAAGAGGGAGAGTAGGAGAGGAGGGAGAGGATGCAGTGGAGGGAGAGGAGGCGGTGGAGGGAGAAGAGGGAAAGGAGGCAGTTTAGGGAGAGGAGGGAGAGGAGGGAGAGGAGGCAGGGGAGGTAGAAGAGGGAGAGGAGGCAGGGGAGGGAGAAGAGGGAGAGGAGAGTGTGGAGGCAGTGGTGTGAGAGGAGGCGGTGGAGGGAGAAGAGGGAAAGGTCTCGGCTGCTATGAAGGTGCTGGGAGAATGATGGGCTTGTGCGGCGCGGAAAGGGTGCCCCTCCACTGTTTGTAAAAACAAGACCATCACACTCCATCTTGCGCTCCTGCAGGAGCCAGGGCTTGCGGCTGATTAATGGCACCGGCAGACTGAATTGGCTGGCTGGGATGACAGCAGCGCTTGGACTCCCTGGTGGGTAGTAGTGGGAGGCTGTTTCACTGGCTTGCCCCGCTCAAGCCCAGTTATAGGATGGCAAATAGCGTTAGCCCTAGCACTAGCTAAAGCAGACCAGATAGAGTTAGCTCTAGCACTAGATAAAGCAGAACAAATAGCGTTAGCCCTAGCACTAGCTAAAGCAGGCCAGATAGTGTTAGTCCTAGCACTAGCTAAAGCAGACAAGCCTGTAAAGGCCCTGACCCACTGTGTCTAGGTAAGCCATGGCCAAGTTAATCAGGGTTGTGTTCATTGGGGTACATGGTTTAAAACAATTTGCAAATGGAAAATGAAAATCATAATTTCTTAATGGACAAGTCAGTTTTCTTCCGTTTGGTGCCTAAGGTTTTCAGCATAGTCCAAGGTTGCCTGAGAATTCATCTTAGCTGCAGCACCAACCAACCACACAGACACTCAATTCCACTAGTTCCCTGTTTCTGAAATTCCTCTCTCTAATTTGTCTGCTGAGGGAGCTTTAGCATTTGAGCGTTGAGAGGCTGCGGCGACAATTTAGATGTAATCTTGATAATTTAGTGTGTGGCTGGTAGAATGGAAAATTAATATGGAGAGCAATTAGAAAACAGTAATTCCACTGTCACAGATAGGGACTGGCACCTCGAGTGCTGAAACGCAAGGGCTTTGTTTGTGGTGCATGAGGAGTAATGTCACTCAGACAGACAGACAGACATGGAGGAGGAGAGGCGGCCCGCCACCAGACTTGTCCTTAAAGGGGTCAGCGGCTGGATAACTGCTCTGTTCATTTCATTCTCATTTCATACCAGTCAGCCACAACCAGCACCACTCATGCAGCGAAGTGAAAGAGACAAAACAAAATGTCAGCCTTGGCGGTTTGCTCTTTTGCTCTCCCAGAGCCGATTATTTTGTCCTCTCGCACAGACAACCATCAAATACATTGTTTCAGTGATTGGACACAGACAGCAATATCAAAGATGGCAGGGGGGTGAAACAACGACCACATACTGACAGTAGAAACGTAAAGCTTTTTGAGGGCGAAATAAATGAAAAGTTGAAAATATCCCCAAATGATGAGTTTGACATGATATCGTCTGACGATTTCCTTTATTTTGGGTCAGCAGTGTGTTGCTACGGTATTATTGGGCTATCGTAAATCATTATAAATTGCTCTAATCATTGCTAAATAAAGTGGAATAAAGTGGTCCTACCCATAGGGAGACTATTAGTATATCCAATTATCTTTAAGCATTTATCCTCATCCACCTTTTTCTAATACTACTTTTTATAGACTCTTATGCTCTAAATTCTTTTAGGGCTCATCGTTCAGCAAACCCAAACTGACTGAATGGTGTCATACAGAGGATCTCACAGCCGTATGGCCGCAATTAAGCCCTCCAATAGAAACTGCGTAGTCTCCAGAATCTGGGTTTGCATCAAGTCACCACTGGCTTTCTAGTTAGTTACTCTGCCTTCCTCCCCCTCATTTTGTAGGATTACATCACTGTTTTGAACCTGGAGGTTCTCTTGTTGAACTTTTTGGAGGGAAAACAGTGTTTGTTTTCCAAGTGAGACCACATTACCCTGCCAAACAGGACAAGTTTTGAGGGGAGAGTCTTTTCTCCATATGATAAAAATACTTCCCTTATGTGTTCACTGTTAGAAGATTTCATCCTTAGCCGTTCGCCGATTCAGCTGATTCTCTCACTTTTGCTACATTAGCCACAAACAAATAGCCCCTTCAGGTGTGCGACTAGGGAGGATCGTTAAAGGCCCACTTGCAACGGTCAACTGAGGGATGGCTGTGCAAGGCTCATAGAGCCACCCGATGACTTCCTATCTGTCATGACCATAGGTTGTGACTACTTCCCGTGAAAGAGGAAGGGGGCTCCTAGCGCATGAATATAGGCGAGGAAGCTGGAACGAAGGGAGAACAGGTGGGCTCTCTTCTTCATGCTGATGTAAACTGATGTTATTCCAGGTAAAACACGGACGATATATACCAGGAAATTACAGCTTTTGAATTTGAAGTGGCAACACTGTGCGACGTGTGCATAATGGCATACATATTTAAAGTGCTCCCCAATGCCTTTGGTATTCTTTTGAACTCCCAATTCGGAATTAAAAGCACAACATTTCCGATTTGTCAGCGGTGCTGAGGGACTTGGATCCTTGTGATTTTTATATTTTCCCCTTCTCTCCATTTAACTCAATTTATATTTCAAATCTGGAATGACTGAAAAACACAGGCGAGCTTCCGGCTCCCGACCGAGTGCCCTCAGTAATTAATAGGTATTAAATCCTAGATAGGAAATGTTCCTACTGATATAGAACCGCTCTGTACTTTAAGTATTTTTCCCGTAACTGATTAGCAAGCTTATTTTCCTGATGACTTTCAATAGGCATCCACAGCAGGAGGGTGCCTCCTTCTTGCTCGTCCTCTTGGCTTGTGGTGTTTCAGACCTCGACAGAGCTATAAAGAGCTTTTAATTGCTTTGTTTGTGAGCATTAGATTTAGCTTCTTTCGATTTTTCTCTGCAAGAGATTCGGCTTTGTCAGGGGTCAGGGGGTCGACCGGTGGCCTGTCGTTCTTCTTTCTTTCTCTTTATTTTCAATGTTGTTCTGTCGTCTTCTAGGGGACCTTTGACAACGACATCTGCTTACGTGGTGAGCCTCTAAGCGGAGGCAGGATGTGAACATTCTGTTAATGGTGCTCAGGCTTTCAGAACGATGTTAGTTACAACAGAACCGCTCTCTCTCCGGAGATCCCCTAAAGGAAGGGGGTGGGAAAGGGTTTATTCACTGCTGTTGCATGGACGGCTCAGTATAAAGCATAGAGTTTGAATATGTCTTCTTTGTGTCCCGAGACCTTTCAATCAGGCTGCGGGAAAAAAATGTTTCAAATCTATTGAAAGGAACCTGTATTGATCCAGAGGATGCTGATCAATCCAAGTCCCCTGGAAAAGAAGGAAGAGCGTCATAAGAGAGCAGAAGTTTTGAAGGGGAGATTGCGATTGTGCAATATGCCAGGTGTTCTGTAAGCAGTCTCTTGATGCCAGGTGTTCTATAAGCATTCTCTTGACGCCAGGTGTTCTATAACCAGTCTCTGCCGTGAGCAGTATGAATAATGGTAAAGCTCAACCCCTTGTTGCCATGGTGATAACATTGACTTTTGGGGATGAAAAGCCCCTTTCAGATGTGGACTTGAGTGTGTTCACAGGCCCTGGTAATTACAGACACCATTTTAGCCACTTGAGCCACCAGAGTCCATCCAGAGCTTTATTTTCTATTCCTTTTAATTTCACAATGTTCTCCTGTCCACATCGGAGTGTGTGGAGAGAGGGATGGAGGGAGGGTGTGGCCAGAGTACGCAGACACAGCCAATATGTGTCAGGGTACACAAACCCACACACACGCACACACACACACACAAACACACACTGCAAAGCTCAAGGTAATCCTTCAGCACAGTCCATGGTCCTGGCTGCCTGCTTGGCCTCTTGAGCTCCAGTGTCCCTGGCCATGAACAACCCCCATAATCCTATACTGAGATCAACCATAGCATGGTTCAAATGGCCCACGAACCCAGCCAGCCAGTCAGCCAGTCACCCAGCCAGTCAGCCAGTCAGCCAGTCATGTGTCAGTCTCATCAGATCACAGTTTAAGAGGGAGACAGCTTCGGCAGCCTTGTCCCTGGAACGCAATCTTTAAATATAGATTGGCGCGCCCAAAGCAGAGGTGCCCCTCAGAGTGCAGAAAAGAGGGGAAGAAAACAGATAATTAGTGATTTTAATTAGGTGATCTGTCAAGCTGCGAGTGCCAGATCTAAACGTGTGGCGTGCTGTGGGTCGATGGCAATTCCTTCTCACAATCCCTTCCTGTCACCTTGGGCCTCTCTTGTGGGAGGAGGGCCCCTTGCCCCTAGGAGGCGAGGACCAATCGGGAGGCTTAGAAATGTGTCACTGAACATCTGCGTGTCAGTTTATTTTACAAGGCCGAGGCCAACAGAGAGAACTCGGAGGCACCGTAGTGGCACACTGAATGGTTAAGGTAAATGACTGTGTCTATTTGGCCTGTAACATGGTAGCTACTGTATACTGTAGATATTATTCATGTTATGTTTTTTCACGAATGCGATTGTTACATCCACAGACATCCTTTGATTCTCATGACAAAACTTGCCCTTGACATGTGTTCAATATGTCAGTATAAAGCCATTCTTTGCCTGCTTTGTGAGTGGGTGTGATTTGATGGAATTCATGAACACGAGGGCATCTTGAATGTGCCCTTGTAAGGTTATCTGTCCAGATGGCCAATAATCAAATATGTATGGATTCAAAGGCCTCAGCATCAAGTACTCACTCGACTGGCCTATGGATAAAAATCCTAAATTCTGGCTTAGATAACAAAGGTAGAGAAGAGGACGACAGCTCTTCAGCTCCAGACAAGAGCGCTTGGCTCTTTTGTTGTTGTTTTAATGATACAGAAATCGTCCTGAAAGCCCTTCCCTCCGACACAACAAAGGATATGTAGTAATACAGACTTTTTGTCAGCGTTAAAACATCATTAGATATTTATAACTCAGCGCCAGATGACAGAGACTGAGCTAGATGAACTAGGCAACGATATGGCAACGCAGCTGGTGCCTCTTAGTGGTAATATCTGATTGCACTGTTTAAACCCTGGCTTTCATCAAGTGTTGCTACTGAAATCACAATTATGCATGAGCTGGAAATGGACTTTGATTTAACAATACGTCCTTTAAATTGACGCATTAGAAGTGCCTCAAACTAGCAGATCTCTATTCGTCTGGAAGTAACGGCAAGTCTTGTGTAGTCTTGAAAGAGAAATTACCCACAGAAAATATCAAACTGGGGCTGTTCGGGTTCCAACAAACTTTGCTTCATTTTTTAAAAGTCTCTGACATGTAGCTAAATAAAATGAAAGGACCAGAAACAAACCGTGGTGAAACCCATGAAAGCAAAGTGCCAATGTGTTAAAGTGCTGGAAAATAGGCCAGTTCAACAGACAAATCTAACAATTCCCTTTTCTTTCTCCCTCTGCCTTCTTCCCTCCTTCTGCAGACCCCAGCGAAGGCTTCCACTGCCAGGACGAGTGTCGTATCCTGGGCCATTCGGACCGCTGCTGGATGCCCCGTGTGCCCGGTCCGGCCCGCGGCAAGTCGCCTGAGCACGGCCACCCACGTAACAACGTCATCGCCCTGTCCATCGAGGCCACCACCGTGGATGTGCCCCACTACGAGGACTGTGGCACCGGCACCATCAAAAGGACTTTTGCCACCTTCGGCAAGGACGGCCCAGAGGACCCAGAGCGGGGCGAGCTAAAGGGCAACAAGCGGACAATGATGGAGTCACAGGTGTGCAGCCCCAAGTCCAACGGCGGCGCCGTGCGCGAGGCGGGCAACGGGCGCGAAGCAGCCAGTCCCATCACTTCCCCTGTGCACCTGAAGAGCCCGCTGGCCAAGGTGCCATCCGGCTATAACACGCTCAGGTGCCGTGGCGCCGAGCGCATTGCCAACCACAGCATGCTGCGGCAGCCTGAGGGGAAGGACAGCGAGCCGGCCGTCCGGGAGATCAACACGCTCCTCCACGACAGCGGCCATCTTGAGAAGGAGTCTCCCAGCAGCAAGCGCCTGAAGGACATTGTGCTTTAACGGGCATCAGGGGGAGCCTACTCACACACACACACACACTCACACACACACACACACACAGTGTAAACAAACACGTATATATATATATACTCCGCCATAGCTGTGTACGCAGGAGAAAGTGAAGCCGAGAAAAAAAAAAAGAAAGAAAGAAAGAAAGACAACTTGAGCGTAGTACCAAGGACAAAGTGTGGAATGTTACTGGAAAATGCTGAGCTTCGTGTTGTGTTCCTCCAGAAAAGTGAAGGCCGTGGATGTGGCTTTGTTGTAGTCGCAGTACTTTTCTTGTTTGCTTTTCTGTACGTTTTCTGCAGCCAGTGGACAGGCAGGTTGCTGTTGACTGTGTGACTTGCCCCTTCGGCCGGATTCTGCCTCTCCCCCGTTCAGATTTCTGTGGACCTGACACCTACGGTGACGGATAAAAAAGTACAGAACTTTATGCCTTTTGACTGTTTTTGTATCACTAACTGAGATTGCCTTCTTTGGTTTGCAGCTTTGTCTCGGCTGCCAAATTGACTCGTCGTTTCCTTTGTAAAGCTCCCCACAGTGCGACAGACGGCAACAGACAGAGAGACATGCACAGGATTCTTCTTCTGTGAACCATTGCCTCTATGTGCATCTTGAACAGTGCTCAGTAGTGGAGACGGAGAAGGGAAGGGAGGGAAGACATTCTCAGTCTCATTTTCTTCTTGGTCTGATAAGAGAATCCGTATTCTCTGTATACACCCCCTCACCCCACTGGAGGACATCCCAGTGTCACCAGACTGTGAGGTCTGCACAGTATTTATGGTTTATCACTGATGGAGCTTAATGAACTCTTGCTATCGGCCCAGGCACTCCCAACACTGGGAAGTGGGTCAGACTTTCGACCGAGCTAGAGAAAAAAATACTTATTGCTTTTGAAATCTCCTGTGCCCATTCTTGATTGTAGCCAGTGGAGCACAATTAGAAACGTGTGCTCTGGTCTTGTACTTTTTCTGACTTTTGACTATGAGGCTAGGATAGAAGGGATCGTCACTCACGTCTTGCTATGTGAAACTCTGTATAGGGTTTACTATTATCATTTTTAATAACCTGTTGTTATGTGACAATCCCTTTAATGTTTTGTTTCAAGAGTTTTAAAAAATTACAAATAAACAGTGGTGTTCAACTGAAGCTACAGTAGCGTTGTTACACAAACACAAAAACAAAAAAACATATGCCAAAATATATTTTATAAATAATTTAAAAATGTATAATGAGAATATTTAATGCTGTGTAGTTATTTTATCAGTAAGTTATACTTGAAATTAACTGGCTTTGTTTATTTTGCTTTTTTTTTTTATTGATTATGGTTATGATTATTTTTTCAAAATGAAATTTGATTTTTGTTTTTGTTTACTGTGTTACCCCTGGCAACTGTTGACTTGCAGTCTACCTTGTTGTAAAGAGTTTTTATTGGTCAGTTCTTGTGCCATCAAGTTTCTGTGTGGACAAATAGAAAATGTAAAAAATAAAATAAAAAAGAAGCTATTTCAGCACCAATAGTAGTGTGTCAGTTCAATGAGCTTAGAGTGAGATAGCAAAAGAAACCAAAAAATAAGCAAACAAAACCGTAAAGATTGCTTAATCTTAATATTTAAGTAATAAGAAGATGGTTAAGCTAGTTTTTTAAGCTAGTGAGATAATTCCACCTATTTCTGTGTGTCTGTTTTTGGACTAAGGTTCCCCATTAGTTCCTCACCTCAGAACTGTTCTTAGTGATATAAACCAGAGAATAGGCCCTGTCGACACTTCAAGTAAGAGACTAAGGATGAAAGAATGCAGACTAGCTTTGCTCAACTGCTGTGCCATCATGTACCATCTCCTTTGAATTGAGTCTGAAAATATATTTAAGAACAGCAAGACAAACAGATTTGGTGGAATCGTATGTTTAAAGGAAATGAAGGTCTTCGAAGTTCAGTTGCTTTACAGTTAAACTATGTACAACATGGAAGATTGTGAATGGAAAAATGACAAAATTGCATACAATGAAATAGATCTTGTAGCTCAATGTTTTTGCTTGTCTCACCCATGGCTTCTGGCAACATGAACATCTGAATAATCACTGAATGTATACAGCAGCTTATTATTAAACTATTAAATGTTCTCCACTTTGTTTCCTTGTTATTCCTGAGTGTATGAGAGAGGAAGTCATCTTCGATAACACACTCCTCAAAATGACCATCAAATACCTCATAATGAAATATATGCGCGTTGAAACGATGAGCGAGAGATGGGGAGAGAGAGAGAGAGAGAAGGAGAGAGATTGTGTGCATTGTTGTAAATTAATGAGCATGACCATGACCCAGCATATTGCAATTATCCATTTTTAAATTATCTTTTGCCTTGCCATAATTCATTAAAATCTATAATGTGATCTGAATATCGGCTGGAAGGCTTCCTTGAAAATGGCATGACGGTGCATAGAGTGATGACTATTAAATCTATCATGATAAAATGGAAATGAACAGTTTCTGTTAAGGCTCGCTCACAAGTCACAATTAGGATTCCAGGCAGGTGCTGATGCTGCTCTCTCATTATAAGTTACATCATTTTTAGATCTCCCGATTGACAAATTTGAGGAAATAAATGAGGAAGGGCCACCAGTATCAGGTGACGGACGGTAACTACACCTCAAGCTGGCCAAGCAAGGCAGTCTTTAGGGACTGATCCAGCCAAAGTGTCTATTTCTAATGGCTGAGACCTTTTCATTTGCAGGAGTGGGTCACACATGCCATGTTAAAGGCATTGAACATTCCCTAGCTCATCTTTAGATGCCACGAAACAGACATTGACGCCTGTGAAGCCTTGCGTTGTCATTCCTTTTACATTAGGTGAGTGAGTAATGTACATTCACAGCCAGCAACATGTCATTTTGACAGTATTTTCTCCTTACCAACCATATTGATTGATCAGTTGCCTTGATGCACTGAAGCTATGAAATAATTTGAACATGCATTTTGTTACGTTCCCCATCAAAATGTGTCGCTCAAACAGAAAGGGGAACTAACAAAGATTCACTGACAACAACCTATATAAACATGGTGTCTACTGGCTGTCAACAATTAAATATTAGACAAAACACACACTTAAAAAAAATATATATATATATATATATATATATATACATATACACAGCTCTGGAAAAAATTAAGAGACCACTACAAAATTATCAGTTTCTCTGGTTTTACTATTTATAGGTATGTGTTTGGGTAAAAATAACATTTTTGTTTTATTCTATAAACTACTGACAACATTTCTCCCAAATTCCAAATAAAAATATTGTCATTTAGAGCATTTATTTGCAGAAAATGACAACTGGTCAAAATAACAACAAATATGCAGCGTTGTCAGACCTCGAATAATGCAAAGAAAATAAGTTCATGTTCATTTTTAAACAACACAATACTAATGTTTTAACTTAGGAAGAGTTCAGAAATCAATATTTGGGGGAATAACCCTGATTTTCAATCACAGCTTTAATGCGTCTTGGCATGCTCTCCACCAGTCTTTCACATTGATGTTGGGTGACTTTATGCCACTCCTGGCGCAAAAATTAAAGCAGCTCGGCTTTGTTTGATGGCTTGTGACCATCCATCTTCCTCTTGATCACACTCCAGAAGTTTTCAATGGGGTTCAGGTCTGGAGATTGGACTGGCCATGACAGGGTCTTGATCTGGTGGTCCTCCATCCACACCTTGATTGACCTGGCTGTGTGGCATGGCGCATTGTCCTGCTGGAAAAAACAATCCTCAGAGTTGGGGAACAATGTCAGAGCAAAAGGAAGCAGTTTTCTTCCAGGACAACCTTGTACATGGCTTGATTCATGCGTCCTTCACAAAGACAAATCTGCCCGATTCCAGCCTTGCTGAAGCACCCCCAGATCATCACCGATCCTCCACCATATTTCACAGTGGGTGCGAGACACTGTGACTTGTAGGCCTCTCCAGGTCTCCGTCTAACCACTAGACGACCAGGTGTTGGGCAAAGCTGAAAATTGGACTCATCAGAGAAGATGACCTTACTCCAGTCCTCTACGGTCCAATCCTTATGGTCTTTTGCAAACCTCAGCCTGGCTCTTCTTTGCTTCTCATTGATGAAGGGCTTTTTTCTAGCTTTGCACGACTTCAGCCCTGCCCCTAGGAGCATGTTTCGAACCGTCCTCGCCGTGCACTTCACCCCAGCTGCGTTTGCCATTCTTTTTGTAGGTCACTTGATGTCATCCTACGGTTGTTGAGTGACATTCGAATGAGTTGGTGGTCATCCCGGTCAGTAGAGAGTCGTTTTCACCCTCTGCCGGTCTGTAGCTTTGTTGTCCCCAATGTCTGCTGCATTGAAATTTTAAGGATGGAAGCAACCTGACGCTCACTGTATCCCTCTGCCAGTAAAGCCAGAATTGAACCCTTCTTTTCCTCACTCAAAACTTTCCTCTTCAACTCATTTGGCATGGTCAATAGTTATTTTTTGATTCATATTACTTTTGAGGTACTATTAGCACTGTTTTTGCCATCCAGCTGGTCCTATTGCAAGAGGATAGTGATGACCGCAGCAGTGGTTTTTATACTTTTCCTCGTTAAATAAGATTTGGTTCAGGTGATCACCTAATCAGTACCTAATTCAGTAGAATGAGGTGTGCCTGTGTTGGAATTCAACAGACACTGGAATGGAATGGCTGTCATACATGTAGAGATGCTGATTTAAGAAAAATTTGCAGTGGTCTCTTAATTTCTTCCAGAGCTGTATATACATACACATACATATACACATACAGTGCATTTCTAATTTTCTCTACTTTTGCATATTTGTGATACTGAATGTTATCAGATCTTCAACCAAAACCTAATATTAGATAAAGGGAACATAAGTGAACAAATAACACAACAATTACATATTTATTTCATAAACAAAGTTATGCAACACCCAATTCCCCTGTGTGAAAAAGTAATTGCCCCCTTACACTCAATAACTGGTTGTGCCACCTTTAGCTGCAATGACTCCAACCAAATGCTTCCTGTAGTTGTTGATCAGTCTCTCACGTCGCTGTGGAGGAATTTTGGCCCACTCTTCCATGCAGAACTGCTTTAACTCAGTGACGTGTGGGTTTTCAAGTATTAACTGCTCGTTTCAAGTCCTGCCACAACATCTCAATTGGGATTAGGTCTCCAATTTGTTGCTTTTTAGCAATTTTCATGTAGACTTGATTGTGTGTTTTGGATCATTGTCTTGCTGCATGACCCAGCTGCGCTTCAGCTTCAGCTCACAGACGGATGGTCTGACATTCTCCTGTAGAATTCTCTGATACAGAGCAGAATTCATGGTTCCTTCTATTAAGGCAAGTCGTCCAGGTCTTTATTTTTTACAATATTTTTATTTTTTTCTAATTTTTTCTCATTTTTTTCTTTAGTTGCCAAGTGAAAAACTCAAGCACGCTTCTATAACTCTCGTCCCCTTGGACCAAGCCCAACCAAAACAAAACTAATCTCCAAAATGGCAAAAACCTACAGTCACAATAAATTGTGAGCCAGGGCTACACACTGACTAAACACAACTTATTGACTGCCCACCCTTGAAAGACAATCAGCAACCAAGTTGTCCTTACCATGGACATGTCTGATTTCCAGGGGAAACTCCTGCAATATCCGTAGTAACTTTCCTCTCGTGAGGAAAGTTACCACCTCACTGCGGAGCTACTCTCTCTTTTCAGGGTTCAGTCGATAGGCATGTTGTTGGATCGGGGCCGTGTCCCCAATGTCAATGTCATGCTTTAGTACATTTGTCTGGGTTAGTACAGCTGAGAATAAACCCTGATATTGTAAAAGCAGTGCAACAATGTTGCCTTTAAACTCCGGAGACAAGTGTGTTGTTACGTCTACTCCCGCTCTCCCACCCCGGCACTCGATGCCACCGGTCTACTAACCACCGGTCCTGGCAACCCATCTTTACGCACACCTGGTAACCACCATTACGCACACCTGCACCCTATCATCAGTCACACCTGGACTTCATTACTACCTTCATTACTTCCCAATTCCCGATTGTCCCTCCCAGACAAATATGACAGGACTCCATCGAAATGCCTTTGGCTTCCTACTCCAGTGCTCCCTCTATTTCGCTCATCAGATGGGAGCCCCCACCACTGAGAGGTCTAAGGCTGCCATGGTTATTTCTCTGCTGACCAGAAGGGCGTTGGAGTGGGCCACGGCCGTCTGGGAGAGAGGAGGAGCTGGGTTCCTATGAAGAATTCATGGCTCTGTTCAGATGGGGTCTTTGACCATCCACCAGAGAGCAGAGAGGGGTGAGCGCCTACTCCAACTATGGCAGGATAGCCAGACCGCGGCGGAGTCCGCGCTCACCTTTCAGACAGTGGCAGCATCCAGCAGATGGAATTAGCTGGTGCTCCGCACCCTATTCAGAGGAGGATTGCGCAAAGAGGTCCAGACGGAGTTGGCGTGCCGAGACGACAACCTATCATCGCGATGGCCATCCATCTGGATAACCTGCTTCGGGAGCGTTGGTACCCCCATCGCCTCTCTCCCTCCTCCGTAGATCGTTCTGAGTCTGAACCCATGGAGGTGGGGGCCAGATGCCTCTTCACAGCTGAGCGACGCCGTCGTAGACAGCTGGGGCTCTGTCCTTATTGTGGACAGGAGGGGCACCAGCTTCAACAGTGTCCGGTACGTTCTAACCATTGGTCCACGAGAGCAGATGGACAGCCACGTGATCATCCGTCTCCTGGGTTAGGCATGAGTATTTCATTATCATCACTTTCCGCCAAACCTTTCCTAGTATCGATTTCACTGGCTGGCTGTCCTTCATGTTTTGTTTCTACAGATCTAGTGGACTACGGTGCCGCAGGGAATTCTATTGACCAGGCCCTTGCCTCCTCCCTTAACATCACCTCAAACCCGCTCTCCTCTCCTTGTCTGGTTCAAGCACTGGATAGTCAACCAATAGAATCAGGGACAATCACACACATCACAGCACCACTCACCCTCACCATGGAATCCATACATCAAGAAAGCCTTCCCTTCCTCATCAAGATCAACCTCGGCCTCCCATCGCTTCAATGTCATAACCCCACCATCTCATGGCCTAGGATGAAAATCCCCGACTGGGCACCCGAATGCCGGAAAACCTGCTTTTCCTTTCCCTGTCGTTCCACGTCGGTTGAGAGTCCTGTGGTTGCCCTTCAGCCCAACATCCCGGAGGTATACCAGGATCCGCATCCGGGAGGGGGATGAATTGACGATGGCCTTCAACACGATGTGTGCTCACTACGAGTACTTGGTGATGCCTTTTGGATTAGCCAATGCTCCGCCGGTGTTCCAGGCATTCGTCAACGAGGTGCTCCGGGAAATGCTTGGACACCAGGTGGTCTTGTATATCGACGCCATCCTGGTCTACTTGGTTACCTTGGAGGATCACATCGCTCACGTCCGAGTCGTCCTGGAACGCCTCCTGGCCAACCACCTGTACGTCAAAGCGGAGAAGTGCCAATTCCATCAGGAGGATGTCTCCTTTTTGGGTTACCAGATCGGACCACAAGGAGTCATGATGGATGAGAAGAAGGTGGATGCTGTCAGGTCATGGCCAGTCCCAACCACCATAAAGGGGTTACAACGGTTTTGGGGATTTGCCAACTTCTACTGCCGATTCATGAAGGACTTCAGCTCGATCGCCTCTCCTCTCATTTCTCTCCTCAAGGGTGTTCCCCGGAAGTTGGGGTGGAATCCTACAGCTGACGAAGCCTTCCGCCTACTGAAGGGACGTTTCACCTCTGCCCCCGTTACTCAAACATCCAGATCCTACGCTGCCCTTCGTGGTGGAGGTGGACACTTCAGAAGTAGGTGTGGGGGCTGTCCTGTCCCAACATCAAGGTATTCCACAGAAATTGTATCCATCTGCATATTACTCTAAAAAGCTGTCTCCTGCAGAGAGGAACTATCATGTTGGCAATCGGGAGCTGCTGGCGGTGAAGTTGGCATTAGAGAGGTGGAGACACAGGCTGGAGGGCGCCCAGGACCCATTTCTCATCCTCACTGACTATTGGAACCTGGAGTACATACGGACAGCGAGGCGACTGAACCCGCCGCAAGCGATTTGGGTGAGGTTCCTGTCTTGAGTGCACATATAATTCCTCCCTCTCGAGTCGTAGCCCCTGTACTCTGGGACGTAGATGTAGACATTCGCCAGGCCCTGGAGAGGGAACCCACACCTGCTACCAGTCCTCCTGAGAGCACCTACGTTTCCACGGGGATAAGGGATCGGCTGTTGACCTGGGTGCACACAGCTGTCGTCACAGGACATCCAGGTATCACCCGCACCATGCAGTCCATCTCTGGAAAGTACTGGTGGCCCACCTTGGCGCAAGACGTTACTCATTATGTCAACTCCTGTTCCGTAATGCTCCCGCAGGGAAACTCTTTCCCCTTCCCATGACTCAGCGTCCCTGGTCTCATCTGTCCATTGATTTTGTCACTGATCTCCCCTCTTCTGATGGTTTTACCACAATATTTGTGATAGTGGACAGATTCTTAAATCATGCAGTTTCATCCCTCTCTCTGGTCTCCCTACTGCTATCCAGGTCGCTGAGGCACTGTTCCAGCAGATCTTCCGGCTCAATGGCCTTCAGGAGGATATCATCTCCGATCGTGCCTGGAAGGCCTTCATGGAGAAGCTGGGGGGTCACGGTCAGCCTCACTTCCGGGTACCGGGCAGGTGGAGAGGATGAACCAGGAGCTGGGGAGGTTCCTGAGGAGCCACTGCCAGGACCGGCAGGGGGAGGGGGCCCGATTCCTTCCCTGGGCTGTATAACCCAGAATTCAGTGACACAGTTCCTTTAACCTGGAGCTAGCAGCTATTGTCTTCGAGTGGCGCAGTGGTCTAAGGCAATGCATCGCAATGCTAGCTGTGCCACTAGAGATCCTGGTTCAAATCCAGGCTCTGTCGTAGCCGGCCACGACCGGGAGACCCATTGGGCGGCGCACAATTCGTCCAGGGTAGGGGAGGGAATGGCCGGCAGGGATGTAGCTCAGTTGGTAGAGCCAGAGTTGTGGGTTTGAATCCCACGGGGGGCCAGTATGAAAAAAATAATAATGTATGCACTCACTAACTGTAAGTCGCTCTGGATAAGAGCGTCTGCTAAATGACTAAAATGTAAATGTAAGGTCTTTGTTTACGCCCATTCATCATTGTTCACACACTCTTAAGCCCCACCACACCCACACATGTAAACGTATGTGAGTCAGCATGGCATTGTCCTCCAGAAAGTAGTCTCTCTACTTAAACTTTCTCCCAGCGAGCTTTGTCGATAGCAACAGCAAAATTCCAGCCAGCAATGTTTTTGAGAGACTTAGCAACACTTTTGCAGTTGTCCATAGCTACAGTACTCTGTATCTTTCCAAAAATCTGCGGTACAAAATATTATCTATATACTGACCAGGGAAGCCCCATTCCATTATAGACAGACGCCTGTAATATGACAGACAGAATCAGGACTCATCTCTCGGCATGTCCAACCACACCATTATCTCAGCCAATCATGGCTAGCCAGGAAGAATCCTGTCTTTCTCCCTGTATAGCTCAGTGCTTTCCCCTTCGCTAAACTAGGCTTATCATTTCACATTTTTATTCATATTTACAGATCCCATACAAGTTTGTAATTAAGGCACATAAAAGTACACATGTTCAAGAAGGCATTTCAAAATAAAATAAAAATCTGTGAAGTAGGAACTAGCGTCAAAAGCTTCCGATCCTGTAATACTCACAGCCTTGTGTGAAAACTGTGGCCTTCCCTATCAACAGAGTCCCCCGAGTTTATTAGCTGTATTTGCAAATCGTTAGCCGTATTTATAATTCAAGCCATCCCCAAATGGCACTCTCCTCATATTTAATTATTTCTGATTCCTGTTGGTCAGGGTGAAATCTCCCCCACTACAGCACAGAGATTTATATAAAAGGTTACCGGAATACATGTCCTATTAACGTCCTGTTAATGTTTCAATTATAATTTGCCGAAATGGTGAGAGGGGAAATCAGAGAACAATTAAAGTGATTTATTTTTTACACAGACATGCATTGAAGAGGGGGTCCACCACCATCAATAGCTGAACATTCCTCCAATACAAAACAGTTTGTTTCCTGTTCCTCCCCTTCCCCTCCTCCTGCAATCACAGCCACCGATCTCCATTCCTAAACCAAGCTCATTCTTTCAGCTGCTTCTCCTGCAGAGGAGGGACAGGCCTCATTGTGGCCCACTATTCCTATTCACTGTAACCTCTGGGACCATGGGACCAGTTCGGGAGCCCCACAACACTTTCACAGGGGGATTATTTTGGCAGCTAACAAACTGTCTGCCGACAGAGTCCAGCACTATCAAATAGCAAAGGCTTGAGGTGCCACTAAAGCAATGTCAGATCTCAGTTCAGACACATCGGACACCTTCAGAGAAGTCAGAGGAAAGAGAACAACTATATAATTTGTAGTTCCTACTGAATTAGGGATCATGAATACAGTATATTGGCTTTTGTAAGGACAGAATGGGTGTAGACCTCATGTCTGTCTTAAGCTCTGGACAATGGAGGCATTTAGTCCATTGAAATGCATCAGTTATTCAAGCTGGCTTGAAGGCCGAAGCTGTGGCCAGTCAACAGCGGACCACCAGTGGCACCATAAATTGTTTTAGGGAGGTCCATTTGGTGTCTGGTCCATAAATATCCAAGGCCTAATGTGCTTTCTTCTCTACTTAATTACCAAACGCATTCAGTCTCGGGGATGCAAATGAGGAGTTGGTCCAGCTTTACTGCAGATGCTTCCCATCCCACATCTCCTCTTTCATTCTCCAGTCACATCTCAGCTGGAGCCCCACCAGCCACGACCAAGAGAAGGAACCCAGCCAGGACCAAGAGAAGGAACCCAGTCACGACCAAGAGAAGGAACCCAGCCACGACCAAGAGAAGGAACACAGCCACGACCAAGAAAAGGAACCCAGCCAGGACAAAGAGAAGGAACCCAGCCAGGACCAAGAGAAGGAACCCAGCCAGGACCAAGAGAAGGAACCCAGCCAGGACCAAGAGAAGGAACCCAGCCAGGACCAAGAGAAGGAACCCAGCCAGGACCAAGAGAAGGAACCCAGCCACGACCAAGAGAAGGAACCCAGCCAGGACCAAGAGAAGGAACCCAGCCACGACCAAGAGAAGGAACCCAGCCACGACCAAAAGAAGGACAGTAGAGACATTAAACGTTGGTCCCAACCAAAGAGAAAGATAAACAACACCACGTTCCCTCTCTTTTTTGTCAACCATTCTCTTACACAAAAATTATCACTGATCAAAAACTCATGCAGTGAATCCCAAACCTACGGAAGTCCAGAGAGGACATATGAATAAAAACAATTATTTCCTCATTATGTCGAGATCACAACTTATTTAACTCATGATCACGACATAACAAAAGTTGTTTTGTCGAGATCACGAGATGATCAAAAGTACCACGCATCATCCATTCATTTGTTCAGATGTACGATAACCACTTCATCAAGGATCCCTGTGGCTGTGTTGAGCACAATGCGGGGCATTTAAGCCCTGAACAATGCCTAACAGGCAACACCGTCTCCTAGGCAGTGTGCCGCCCCCAAGATCACAGCCAATCACATGCAAGGAACAATGCAGTTAACTTTGCTAGTCTTGTGAGCTAGATAGTTAGCAAGCTAGCTTGTTATCTATAATGTTTGTTAGCTTGAATAAATGATATGTGTATAATTATAAGGGACACTTTATGTTTTGTGGATAATATTTACATTTACAGTGGGTGAGCTCTATTCCTGACAGGCTGATCAGATTCAACAGCAGCCTCAGAGGCTGATGTCAGGATGCTGCTTTGTAGGCTGTTTCATAGGTAAAGCTCCTTGCAGGCAGATTTGCTGTCAGCACTTTATAAGGCTGATGCATATAATCCAGAGTGGGTGAGCTCTATTCCTGGCAGGCTGATCAGATTCAATAGCAGCCTCAGAGTCTGATAAATCAGGATGCTGCCTTGTAGGCTGTTTCATATGTAAGGCTCCTTGCAAACAGGATACTAGGCAGTGGTGAAAAAGTACCTAATTGTCATACTTGAGTAAAAATAAATATACCTCTGTAGCTCAATTGGTAGAGCATGGCGCTTGTAACGCCAGGGTAGTGGGTTCGATCCCCGGGACCAACCATACGTAAAAATGTATGCACACATGACTGGATAAAAGCATCTGCTAAATGGCTTATTATTATTAATAGAAAATGAAGCAAGTAAAAGTGAAAGTCACCCAGTAAAATACTACTTGAGTAAAAGTCTAAAAGTATTAGTTTTTAAATATACTTATGTATCAAAAGTAAATGTAATTGCTAAAATATACTTAAGTATCATTTGAAATTCCTTAGATTAAGCAAACCAGATGGCACCATTTTCTAGTTTTTATTTTATTTACGGAAAGCCAGACATCTTTACAAATGAAGCATTTGTGTTTAGTCCACCAGATTAGAGGCAGTAGGGATGACCAAGGATGTTCTCTTGATAAGTGTGTGAATTTGACATGTTGACATGTTCCTGTCCTGCTAAGCATTCAAAATGTAACAAGTACTTTCAGGTGTCAGGGAAATGTATGTAATAAAAAAGTATATTATTTTGTTTTACATTACAAAAGTAAAAGTTGTAAAAAAAAGTACAGATACCCCCAAAAACTACTTAAGTAGTACTTTAAAGTATTTTTACTTAAGTTCTTTACACTACTGCTACTAGGCAGCATCCTGAGGCGGTTATTGAATCGGATCTGCCGGCCAGAAATAGAGCCCACCCAGTCTTGATTATATATATAATGCACTGACTGCTAATCTACCTGTAAGGAGCTTTACCTATGAAACAGCCTACTAGGTAGAATCCTAATTTATCAGCCTCTGAGACTGCTATTGACTCTGATCAAGCTCTGAGGCTGAAATTGAACCTGATTAGCCTGTCAGGAATGGTGCTCACCCACTCTTTAAATTTAAATATTATCCATAAAACATGTGTCCCTTGCAATTATACACATATCAGTTGTGCAAGCTAACAACCAGCATATACAGTTGAAGTCGGAAGTTTACATACACCTTAGCCAAATACATTTAAACTCAGTTTTTCACAATTCCTGACATTTAATCCTTGTAAAAAATTAGCTGTTTTAGGTCAGTTAGGATCACCACTTTATTTTAAGAATGTGAAATGTCAGAATAATAGCAGAGAGAATGATTGATTTCAGCTTTTATTTCTTTCATCACATTCCCAGTGGGTCAGAAGTTTACATACGCTCAAATAGTATTTGGTAGCATTGCCTTTAAATTGTTTAACTTGGGTCAAACGTTTCGGGTAGCCTTTCACAAGCTTCCCACAATAAGTTGGGTGAATTTTGGCCTATTCCTCCTGACAGAGCTGGTGTAACTGAGTTAGGTTTGTAGGCCTCCTTGCTCGCACACGCTTTTTCAGTTCTACCCACAAATGTTCTATAGGATTGAGGTCAGGGCTTTGTGATGGCCACTCCAATACCTAGCCATTTTGCCACAACTTTGGAAGTATTCTTGAGGTTATTGTCCATTTGGAAGACCCATTTGCGACCAAGCTTTTAACTTCCTTCCTCACGATGCCATCTATTTTGTGAAGTGCACCAGTCCCTCCTGCAGCAAAGCACCCCCACAGCATGATAATGCCACCCCTGTGCTTCACAGTTGGGATGGTGTTCTTCGGCTTGCAAGCAACCCCCTTTTTCCTCCAAACATAACGATGGTCATTATGGCCAAACAGTTCTATTTTTGTTTCATCAGACCAGAGGACATTTCTCCAAAAAGTACGATCTTTGTCCGCATGTGCAGTTGCAAACCGTAGTCTGGCTTTTTTATGGCGGTTTTGGAGCAGTGGCTTCTTCCTTGCTGAGCGGCCTTTTAGGTTATGTCGATATACAGTGGGGAAAAAAAGTATTTAGTCAGCCACCAATTGTGCAAGATCTCCCACTTAAAAAGATGAGAGAGGCCTGTAATTTTCATCATAGGTACACGTCAACTATGACAGACAAAATGAGAAAAAAAATTCCAGAAAAATCACATTGTAGGATTTTCTAATGAATTTATTTGCAAATTATGGTGGAAAATAAGTATTTGGTCAATAACAAAAGTTTCTCAATACTTTGTTATATACCCTTTGTTGGCAATGACACAAGTCAAACGTTTTCTGTAAGTCTTCACAAGGTTTTTACACACTGTTGCTGGTATTTTGGCCCATTCCTCCATGCAGATCTCCTCTAGAGCAGTGATGTTTTGGGGCTGTCGCTGGGCAACACGGACTTTCAACTCCCTCCAAAGATTTTCTATGGGGTTGAGATCTGGAGACTGGCTACTCAAGGACCTTGAAATGCTTCTTACGAAGCCACTCCTTCGTTGCCCGGGCGGTGTTTTTGGGATCATTGTCATGCTGAAAGACCCAGCCACGTTTCATCTTCAATGCCCTTGCTGATGGAAGGAGGTTTTCACTCAAAATCTCACGATACATGGCCCCAGTCATTCTTTCCTTTACACGGATCAGTCGTCCTGGTCCCTTTGCAGAAAAACAGCCCCAAAGCATGATGTTTCCACCCCCATGCTTCACAGTAGGTATGGTGTTCTTTGGATGCAACTCAGCATTCTTTGTCCTCCAAACACGACGAGTTGAGTTTTTACCAAAAAGTTCTATTTTGGTTTCATCTGACCATATGACATTCTCCCAATCCTCTTCTGGATCATCCAAATGCACACTAGCAAACTTCAGACGGGCCTGGACATGTACTGGCTTAAGCAGGGGGACACGTCTGGCACTTCAGGATTTGAGTCCCTTGCGGCGTAGTGTGTTACTGATGGTAGGCTTTGTTACTTTGGTCCCAGCTCTCTGCAGGTCATTCACTAGGTCCCCCCGTGTGGTTCTGGGATTTTTGCTCACCGTTCTTGTGATCATTTTGACCCTACGGGGTGAGATCTTGCGTGGAGCCCCAGATCGAGGGAGATTATCAGTGGTCTTGTATGTCTTCCATTTCCTAATAATTGCTCCCACAGTTGATTTCTTCAAACCAAGCTGCTTACCTATTGCAGATTCAGTCTTCCCAGCCTGGTGCAGGTCTACAATTTTGTTTCTGGTGTCCTTTGACAGCTCTTTGGTCTTGGCCATAGTGGAGTTTGGAGTGTGACTGTTTGAGGTTGTGGACAGGTGTCTTTTATACTGATAACAAGTTCAAACAGGTGCCATTAATACAGGTAACGAGTGGAGGACAGAGGAGCCTCTTAAAGAAGAAGTTACAGGTCTGTGAGAGCCAGAAATCTTGCTTGTTTGTAGGTGACCAAATACTTATTTTCCACCATAATTTGCAAATAAATTCATTAAAAATCCTACAATGTGATTTTCTGGAAAACATTTTCTCAATTTGTCTGTCATAGTTGACGTGTACCTATGATGAAAATTACAGGCCTCTCTCATCTTTTTAAGTGGGAGAACTTGCACCATTGGTGGCTGACTAAATACTTTTTTTCCCAACTGTAGGACTCGTTTAACTGTGGATATAAATACTTTTGTACTTCTTTCCTCCAGCATCTTCACAAGGTCCTTTGCTGTTGTTCTGGGATTGATTTGCACTTTTCACACCAAAGTACGTTCATCTCTAGGAGACAGAATGTGTCTCCTTCCTGAGCGGTATGACGGCTGCGTGGTCCCATGGTGTTTATACTTGCGTACTATTGTTTGTACAGATGAACGTGGTACCTTCAGACGTTTGGAAATTGCTCCCAATGATGAACCAGACTTGTGGAGGTCTACACATTTCTTTCTGAGGTCTTGGCTGATTTCTTTTGATTTTCCCATGATGTCAAGCAAAGAGGCACTGAGTTTGAAGGTAGGCCTTGAAATACATCCACAGTTACACCTCCAATTGACTCAAATTATGTCAATTAGCCGATCAAAGACATCATTTTCTGGAATTTTTCAAGTTGTTTAAAGGCACAGTCAGTTTAGTGTATGTACACTTTTGACCAGCTGGAATTGTGATACAGTGGATTATAAGTGAAATAATCTGTCTGTAAACAATTGTTGGAAAAATTACGTGTGTCATGCACAAAGTAGATGTCCTAACCGACTTTCCAAAACTATAGTTTGTTAACAAGAAATTTGTAGAGTGGTTGAAAAACAAGTTTTAATGACTACAACCTAAGTATATGTAAACTTCCGACTTCAACTGTCTAACAAGCTAGCTAGCCAACAACACTAGCCATGTTACAGTGCCTTCAGAAAGTATTCACACCTCTTGACATTTTCCAAATTTTGTTGTGTTACAGCTTGAATTTAAAATGTATTAAATTGAGATTTTTTGTCACTGGCCTACACGCAATACCCCATAATGTCAAAGTAGAATTACGTTTTTCAAATTTCTTACAAATTAATAAAAAATGAAAAGCTGAAATGTCTTGAATCAATAAGTATTCAACCCCTTTGTTTTGGCAAGCCTAAATAAGTTCAGGACTCACTCTGTGTGGAATAACAGTTTTTAACATGATTTTTGAATGACTACCTCATCTCTGTACCCCACATATACAATTATCTGTAAGGTCCATCAGTCGAGCAGTGAATTTCAAACACAGATTCAACCACAAAGACCAGGGAGGTTTTCCAATGCCTCGCAAAGAAGGGCAGCTATTGGTATATAATAATAGATTTTAAAAAGCATACAGTGGGGAAAAAAAGTATTTAGTCAGCCACCAATTGTGCAAGTTCTCCCACTTAAAAAGATGAGAGAGGCCTGTAATTTTCATCATAGGTACACGTCAACTATGACAGACAAATTGAGAAAAAAAATTCCAGAAAATCACATTGTAGGATTTTTAATGAATTTATTTGCAAATTATGGTGGAAAATAAGTATTTTGTCAATAACAAAAGTTTCTCAATACTTTGTTATATACCCTTTGTTGGCAATGACACAGGTCAAACGTTTTCTGTAAGTCTTCACAAGATTTTCACACACTGTTGCTGGTATTTTGGCCCATTCCTCCATGCAGATCTCCTCTAGAGCAGTGATGTTTTGGGGCTGTCGCTGGGCAACACGGACTTTCAACTCCCTCCAAAGATTTTCTATGGGGTTGAGATCTGGAGACTGGCTAGGCCACTCCAGGACCTTGAAATGCTTCTTACGAAGCCACTCCTTCGTTGCCCGGGTGGTGTGTTTGGGATCATTGTCATGCTGAAAGACCCAGCCACGTTTCATCTTCAATGCCCTTGCTGATGGAAGGAGGTTTTCACTCAAAATCTCACGATACATGGCCCCATTCATTCTTTCCTTTACACGGATCAGTCGTCCTGGTCCCTTTGCAGAAAAACAGCCCCAAAGCATGATGTTTCCACCCCTATGCTTCACAGTAGGTATGGTGTTCTTTGGATTCAACTCAGAATTCTTTGTCCTCCAAACACGACGAGTTGAGTTTTTACCAAAAAGTTATATTTTGGTTTCATCTGACCATATGACATTCTCCCAATCCTCTTCTGGATCATCCAAATGCACTCTAGCAAACTTCAGACGGGCTTGGACATGTACTGGCTTAAGCAGGGAGACACGTCTTGCACTGCAGGATTTGAGTCCCTGGCGGCGTAGTGTGTTACTGATGGTAGGCTTTGTTACTTTGGTCCCAGCTCTCTGCAGGTCATTCACTAGGTCCCCCCGTGTGGTTCTGGGATTTTTGCTCACCGTTCTTGTGATCATTTTGACCCTACGGGGTGAGATCTTGCGTGGAGCCCCAGATCGAGGGAGATTATCAGTGGTCTTGTATGTCTTCCATTTCCTAATAATTGCTCCCACAGTTGATTTCTTCAAACCAAGCTGCTTACCTATTGCAGATTCAGTCTTCCCAGCCTGGTGCAGGTCTACAATTTTGTTTCTGGTGTCCTTTGACAGCTCTTTGGTCTTGGCCATAGTGGAGTTTGGAGTGTGACTGTTTGAGGTTGTGGACAGGTTTCTTTTATACTGATAACAAGTTCAAACAGGTGCCATTAATACAGGTAACGAGTGGAGGACAGAGGAGCCTCTTAAAGAAGAAGTTACAGGTCTGTGAGAGCCAGAAATCTTGCTTGTTTGTAGGTGACCAAATACTTATTTTCCACCATAATTTGCAAATAAATTCATTAAAAATCCTACAATGTGATTTTCTGGAAAACATTTTCTCAATTTGTCTGTCATAGTTGACGTGTACCTATGATGAAAATTACAGGCCTCTCTCATCTTTTTAAGTGGGAGAACTTGCACCATTGGTGGCTGACTAAATACTTTTTTTCCCAACTGTAGGACTCGTTTAACTGTGGATATAAATACTTTTGTACTTCTTTCCTCCAGCATCTTCACAAGGTCCTTTGCTGTTGTTCTGGGATTGATTTGCACTTTTCACACCAAAGTACGTTCATCTCTAGGAGACAGAATGTGTCTCCTTCCTGAGCGGTATGACGGCTGCGTGGTCCCATGGTGTTTATACTTGCGTACTATTGTTTGTACAGATGAACGTGGTACCTTCAGACGTTTGGAAATTGCTCCCAATGATGAACCAGACTTGTGGAGGTCTACACATTTCTTTCTGAGGTCTTGGCTGATTTCTTTTGATTTTCCCATGATGTCAAGCAAAGAGGCACTGAGTTTGAAGGTAGGCCTTGAAATACATCCACAGTTACACCTCCAATTGACTCAAATTATGTCAATTAGCCGATCAAAGACATCATTTTCTGGAATTTTTCAAGTTGTTTAAAGGCACAGTCAGTTTAGTGTATGTACACTTTTGACCAGCTGGAATTGTGATACAGTGGATTATAAGTGAAATAATCTGTCTGTAAACAATTGTTGGAAAAATTACTTGTGTCATGCACAAAGTAGATGTCCTAACCGACTTTCCAAAACTATAGTTTGTTAACAAGAAATTTGTAGAGTGGTTGAAAAACAAGTTTTAATGACTACAACCTAAGTATATGTAAACTTCCGACTTCAACTGTCTAACAAGCTAGCTAGCCAACAACACTAGCCATGTTACAGTGCCTTCAGAAAGTATTCACACCTCTTGACATTTTCCAAATTTTGTTGTGTTACAGCTTGAATTTAAAATGTATTAAATTGAGATTTTTTGTCACTGGCCTACACGCAATACCCCATAATGTCAAAGTAGAATTACGTTTTTCAAATTTCTTACAAATTAATAAAAAATGAAAAGCTGAAATGTCTTGAATCAATAAGTATTCAACCCCTTTGTTTTGGCAAGCCTAAATAAGTTCAGGACTCACTCTGTGTGGAATAACAGTTTTTAACATGATTTTTGAATGACTACCTCATCTCTGTACCCCACATATACAATTATCTGTAAGGTCCATCAGTCGAGCAGTGAATTTCAAACACAGATTCAACCACAAAGACCAGGGAGGTTTTCCAATGCCTCGCAAAGAAGGGCAGCTATTGGTATATAATAATAGATTTTAAAAAGCATACAGTGGGGAAAAAAAGTATTTAGTCAGCCACCAATTGTGCAAGTTCTCCCACTTAAAAAGATGAGAGAGGCCTGTAATTTTCATCATAGGTACACGTCAACTATGACAGACAAATTGAGAAAAAAAATTCCAGAAAATCACATTGTAGGATTTTTAATGAATTTATTTGCAAATTATGGTGGAAAATAAGTATTTTGTCAATAACAAAAGTTTCTCAATACTTTGTTATATACCCTTTGTTGGCAATGACACAGGTCAAACGTTTTCTGTAAGTCTTCACAAGATTTTCACACACTGTTGCTGGTATTTTGGCCCATTCCTCCATGCAGATCTCCTCTAGAGCAGTGATGTTTTGGGGCTGTCGCTTTGCAGAAAAACAGCCCCAAAGCATGATGTTTCCACCCCTATGCTTCACAGTAGGTATGGTGTTCTTTGGATTCAACTCAGAATTCTTTGTCCTCCAAACACGACGAGTTGAGTTTTTACCAAAAAGTTATATTTTGGTTTCATCTGACCATATGACATTCTCCCAATCCTCTTCTGGATCATCCAAATGCACTCTAGCAAACTTCAGACGGGCTTGGACATGTACTGGCTTAAGCAGGGAGACACGTCTTGCACTGCAGGATTTGAGTCCCTGGCGGCGTAGTGTGTTACTGATGGTAGGCTTTGTTACTTTGGTCCCAGCTCTCTGCAGGTCATTCACTAGGTCCCCCCGTGTGGTTCTGGGATTTTTGCTCACCGTTCTTGTGATCATTTTGACCCCACGGGTGAGATCTTGCATGGAGCCCCAGATCGAGGGAGATTATCAGTGGTCTTCCATTTCCTAATAATTGCTCCCACAGTTGATTTCTTAAAACCAAGCTGCTTACCTATTGCAGATTCAGTCTTCCCAGCCTGGTGCAGGTCTACAATTTTGTTTCTGGTGTCCTTTGACAGCTCTTTGGTCTTGGCCATAGTGGAGTTTGGAGTGTGACTGTTTGAGGTTGTGGACAGGTGTCTTTTATACTGATAACAAGTTCAAACAGGTGCCATTAATACAGGTAACGAGTGGAGGACAGAGGAGCCTCTTAAAGAAGAAGTTACAGGTCTGTGAGAGCCAGAAATCTTGCTTGTTTGTAGGTGACCAAATACTTATTTTCCACCATAATTTGCAAATAAATTCATAAAAAATCCTACAATGTGATTTTCTGGATTTTTTTTTTCTCAATTTGTCTGTCATAGTTGACGTGTACCTATGATGAAAATTACAGGCCTCTCTCATCTTTTTAAGTGGGAGAACTTGCACAATTGGTGGCTGACTAAATACTTTTTTTCCCCACTGTACATTGAATATCCCTTTGAGCATGGTGAAGTTATTAATTACGCTTTGGATGGTGTATCAATACACCCAGTAACTACAAAGATACAGGCATCCTTCCTAACTCGGTTGCCAGAGAGAAAATAAACCACTCAAGAATTTCACCAAGAGTCCAATGGTGATTTTAAAACAGTTACAGAGTTTAATGGCTGTGATAGGAGAAAACTGAGGATGGATCAACATTATTGTAGTTATTCCACAATACTAACCTAATTGACAGAATGAAAAGAAGCAAGCCTGTACAGAATAAAAACATTCCAAAACATGCATCCTGTTTGCAACAAGGCACTAAAGTAATATTTCAAAAAATGTGGAAAGCAATTCACTTTTTGTCCTAAATCAAAAGTGTTATATTTGGGGCAAATCCAATAGAACACATTACTGAGTACCACTCTCCATATTTTCACACATAGTGGTGCTGCATTATGTTATGGGTATGCATGTAATCATTATGGACAGGGGAGTTTTTGAGGATAAAAAAGAAACGGAATGGAGCTAAGCACAGGCAAAATCCTAGAGGAAAACCTGGTTCAGTCTGCTTTCCACCAGACTCTGGGAGATTAATTCACCTTTCAGCAGGAGAATAACCTAAAACAAAAGGCCAAATCTACACTGGAGTTGCTTACCAAGAAGACAGTGAATGTTCCTGAGTGGCCGAGTTATAGTTTTGTCACGTCTACTCCCGCTCCCCCTCTCCGGCGCTCGAGGTCGCCAGTTGACTGTTCATTACGCACACCTGCCACCATCGCAATGCGAACCTGCGCGCTTTTATGAGACTCACCAGGACTCAATGACCTTCCTGATTACCTCCCCTATATATGTCACTTCCTTTGGTTCCTTCCCTAGGCATTACTGATTCGGTTCCTGTCTGTACGCTACTCGTGTTAAATCTATGGCAAGACCTGAAAATGTTGTCTAGCAATGATCAGCTTGAAGAATTTTGAAAAGAATAATGGGCAAATGTTGCATAATCTAGGTGTGGAAAGCTCTTACAGACGTACCCAGAAAGACACAGCAGTGTCTCTCTTAGTGTAGCAATCAATAAAACATAAGCGCTGATCCACCGTGGGCTCTGCCGCCTCAGCCATACTCTCAATCTATCGTCAATGCGTCCCCTCCTATTCATAAAGTTCATGAGATAAATAAGTTGTGATCTCAACATAATGAGGGATTTTTTTTAATGTATATGTTCTCTCTGGACTTCCATACAAACCAGCCCCTCGCCCCTACCAACTAGTTCGGAGGTCCCTCTGTTGTCACGTGTTGCTGAAGAAACTCAAAGTGGCGAGGGGAACAAATAAACCCATCAACTTCGGGACACACCTGACCTGAATGATGCAATTCATGTTCCACATTTAAATAATAAAACAAGCATAAAATTCACATGAACTAATCCCCCCTGTCGTTTTACAAGACATAAACCTCAGTAACAATTAAGCATTTAATTTTGGAGGCATTTAATTTGTTACATTTGTCACGCCTCAAAATCAGATACAAACAAATGATTCACGCCTCTCCAATCGTTTGTATGACCAAAGATATCGCGGCGAGTGTTGGGATACCACTTAGCTGTGAAGCCGGAAGCGTAGCTGGCTCGGTCAAAGTGGCTATTGGAGGGTCTAATTAGCCCCTACACCCTCTGTGATTTTCACTCCCTCAGCTTTGGGACACTTGGCATATGGCGGAGGTTCCCGAGAACACTCATATGGAGGGCCGAGGGATGAGGGGATGGGGCTGATTTGGGATTCAACCATGAGCATCTTCTCACAACGACAAAGAGGAGGTGTATTGGAAGGGGTGAGGGGTGTCAGGAGGAAGGGGTGGGGTCAGCAGGAAGGGGTGGGTGGGGTCAGGAGGAAGGGGTAGGGGGGTCAGAAGGAAGGTGTGGGGGGCGGTCAGGAGGAAGGGTGGGGGGGGGGCAGGAGGAAGGGTGGGGGCGGGGGGCAGGAGGAAGGGTGGGGGGGGGGCAGGAGGAAGGGAGGGTGTCAGGTGGAAGGGGTGGGGGGGTCAGGTGGAAGGGGTGGAGGGGGTCAGGAGGAAGGGGTGGGGGGTCAGGAGGAAGGGGTGGGTGGCAGGGTCAGGACCTAAGGACATTTAGATTGGGGTTGAAAAGGTGCAGGGAGGAAGAGGTGGGGGGTGTCAGGCAGATAATGGTCTTGGTCTGAAGATCCACACCTTTAGGAGAAGCCATTATCCTCACGGCAGGAGGGTAATCGACCCAGCGACAGGGCCCTGCCACCTTGCATGCAGCCCACACACAGCCCATCTGCATGGGGATCAGAGTAGGCCCTGGATGGGGCTTGGATGAGGCCTGTGGAGCTGGGAAGCAGCACCCAGGAGTAGTGGATAAAGCATCTCCCACACCGCTGTTATAAGGTCACAGTCAATTGGAGGTGATGAGGCCCAAGAATAGCACTGATTTCACTCAAGAATAAGACTGAGAATAAGTCAAAGCCTTTGAGAAGTTTTTTTCTCTAGAGGTTGCTATGACTTTCTGACTCTAAATGGCTAAGATTTTGGAGATTCACAATGTCAAAGAAAGGGGTGTGCATTTTGTGAGGTGAGCTGGTCATTGCTATCAGTGAGATTGTGAGAACTCTCATTCCCCTCTCCATCTCCTTCCACCATCACATATCCAATAGACCCGGCAACTTCATTTTGTGGTGCGCACAATGGAACTTTGATCACCCTGCTGAAATGAAGGGGACAAACAATGCTTTGCATTCCTGGTGCGTTGCTACAGCCTCAATGACACAAGAACCAGAGACCAAATACCCTCCACCTCGCCTGTAATTGGCATTGATGCTAGACAGATGATATCATAACCATTGGAGATGCCCTGATAACGCTGACCTGGGAAAAAGGGCTCTCTGAGGACCCTCTGTCTGTAGAAGAAACTCCATGCCGTCAACCTGCCATCTCCAGCAGCAATCAGACACTGACCCCCGGGCACCTCTCTCAGCCCTCAAAGCCCCAAAACAAGGCTCTGTGGCTGGGGAACAGACGCAGTTGACCTCCCCTCCTCTCTCTGGAGGATAAAAGCACTGATAGCCGGGACTAGTAATTAAAGTCTGGCCTTTTAAAAGCCTCCATTATTGTCAGCGCTAGCAGGGCAGTGAATCTCCCCGGGCCTCTCCATGGACGTGCATTATGGCAGGGCTGATTAGTTGACCTAAACTCCCTGCCCGCCAGTGATTTATTTTACCCTTGCACAGGTAAGCTCCCTGACTTCTCTGATCCTAATGAAGGTTTAAGAAGAGCGACAAGAGAAGGCCAAAGTTTGCTCGGCGTTGGATGGAAGGTTGCCAATCTGTTAGGTTGTCTGTCAAACACTGTGGTAGGAGTTGATGTACAGTATGATACAATCAAAAGTATTTCCTACAACAAAAGACTACTTTATGAGATCCACTTTTTTAATCTGCCTTTGTGTCCCTGTCTTCCTCTCTGGTGGGGTGGAAGGTAGCCTAGCGATTTAAGAGCGTTGTACAAGTAATCGAAAGGTGGCTGATTCGAATCCCAGAGCCGACTAGGTGAACAATCTGTTGATGTGCTCTTGAGCAAGGTGCTTAACCTTAATTGCTCCTGTATGTCCCTCTGGATAAGAGTGTCTGCTAAATTACTAAAATGTAAAATGGTGCAAAGCCTTTTAGTGGAATATACTAGGGACTTAAAATGATCAGATCAATTGTTCCGGTGCTATAGTAATTCAGCTGGATCACAGTCCAAAGACCAAAAATGTGCTGTGGATAGCTACAATCACAGGAGCATGTCACTTTACAGTGCCTTGCAAAAGTATTCATCCCCCTTGGCATTTTTCCTATTTTGTTGCACTACCACCTGTAATTTTAATTGAATTTTATTTGGATTTCATGTAATGGACATACACAAAATAGTCCAAATTGGTGAAGTGAAGTGAAAAAAATAACTTGTTTCAAAAAATTCTAAAAAATAAATAACGGAAAAGTGGTGCGTGCATATGTATTCACCCCCTTTGCTATGAAGCCTCTAAATAAGATCTGGTGCAACCAATTACCTTCAGAAGTCACATAATTAGTTAAATAAAGTCCACCTGTGTGCAATCTAAGTGTCACATGATCTGTCACATGATCTCAGTATATATACACCTGTTCTGAAAGGTCCCAGACTCTGGAACACCACTAGGCAAGGACACCACCAAGCAAGCGGCACCATGAAGACCAAGGAGCTCTCCAAACAGGTCAGGGACAAAGTTGTGGAGAAGTACAGATCAGGGTTGATTTATAAAAAAATATCCGAAACTTTTAACATCCCACGGAGCACCATTAAATCCATTATTAAAAAATGGAAAGAATATGGCACCACAACAAACCTGCCAAGAGAGGGCCGCCCACCAAAACTCAGACCAGGCAAGGAGGGGATTAATCAGAGAGGCAACAAAGAGACCGAAGATAACCCTGAAGGAGCTGCAAAGCTCCACAGCAGAGATTGGAGTATCGGCCCATAGGACCACTTTATGCCATACACGCCACAGAGCTGGGCTTTATGGAAGAGTGGCCAGAAAAAAGCCATTGCTTAAAGAAGAAAATAAGCAAACACGTTTGGTGTTCGCCAAAAGCCATGTGGGAGACATATGGAAGAAGGTGTTCTGGTCAGATGAGACTAAAATTGAGCTTTTTGGCCATCAAGGAAACGCTATGTCTGGCGCAAACCTAACACCTCTCATCACCCCAAGAACAACATCCCCACAGTGAAGCATGGTGGTGGCAGCATCATGCTGTGGGGATGTTTTTCATCTGCAGGGACTGGGAAACTGGTCCGATTTGAAGGAATGATGGATGGCGCTAAATACAGGGAAATTCTTGAGGGAAACCTCTTTCAGTCTTCCAAAGATTTGAGGCTGGGACAGAGGTTCACCATCCAGCAGGACAATGACCCTAAGCATACTGCTAAAGCAACACTTGAGTGTTTTCTAGTCAAAGCCCAGACCTCAATCCAATTGAGAATCTGTGGTATAACTTAAAGATTGCTGTACACCAGCGGAACCCATCCAACCTGAAGGAGCTGGAGCAGTTTTGCCTTGAAGAATGGGCAAAAATCCCAGTTACTAGATGTGCCAAGCTTATAGAGACATACCCCAAGAAACTTGCAGCTGCAATTGCTGCAAAAGGTGGCTGGGGTGGGGGGGGGGGTGAATAGTTATGCACGCTCAAGTTCTGTTTTTAATTTTGGTCTAATTTCTTGTTTGTTTCACAATAAAACATATTTTCCAGCTTCAAAGTGGTAGGCATGTTGTGCAAATCATATGATACAAACCCCCCAAAAATCCATTTTAATTCCAGGTTGTAAGGCAACAAAATAGGAAAGAAACCAAGGGGGGGGGGAATACTTTCGCAAGCCACTGTAAACGTCAGTTCCCATGGTAACTGAGGTATGCTCCAAGACAAGGGAATAGAATTTGATGAAATATGCAATATCTTCCACAACTTTCTCCCTGGAATATCCTTTCATTTAACTCTCTTTTTTTCCAGCGGTGATTCAAGCCATTTTGATTTTAATCTTGTGACTCACTCAGGTTGGCGTCACAGTTATCACTGTCAATCAACTCAGTAACTTATATAATCCCAAAAGAGTGAAAGACATTGGCCCCACAGGCAATTAATTGCGATATTCTGTTATGGTGTGAATACCTACACTACCAGTCAAAAGTTTGGACCCACCTACTCATTCAAGGGTTTTTCTTTATATTTACTATTTTTTACATTGTAGAATAATAGTGAAGCCATCAAAACTATGAAATAACACATATGGAATCATTTAGTAACCAAAATATTGTTAAACAAATCAAAATATATTATATATTTGAGATTCTTCAAATAGCCACCCCTTGTCTTGATGACAGCTTTGCACACTCTTGGCATTCTCTCAACCAGCTTCATGAGGTAGTCACCTGGAATGCATTTCAATTAACAGGTGTGCCTTGTTAAAAGTTAATTTGTGGAATTGATTTCCTTCTTAATGCGTTTGAGCCAATCAGTTGTGTTGTGACAAGGCGGGGGGGTATGTAGAAGATAGCCCTATTTGGTAAAAGACCAAGTCCATATTATGGCAAGAAAAGCTCAAATAAGCTGAGAAAAAAGCAAAGAGAAACGACAGTCCATCATTACTTTAAGACATAAAGGTCAGTCAATACGGAACATTTAAAAAAACGTTGAAAGTTTCTTCAAGTGCAGTTGCAAAAACCATCAAGCGCTATGATGAAACAAGCTCTCATGAGGACCTCCATAGGAATGGAAGACCCAGAGTTACCTCTGCTGCAGAGGATAAGTTCATTAGCGTTACCAGCCTCAGAAATTGCAGCTCAAAGGAATGCTTCAGAGTTCAAGTAACAGACACATCTCAACATCAACTGTGAATCAGGCCTTCGTGGTCGAATTGCTGCAAAGAAACCACTACTAAAGGACACCAATAATAAGAAGAGACTTGCTTGGGCCAAGAAACATGAGCAATGGACATTCCACCGGTGGAAATTTGTCCTTTGGTCTGGAGTCCAAATTGGAGATTTCTGGTTCCAACCGCTGTGTCTTTGTGAGACGCAGTGTGGGTGAACGGATGATCTCCACATGTGTGGTTCCCACCGTAAAGCATGGAGAAGGAGGTGTTAAGGTGTGGGGGTGCTTTGCTGGTGACACTGTCTGTGATTTATTTAGAATTCAAGGCACACTTATTCAGCATGGCTACCACAGCATTCTGCAGCGATACGCCATCCCATCTGGTTTGGGCTTAATGGGACTATCATTTGTTTTTCAACATGACAATGACCCAACACACCTCCAGGCTGTGTAAGGTCTACTTTACCAAGAAGGAGAGTGATGGAGTGCTGCATCAGATGACCTGGCCTCCACAATCTCCAGACCTCAAACCAATTGAGATGGTTTGGGATGAGTCGGACGGCAGAGTGAAGGAAAAGCAGCCAACAAGTGCTCATATATATTGGGCCTATTACTCACAACGGAATGACTCACATTTCTTACGTAATGAGCACGCGTTATGGATAGCACTGTCCTCCATTCATGTGTTTTATTAGGGAGCTCCGTCTTTATATTAAGCTGTGTGTTGTATCACAGTTCATAATGCATGCAACAGTGCAAACATAATTCACCCTGATAAATTAGGGCCCTTATTATTAATGATCATAATCTTTACCAATGTCACGGATTCTCCAAACAGGTCAGGGACAAATCCTCGGGCCTCCTCGGGCAGGCTTCGGCATTCGTCGTCACCGGAATACTAGCTACTGCCGATCTATGTTCTATGTTTCTATGTTCTACCTGTTGTTGTCTGATTGTCACACACCTGTTTCCCATCATGTAATTACTCCTTCCCTATTTAACCGGGTGGCTCCCATTGTGTTTTGTGCGTGTTTGTTTTTCGTTTCGTGTGTCGTTTGGTGAGCGGGTTTGTTTCTCCCTGTGTGGAGGTATTTTGTATTGGTTTCTTTACTTATCAGTAAAGTACGTTTTCATTGAGTTCTGTGTCCTGCGCCTGACTTCGATCCACCGCATTACACTGACACTCGTGACAACCAAGGGCCTAGAGCCAACACACCCTAGGTGAGGTCAAGCTGAAGGTATTGTTCTCGTGTGTAGGACAGCAGCGAATGTCACCCACACGTTGAGAGAGAGAGTTGAATGGTTGACAATGGTTTTGCACAGGTCCATGAGCGCTTTAGTCAGAGCTGGACACATGCGAACAAATGCAGAGTAGCACTTATGTTGAATAACGTCTGTCATACTGTATATCTGAGCGAGGAGGAGGTGGAGACATAGGCGTGGAGGTGTGTAGGAAAAGTGGTCTTACTCTGTGATCAGTTGGAATATAAATTGAACCCAAGGGTGTCAACGTGAAAGTCGCTACTACCTTCCAAAAACGTCTGGATCGGGGCCTACAACAACTTTTCTGTTTTTCTGTACTTACTGTTGTTAATGTATGAATGTTTTCTGTATGTACTGTGCCTAGTTAAAGTCATATAGAACAGCGCCGGAGAAGATGGCTGCCGTTTTACAGCCCTCTAACCAATTGTACTATTATGTGTGTTTTTCCGCGTTATTTGTAATTTATTTTGTACATAATGTTTCTGCCGTCGTCTCTTATAACCAAAAAGAGCTTCTGGATATCAGGACAGCGATTACTCACCTCGTATTGGACGAAGATTTTTTCTTCAACGAGGCGGCCGCGAAGGATATCATACAGACACCCGACAAGGCCCAAATCCCCGTCATTCGCATGAGGAAGAGATGGAGATATCGTGGACGTAGGTCGGGGTGCCTTGTAAGGATCCGACGGCGAGCAAGTAAACTGCCGCTCCCATCAATCCTATTAGCCAATCTTCAATCATTGGAGAACAAAATGGATGACCTAAGATTACGGTTATCCTACCAACGGGACATTAAAAACTGTAATATATTATGTTTCACAGAGTCGTGGCTGAACGACGACATGGATAACATACAGCTAGCGGGCTATACGCTACATCGGCAGGATAGAACGGCTGACTCCGGTAAGACAAGGGGTGGCGGTCTGTGTATATTTGTAAACAACAGCTGGTGCACAAAATCAAATACTAAGGAAGTCTCGAGGTTTTGCTCGCCTGAGGTAGAGTATCTTATGATAAGCTGTAGACCACACTATTTACCAAGAGAGTTTTCATCTATATTTTTCATAGCTGTCTATTTACCACCACAAACCAATGCTGGCATTAAGATTGCACTGAATGAGCTGTATAAGGCCATAAATCAACAGGAAAACGCTCATCCAGATGCAGCGCTCCTAGTGGCCGGGGACTTTAATGCAGGGAAACTTAAATCCGTTCTACCTAATTTCTACCAGCATGTTAAATGTGCAACCAGAGGAAAAAAAACTCTGGACCACCTTTACTCCACACACAGAGACACATACAAAGCTCTCCCTCGTCCTCCATTTGGCAAATCTGACCATAACTCTATCCTCCTGATTCCTGCTTATAAGCAAAAACTGAAGCAGGAAGCACCAGTGACTCGGTTAATAAAAAAGTGGTCAGATGACGCAGATGCTAAGCTACAGGACTGTTTTGCTAGCACAGACTGGAACATGTTCCGCTATTCTTCATACAGCATTGAGGAGTACACCACATAAGTCACTGGCTTCATCAATAAGTGCATCGATGATGTCATCCCCACAGTGACCGTACGTACATACCCCAACCAGAAGCCATGGATTACAGGAAACATCCGCACTGAGCTAAAGGGTAGAGCTGCTGCTTTTACGGAGCGGGACTCTAACCCGGACGCTTATAAGAAATCCCGCTATGCCCTCCGACGAACCATCAAACAGGCAAAGAGTCAATACAGGACTAAGATTGAATCGTACTACACTGGCTCTGACGCTCGTCGGATGTGGCAGGGCTTGAAAACTATTACAGACTACAAAGGGAAGCACAGCCGCGAGCTGCCCAGTGACACCAGACGAGCTACCAGACGAGCTAAACCACTTCTATGCTCGCTTCGAGGCAAGCAACACTGAAGCATGCATGAGAGCACCAGCTGTTCCGGATGACTATGTGATCACGCTCTCCGTAGCCGATGTGAGTAAGACTTTTAAGCAGGTCAACATTCACAAGGCCGCAGGGCCAGACGGATTACCAGGACGTGTACTCTGAGCATGTGCTGACCAACTGGCAAGTGTCTTCACTGACATTTTCAACATGTCCCTGACTGAGTCTGTAATACCAACATGTTTCAAGCAGACCACCATAGTCCCCGTGCCCAAGGACTCTAAGATAACCTGCCTAAATGACTACCGACCCGTAGCACTGACGTCTGTAGCCATGAAGTGCTTTGAAAGGCTGGTCATGGGTCACATCAACACCATTATCCCAGAAACCCTAGACCCACTCCAATTTGCATACCGCCCCAACAGATCCACAGAGGATGCAATCTCTATTGCACTCCACACTGCCCTTTCCCACCTGGAGAAGAGGAACACCTACGTGAGAATGCTATTTATTGACTACAGCTCAGCATTCAACACCATAGTGCCCTCTAAGCTCATCACTAAGCTAAGGATCCTGGGACTAAACACCTCCCTTTGCAACTGGATCCTGGACTTCCTGACGGGCCGCCCCCAGGTGGTAAGGGTAGGTAACAACACATCTGCCACACTGAGCCCCTCAGGGGTGCGTGCTCAGTCCCCTCCTGTACTCCCTGTTCACCCATGACTGCATGGCCAGGCACGACTCCAACACCATCATTAAGTTTGCCGACGACACAACAGTGGTAGGCCTGATCACCGACAACGATGAGACAGCCTATAGGGAGGAGGTCAGAGACCTGGCCGTGTGGTGCCAGGACAACAACCTCTCCCTCAACGTGACCAAGACAAAGGAGATGATTGTGGACTACAGGAAAAAAAAGAGGACTGAGCACGCCCCCATTCTCATCGACGGGCTGTAGTGGAACAGGTTGAGAGCTTCAAGTTCCTTGGTGTCCACATCACCAACAAACTATCATGGTCCAAACACACCAAGACAGTCGTGAAGAGGGCACGACAAAGCCTATTCCCCCTCAGGAGACTGAAAAGATTTGGCATGGGTCCTCAGATCCTCAAAAAATTCTACAGCTGCACCATCGAGAGCATCCTGACTGGTTGCATCACCGCCTGGTATGGCAACTGCTTGGCCTCCGACCGCAAGGCACTACAGAGGGTAGTGCGTACGGCCCAGTACATCACTGGGGCCAAGCTTCCTGCCATCCAGGACCTCTATACCAGGCGGTGTCAGAGGAAGGCACTCAAAATTGTCAAAGACTCCAGCCACCCTAGTCATAGACTGTTCTCTCTGCTACCGCACGGCAAGCGGTACCGGAGTGCCAAGTCTAGGTCCAAAAGACTTCTCAACAGCTTCTACCCCCAAGCCATAAGACTCCTGAACAGCTAATCATGGCTACCCGGACCATTTGCACTGCCCCCCCACCCCATCCTTTTACGCTGCTGCTACTCTGTTAATTATTTATGCATAGTCACTTTAAGTCTACCCACATGTACATATTACTTCAACTACCTCAACTAGCCGGTGCCCCCGCACATTGACTCTGCACCGGTACCCCCCTGTATATATATCGTCCCTACTGTTATTTTATTTTACTTCTGCTCTTTTTTTCTCAACACTTTTTTTGTTGTTGTTTTATTTTTACTTTTTTTGTTAAAAAGAAATGCACTGTTGGTTAAGGGGTGTAAGTAAGCATTTCACTGTAATGTCTGCACCTGTTGTATTCGGCGCATGTGGCCAATAAAATTTGATTTGATTTGATTTGAAGTCTACACACCCCTTGCACAGTCTTCACATTTTGCTGCCTTAAATTCCAATCTAAAAACAGATTAAATTGGATTAGAAAGTAAGTACATGGGTCTTTCTATAAACTAGGTGAGGATTTCCTACACTGGACAACTTGAAACAGCTGTTGATAAGTAATTGATAATAATAATCAGCAAAATAAGATATAAGGGGGGATCATAGCTATATTCAATAACATTCCCGAGTTGATTTAAAACCTATGTTTAACCCTTTATCATGGTCGGTGTCTTGATGGATTTGTCCAAAATTGTGTGACATAAAACATTACTTCTCTGTCATTGCAAGTTGCCATTATATCATATAATAAGCATTAATCAGTTAAATTAGACATTGAACATGAACCCTGTAAGAATCCTGAATCTAGCTGTCGGACAGTTTTTAGTATAGAGAGCTCAGAAATGCAGTGTTACTACATAGCATTTAGTGTCTCCTTATGTTACGGGATGAAAACAGTTTTCATGGGCACACAAATCCAAAATAATACATTTGATTGCAAAATAGAATGCATCTAACTGAAAGAGTCACCTTACCTTGAAACTTAAAACATAAATCGATAGTCATTAATGTGGTTCTTCAATAATTATGCATAATTCTTGTTGGATGTGCAGTTGGTGTCCAGCTGATTAGTTACAAATGATATTTTCACACATCATCATCTGATCCAGGAAGGAATTTTCTGAATCAAGTGAGGAACAGCTGTTGTGATAGCGCATGCAATGCAACAACAGCCCAAGTGCTGGAAAAAAGGTGTTCGCGATTTTTCACCTACAATTTAAAAAAATACCAGGGGCTTGAAGCAGTCTACTTGAATATGGAGCTCAGAAATTCAAGTACTGGTATAGGCCTACCTTGAAAATCAGACATTTCCTCAATTTGATGCTTGAAAAGTCCTTGTAATAAGTTCTCCTGCTCCCTTATAATGATCGTGATTTCATTTTGATCTGTTTTTGTGAGAGATGTGGCCATTTACGTTTGTTTTCCGTCGCTTCCATTGAAGGGTGTTGTGCTACTCTGTTGCGGTAAAACCACATGTGTTTGGCTTCAACTTGGCTTTCCATACAAATCCTTCCATTAAAAAAGGAACTTGCTTTTGGTCACTTTCTCATAATTATAAAAACAACAATGGTGAGATTAATGCTACCGCCATTTATTATGTGTGCCTGCTTTGGCCACATAGACTACAGAACAATCGCCATGCATCCAGTCGATTTAGTCAGGCAATGTCCACATTATTCTCACATATTTTAGAATATAATAATAATTTGAATATCATAGGCCCTACATGTACATTTATATAAATTATACAATTGTATAACATTGAGGTCCTTAAATTACAATTAAGTGCTTGAATAAGTCCCTGAAAGTCCTTGAATTTGACTTGCCAATGTCTGTATGAACCCTGCTTAAAGGATGTATAGTCCTAGACCTATGTTGTTGTATAGGTGGAGTTATGGGCCTATTTGCATATATTCACTTTCATTCCTCTAAGTACACATGTGGAACTGCATAAAAATATTTTTTATTTTAGTTTCAAACCATTTTGAAATGTTGATCAATGTCACACATTGGCGCCCTTATTTATAAAAATACCCTTGTATAAACAATACATACATTGACAGCTTTCTCCTTCCATTACCTTGTTCACCCCTAAGGCGAGCGCGGGTTACTTTCCTTCCCCAAACCCTAGTGTCACTTTGAAGTCTTATCGATAAGTGCAGTGCAGTAGTTCCCTAAACACTGCAACCCCCCGTTTCCCCATTTCCAAAGCAGTTCCGATAAAGCAAAGGTAGCTCAAAAAAAGAAAATAAATGTGTATGAGAGGCGTAGGAAGCAACAAGGATACATATTTTACACTGAGAAAGCGTTAAACCAGTGGGAAGATGACACATGGCTGGAGGAATAAAACTCCTCTGTTTAGACCTGTTTAATCCTGCCATCAACATGGTGACAGCTCTGCTTTTTTAACTAGGATATGCCTTTTGTGTGTTGTCCAAAACAATGTTTGTTTTTTTATTCATGAAAATCAGTTCTCTTTGGTGTAGAGACGTTCTCCTTTCGCCTCGGGAACAAACATGGCTAATGCCAAGGAACTTGAAACGATGACAGTGATCTATGCAAAGTTCTCTCCCTGAAGATGTGCAGGTGACTCTGAGTCACAATCCCAAGGTGCGAACAGGGGAGTGTGTGGTGTTTTAACTATAAAGGAGGGGCTCTCGAGATATTACATAATGCTTCACTATCATGATACTTAGGTACATTGTGCTGTGATTCAGGGCAAAATATGTCAAAGTGATTATCACGTGTAATTTTCCAGTTGTCCATCTTCTCCTAGGCAGCTGTCTTATAACAACTAGAGATGATGAGTGAATACAAGGTCTGGTCTCATAACTAGAGATGATAAGTGAATACAAGGTCTGGTCTCATAACTACAGATAACGAGTGAATGAATACAAGGTCTGGTCTCATTACTAGAGATAATGAGTGAATTAATACAAGGTCTGGTCTCATAACTAGAGATGATGTGTGAATACAAGGTCTCATCTCATAACAAGTAAACTTGCACCTCTATGGAACAAATGACTACACACCACACCACTCCAGTTCTAGCACACTTACTCTAAGACTAGCTACATGTTTATACATTTTGCAGTGGAACCATACAACACAACAGAACACCATTAAAAACTGTCACATCTGCTCCTACAACAACCTCTACTGCTCATCCTGTGTCTCCTTGACCTGCCGCCACTCCCCCAGTACTCTCTCCTTCTCTCTCTGTGTGTGTGTGATTGTGTGGGGGGAGACATGTGTGCTGTAGTCAGAGCAGATTCCTACCAGCTGCAACCTGTTCCATAATCAAGACCTCTACAAATACTCAGTGCTGCCACTTCCACACTGCCAGATCGTAATCTCTGCTCATTCTGCCCACTCCGACTCTGGTCCCTGTCTCCAGTCTCACGTCTCGTGATCCTGCTTCTCTGTCCTGGATTCTCCACTCTACTACTCCCGGACCTGCTCACCCTGTCTCAACCCTCCTCGCTCCAGCCTCAGCCTCTGCACCTGGTTTCCAGCAGTTTCCCCTGACCTGCACTCCATCTTCCCCCTGTGTTTCAATAAATACCTTGGTTACTTCATCCCAGTCTCCTCGTCTGAGTCTGCTCTTGGGTTCCCCTGTTCCACTCAGCGTAACATTACGATCTGGCCAAAGAGATGAACCCAGCAGACTCTGCTACTCTCCACCAAACCCTTGTCGGCCAAGGCGCCCAGCTCAAGCAACATGAACAAGCCCTGAAGACCCTTCTGGAGCACATCAAGGTATTTTCACAGAGCCTGTCTGACCTACAGGGCCGACCCTTCGCCCAGAGCACACAACCAGTTCCAAGTCCTTCTCCCCGTACCTGGAGCCGTTTGTTCCGACTCCCGAGCGTTACGATGGCAACCTCAGAGCTTGCAGAGCCTTTTTGGTACAATGTTCACTAGTATTTGAGCAACAGCCCTACTCTTGTGCTAGCGAACGGGCCAAGATTTCCTTTCTGATTGGCTGCCTCCGTGGAGCAGCGCTTTCTTGGGCCACGGCGGTGTGGGAGAGACAGTCCCCCATCTGCTTCTCCTACTCCAGATTCACGGAGGAGATGAAGAAAATCTTTGACCACCCAGTCTGTGGTAAGGATGCCGCTAAATGACTCCTGTCCCTCCGTCAAGGCCCCCATAGGGTTGCTGAGATGGCATGTGAGTTCCGCACCCTCGCCGCTGAGAGAAGCTGGAATGAGGAGGCCCTTCAGGGAGCATTCCGGAATGCGCTCACTGAGACCCTCAAGGACGAGTTGATGTCCAGGGATGAGCCTGATGGAGTTGATGAACTCATCTCTCTCACTATCCGCATCGACAACCGTCTCCGTGAGCGTCGGAGGGAGAAGGTAGGTAGGGTTGCATGTCCCATAACATCTGCTTCAGTGCCTTGTCCTCCTTCTCCGGGCCCGTCTCTCTCCAGAGGAGAGACAACGGCGAATCGGCGCTAGGAGCTGCCTATACTGTGGCCAGGTTGGTCACTTTGTCTACACTTATTCCCTGCGTCCAGCAAAAGATGGGGCACGGCAGTAATGGGGGATATACTGTTGAGCCAAATCCCCTGCCTATCTTCCTCCAGACCCCTGCTTGAAGGCAACCTTGTGTGGCAGAGCCAGGCTTTTCCTCTGTCTGCTGACATCGATTCGGGCGCCGACGAGAGCTTCCTGGACCGAGGTGTCGTTACCCAGTTGGGCCTGGACACTGTCCCACTCGATTCACCCCTCGATGTCAACGGTCTCAATGAACAGCTTCTCACCCCTGTCTGTGAGAGAACCGTCCCTGTCATCCTGCATCTCTCTGGAAATCACCAGGAAAAGATCAGTTTCCACATAATCGACTGTCCTTACTCTCCCCTGGTTCTTGGCCATCCATGGTTAAAGCTACACAACCCACAGATTGACTGGACCGCCAGAAAGGTAACCTCTTGGAGTTCATTTTGTCACTCTAATTGTTTACATTCTGCCCTTCCCCCTGCCTTGTCTGTGTCCCAGTTTATTCCAGAACCTCCAGACCTGTCATCAGTTCCTCCGGAGTATCACGATCTAGCTCCTGTATTCAGCAAGCACCACGCCCTGTCGCTGCCGCCTCATCGGTCGTACGACTGCGCCATTGACCTCCAGCCTGGAGCTCCTCTCCCCAGCAGCCAATTGTTTAACCTCTCTCGTCCCAAGCAAGAGGCTATGGAGAGGTACAGTGCCTTGCAAAAGTATTCATCCCCTTGGCATTTTTCCAATTTTTTTGCATTACAACCTGTAATTTAAATGGATTTTTTTTGGGATTTCATGTAATGGACATACACAAAATAGTCAAAATTGGTGAAGTGAAATTAAAAAAATAACTTGTTTCAAAAAAGTCTAAAAAATAAATAACGGAAAAGTGGTGCGTGCATATGTATTCACCCCCTTTGCTATGAAGCCCCTAAATAAGATCTGGTGCAACCAATTACCTTCAGAAGTCACATAATTAGTTGAATAAAGTCCACCTGTGTGCAATCTAAGTGTCACATGATCTGTCACATGATCTCAGTATATATACACCTGTTCTGAAATGCCCCAAAGTCAGCAACACCACTGAGCAAGGGGCACCACCAAGCAAGTGGCACCATGAAGACCAAGCAGCTCTCCAAACAGGTCAGGGACAAAGTTGTGGAGAAGTACAGATCAGGGTTGGCTTATAAAAAAATATCCGAAACTTTGAACATCCCATGGAGCACCATTTAAATCCATTATTAAAAAATGGAAAGAATATGGCACCACAACAAACCTGCCAAGAGAGGGCCGCCCACGAAAACACACGGACCAGGCAAGGAGAGCATTAATCAGAGAGGCAACAAAGAGACCAAAGATAACCCTGAAGGAGATGCAAAGCTCCACAGCAGAGATTGGAGTATCTGTCCATAGGACCACTTTAAGCCGTACACTCCACAGAGCTGGGCTTTTACGGAAGAGTGGCCAGATAAAAGCCATTGCTTAATGAAAAAAATAAGCAAACACGTTTGTTGTTCGCCAAAAAGCATGTGGGAGACTCCCCAAACATATGGAAGAAGGTACTCTGGTCAGATGAGACTAAAATTGAGCTTTTTGGCCATCAAGGAAAACGCTATGTCTGGCGCAAACCCAACACCTCTCATCACCCCGAGAACACCATCCCCACAGTGAAGCATGGTGGTGGCAGCATCATGCTGTGGGGATGTTTTACATTGGCAGGGACTGGGAAACTGGTCAGAATTGAAGGAATGATGGATGGTGCTAAATACAGGGAAATTATTGAGGGAAACCTATTTTATCTTCCAGAGATTTGAGACTGGGATGGAGGTTCACCTTCCTGCGGGACAATGACCCTAAGCATACTGCTAAAGCAACACTCGAGTGGTTTAAGGGGAAACATTTAAATGTCTTGGAATGGCCTAGTCAAAGCCCAGACCTCAATCCAATTGAGAATCTGTGGTATGTCTTAAAGATTGCTGTACACCAGCAGAACCCATCCAACTTGAAGGAGCTGGAGCAGTTTTGCCTTGAAGAATGTGCAAAAATCCCAGTGGCTAGATGTGCCAAGCTTATAGAGACATACCCCAAAGAGACTTGCAGCTGTTGTCATGAATCCCGCTTCCTGAGTCTGTTTCTGCCTGTTTTCTGTCCTGGAGTCTGTTTCCTGAGGTTCCTGAACGCACCCTGTCTGGTTGCCGGGCGACGAAGCTAGGCGGGAGATCTCTCTATTACCCGCACCTGCATCTCATCAGCTATGTGCACACCTGGTCCTGATCATCACCTCTCCACTTCATAAGCTCTGACCTGACATCCATTCCCTGCTGGATCGTTAGCCATGAACAGTATGTTGTGTCAGCGTATCAGCCTCAAAGTTACTAGAGTTTTGTTGTTTTGTACTTTTTGCTTGCCATGTACTTACCTTCGTTTACTCTGTCTACAGTCATTCTCCCAGAACATTCACCCCACCCCTGCCTGGTCATCGGTTGCTTCTGTGACATCATTGGATCTGCCTATTCACTCCCACCAACTCACCTCCGCTGCCCGCTCCGTCTCCTGGATTATTCTGTTTCCACATTTGAATCTGTAAATAAATACTCACCTTCGTTCTACTCACCTTGTCCTGGTCTGCTTCTGGGTTCTGCTTTAGAGAATCGTGACAGAATGATCTGGCCAAGGATGAACCCAGCGGACCTGGACTCTGTTCGCCATGCCATTACCCATCAGGAGAAGATCAGAACAGCACGGCGCTACAGGAGATAGCGTTGTCGGTTCTGAACTTTTCTGCCAGTCTGACGAGTATCCAGGCTCAGCTCAGTTTGCTGGCGGAGAATCCACCACCTGTTTCACCCCTCTCACCTGCCGCTTCTGGATCTGTTCCCTTCCGTGAGCCCAAGGTTCCGACGCCATATCACGATTTGGGTGAAGTGTTCAGTAAGCAGAAGGCTCTGTCACTTCCTCCCCACCAACCATATGATTGTGCGATTAATCTGTTCCCTGGAGCTGCCTATCCCAAGGGACGTTTATACAGTATCTCTCGACCTGAACGTGAAGCCTTGGAGACCTACATAAAGGAGTCGCTAGCTGCTGGTCTCATTCGTCCCTCGTCATCACCTCTGGGAGCCTGATTTTTTTTCGTGAGTAAGAAGGATGGCTCTTGTTGACCTTGTAATGATTATCGGGGTTTGAATGATATTACTGTCAAGAACAAGTATCCCCTGCCCTTGATGAGCTCTGCTTTCGACTCCTTACAGGGTGCTACTGTGTTCACTAAGCTTGATTTACGCAATGCGTATCATCTGGTCCGGATCAGAGAGGGGGACGAGTGGTTGACTGGGTTCAATACACCTATGGGACACTTCGAGTATCAAGTGATGCCGTTTGGACTGACCAATGCTCCAGCAGTGTTCCAGAGTATGGTGAATGACGTTCTGAGAGATATGATCGGTCTTTTTGTGTTCGTTTACCTGGATGACATTCTCATCTTCTCTAAGGAGCATTCCAGCCACGTCCAGCATGTCAAGCAGGTTCTGCAGCGATTGTTGGAGAACCGGCTGTTTGTGAAGGCAGAAAAGTGTGATTTTCACGCCCACACTACATCCTTCCTCGGGTACATCATCTCCAGGGGAGATTGCTTCCACATTTGAATCTGTGAATAAATACTCACCTTCGTTCTACTCACCTTGTCCTTGTCTGCTTCTGGGTTCTGCTTTAGAGAATCGTGACAGCTGTAATTGCTGCAAAAGGTGGCTCTACATATTGACTTTGGGGAGGGGGGGTGAATAGTTATGCACGCTCAAGTTCTTTCAGTTTTTTGTCTTATTTCTTGTTTGTTTCACAAAAAAATAAATTGCATTTTCAAGGTGTTAGGCATGTTGTGTAAATCAAATGATAAACAAAAACAAAAATCCATTTTAATTCCAGGTTGTAAGGCAACAAAATAGGAAAAATGCCAAGGGGGGTGAATACTTTCACAAGCCACTGTACATCTAGGATTCTCTGGCTGCAGGACTTATCAAGCCATCTTCCTCCCTGGTGGGTGTTGGGTTTTTATTTTGTGAAGAAGAAGGATGTGTCACTGAGGCTGTGCATAGACTTCCGTGGTCTGAATAATATCACTGTTAAGAACAAGTACACCTTGCCACTCATCAGCTCTGCTTTTGTCCCCCTCCATGGTGCCCCGGTGTTTACCAAACTCGACTTCTGGATAGCCTACCACCTTGTCCGCATAAGAGAGGGGGACGAGTGGAAGACTGCGTTCAACACACCACTTGGTCACTTTGAGTATTTGGTCATGCCTTTTGGTCTTACTAACGCCCATGCTGTTTTCCAGAACCTAGTCAATGACGTGCTGAGGGATGTGATTGGGCGCTTCGTTTTTGTCTATTTAGATGACATCCTGATTTTTTCCAAGGACCCTGAGGCTAACCAGCAACACATTCTCCAAGTACTTCAACGGCTGTTTGTTAAAGCTGAAAAATGTGAGTTCCATGCTGCCACAGCCTCTTTCCTGGGTTATATTATTGCACAGGGACAGTTACGTATGGACCCCGCCATGGTCATGGCAGTCACAGAATGGCCTGCGCCCTCCAACCTAAAGCAGCTACTGCGTTTTCCTGGGGTTTGCAAATTTCTACAGACGTTTCATCAACAACTACAGCCGTCTGGCAGCACCTCTCACCTCCACCTCCACTCCGTTCCACTGGACTCCTGAGGCAGACACAGCATTCCTGGAACTCAAGCGTCGCTTCACCTCCGCTCCGGTCCATACTCAGCCCGACCCAGAACTCCAGTTCATCGTGGAGGTGGACGCCTCTGACACCGGGGTAGTTGCTGTTCTGTCTCAACATTCCCCCTCTGATCAGAAGGTCCACCCATGTGCATTCTTTTCCCGTAAGCTCTCACCTACAGAGAGGAATTTTGACATCGGAAACCAGGAACTCCTGGCAGTTACGCTGGCTCTGGAGGAATGGCGTCACTGGCTGGAGTGCTCTGTAACCCCCTTCATTGTGTGGACTGACCATAAAAACCTGTCCTACATCCAGACCGCCAAACGTCTGAACTTCCGGCAAGCCAGGTGGGCCTTGTTCTTCGGTAGATTCAATTTCACACTCACTTATCAACCCTGTTCGAAAAATACCAAGCCTGATGCCCTCTCTCGCCTGTTCACCACTGACAACACGGGTACCGAGCCAGAAGCCATTGTGCCACCCACCTGCATCGTTGCCACCGTCACCTGGGAGATCAAGTCCCGTATCCGCCAGGCTCAGCAGAACCAGCCTGATCTGGGTAACGGTCCTAGTAATTCTCTGTTTGTCCCAGATTGTGTTCGCTCTGATGTTCTTCAGTGGGGCCATTCTACCCACCTCACCTGTCACCCTGGTATGAACCGGACCCTCGCCTTCCTGCTTCAGCGCTTTGGTGGCCCACCATGGAGAGAGATGTCCGGGAGTTTGTCTCAGCCTGTTCGGTTTGTGCCCGGAACAAAACCTCCACTAAACCCACTTCCGGTCTGCTCCACCCTCTTCCCATACCCAGTCTCCCCTGGTCACACATACAGTTGAAGTCGGAAGTTTACATACACTTAGGTTGAAAAACTCGTTTTTCAACCACTCCACAAATTTCTTGTTAACAAACTATAGTTTTGGCAAGTCGGTTAGAACATCTACTTTGTGCATGACACAAGTAATGTTTCCAACAATTGTTCACTTATAATTCACTGTATCACAATCAGACGTTGACATACACTAAGTTGATTGTGCCTTTAAACAGCTTAGAAAATTATGTCATGGCTTAAGAAGCTTCTGATCGGCTAATTGACATCATTTGAGTCAATCGGAGGTGTAACTGTGGATGTATTTCAAGGCCTACCTTGAAACTCAGTGCCTCTTTGCTTGACATCATGGGAAAATCAAAACAAATCAGCCAAGACCTCAGAAGAATTGTAGACCTCCACAAATTTGGTTCATCCTTGGGAGTAATTTCCAAATGCCTGAAGGTACCACGTTCACAATAGTATGCAAGTATAAACACCATGGGACCACGCAGCCATCATACCGCTCAGGAAGAGACGCATTCTGTCTCCTAGAGATGAACGTACTTTGATGCAAATCATTCCCATAACTACAGCAAAGGACCTTGTGAAGATGCTAGAGGAAAGAAGTACAAAAGTATCTATATACACAGTAAAACGAGTCCTATATCGACATAACCTGAAAGGCCGCTCAGCAAGGAAGAAGCCACTGCTCCAAAACCGCCATAAAAAAGCCAGACAGTTTGCAACTGCACATGCGGACAAAGATCGTACTTTTTTGGAGAAATGTCCTCTGGTCTGATGAAACAAAAATAGAACTGTTTGGCCATAATGACCATCGTTATGTTTGGAGGAAAAATGGGGTATCTTGCAAGCCGAAGAACACGATCCCAACCGTGAAGCACGGGGTGGCAGCATCATGCTGTGGGGGTGCTTTGCTGCAAGAGGGACTGGTGCACTTCACAAAATAGATGGCATCATGAGGAAGGAAAATTATGTGGATATATTGAAGCAACATCTCAAGACATCAGTCAGGAAGTTAAAGCTTGGTCGCAAATGGGTCTTCCAAATGGACAATGACCCCAAGCATACTTCCAAAGTTGTGGCAAAATGGCTTAAGGACAACAAAGTCAAGGTATTGGAGTGGCCATTACAAAGCCCTGACCTCAATCGTATAGAACATTTGTGGGCAGAACTGAAAAAGTGTGTGCGAGCAAGGAGGCCTACAAACCTGACTCAGTTACACCAGCTCTCAGGAGGAATAGGCCAAAATTCACCCAACTTATTGTGGGAAGCTTGTGGAAGGCTACCCGAAACGTTTGACCCAAGTTAAACAATTTAAAGGCAATGCTACCAAATACTAATTGAGTGTATGTAAACTTCTGACCCACTGGGAATGTGATGAAAGAAATAAAAGCTGAAATCAATCATTCTCTCTACTATTATTCTGGACGTTTCACATTATTAAAATAAAGTGGTGATCCTAACTGACCTAAGGCAGGGAATTTTTACTAGGATTAAATGTCAGGAATTGTGACAACTGAGTTTAAATGTATTTGGCTAAGGTGTATGTTAGCTTCCGACTTCAACTGTAGCTCTGGACTTCATCACTGGCCTAACTCCTCACCATTATTGACAGGTTTTCCAAAATGGCTCCATTCCCCTCTCCAAGCTCCCGTCCTCCAGCGAGACTGCGGACCTGTTAGTATCCCATGTGTTTCGTCTGCATGGCATCCCCACTGACATCGTTTCCGACAGAGGACCCCAGTTTACCTCCCAGGTATGGAGATCCTTCTCTCCAGCTCTTGGAATCAATGTCAGTCTTTCTTCTGGATATCACCCCCAGACCAACGGCCAGACTGAACGGGCCAACCAAGAGATGGAGACTGCCCTACGCTGCGTGACTTCTGCTAACCCTTCCTCCTGGAGCGCTCAGCTACCCTGGGTTGTATATGCCCACAACACCCTCACCAACTCCTCATCAGGTATGTCACCCTTCGAGTGTGCTCTGGGTTACCATCCCCCTTGTTCCCCGCCCAAGAGGTTGAGGTTGCGGTTCCCTCTGTCCAGGACCATCTGCGCCGTAGTCACCCTTCTTCGTGCCTCCGACAGGACCCAGTCCCAAGCCAACCGTTGCTGGGCCTCAGCTCCAGTCTACACCCCAGGTCAAAAGGTATGGCTCTCATCGAAGGACCTGCCGTTGAAGGTGGCATCGAATAAACTTTCCCCCCGATTCATTGGTCCCTTTGAAATTGACCATGTCATTAACCCCTCTGCGGTGCACCTGAAACTCCCAGCCTCTCTCAGGATCCATCCTACCTTCCACGTATCCCTGATTAAACTTGTCTTCTCCAGTCCCGGCTCCTCCACCTCCTCGGCTCATCAATGACCATCCTGCCTATACCGTCCGGCGGCTTCTGGATGTGCGCCGTCTGGGTCGTGGCTGGCAGTACCTGGTGGACTGGGAGGGATACGGGCCTGAGGAGCACTGCTGGGTTCCCCCGACATCACATTCTGGACCCCTCCCTCTTACAGGATTTCTATACCTCACAACCAGATAAGCCTGGTCGGGCTGTGTGTGTGTGTGTGTGTGTGTGTGTGTGATTGTGTGGGTGGAAACAGGTGTGCTGGAGTCAGAGCAGATCCCCACCAGCTGCAACCTGTTCCATAATCAAGACCTCTACAAATACTCAGTCCTGCCACTTCCACACTACCAGATCGTAATCTCAACTCATTTTGCCCGCTCCGACTCTGGTCCCTGTCTCCAATCCCATGTCTCGTCATCCTGCTACTCTGTCCTGGATTCCCCATTCTACTACTCCCTTGGACTCCCCTCCGGATCTGCTCACCCTGTCTCAACCCCCCTCGCTCCAGCCTCAGCCTCCGCACCTGGTTTCCAGCAGTTTCCCCTGACCTGCAATCCATCTTCCCCCTGTGTATCAATAAATACTTTGGTTACTTCATCCCAGTCTCCTCGTCTGAGTATGCTCTTGGGTTCCCCTGTTCCACTCCGCGTAACAAAAAACAGCAAAAAACCTGGCAATTTCCATTTGGTCACCCTATTCAAGCCAACCTGAGTGATCCAATCACTAGTCAATTCCCAATCACACACCATTTTGTTATCTCCCTCAATCAAGCAAGTAATTAGAGCTTTTCAATCAATTGAAAGGCTGACAAAGGGGCTGCAGATGTGGATGGGGAGTGGAGAGGAGATGCTGCATCTGCCAGACAGACATTAATGAGCTTACTCACAGTCACAGAGAATCATTGTTGTGTAGAGGGGTCAATTTGGGACCATGGGCATTGATTTGATCATCCTTCAGAAGAGTTAAACAAAGTGGATGGATGACCATGCATATCTAGCTTCATAAGGGACTACAGGTGAAAGTTATCTCTATTGCTAACTCTGGCAGATTTTAGTGGATGTGAATGCTGAAGTGTTGATTAATGTGAACTCTCCCTGTCAAATTAATTCCACAAATAGCCTACATAAAACTGTATAATTCTGAGTTCCGACCACGCAATCTGTTTGGCCAGGGAGCTTTCAAAATCAAAAAATATGTTGTGCAGATATGCATAAAATTGATTGATTTATTTGCACCAAAGAAAACAAGTGATAGACAACAATACTGATAAAAAATAAAATAATAATAAATAAATGGGTGCAGTTGTGGTTGGAAGCCCAAGGGCCTATATGAATAACAAGGACACACTTAGTATTAATTCTTCCACATTAATACTTGTTGCAATGTTAATGAGAAGTGTCATTAAAAAAAAATTAGAGAGAGAGAGAGAGAGAGAACACTGTATGTGCTTCTACACTACCTTTGTCTCTGTGATGGACTGGGAGCTCTGCCAGGAGCTTTGAGGTCAGGTGTGTAAAGCATTCAGTGCAGCAGGTGGGGGAAATTGGATTTGGTTTCTCCTGAGCCTAACCTTTCTGGAGATTGTGGTGTATTGTTAATGTATCCGAACAGTAGAACTGTATCTCCGAGGGTTTCGTTGGTTTCCTTTTCAACCCTAAAAGCACCAACATATTTCAATCCCTAAAAGCACCAACAGGGGTCATTTCTTACATCTGGGGTGGGTCTATATCTATACAGCTTAATTTAAGGTTAGGGTTAGCCATAAGGTTAGCAGTGTGGTTAAGGTTATGGTTAAGATTAGGTTTAAACTCAGATTTTAAGAAGTGAAATTGTAGAAATAGGCAGGGTTTAGCTATAATTTTGACTTTGTGGCTGTGGTAACTAGTGACGACCCTAGAGATCTGAAGCTGTGGAAAACCATCAACCATGAACTGCCTCAAGACGTCTGAAGCTGTGGAAAACCATCAACCATGAACTGCCTCAAGACGTCTGAAGCTGTGGAAGACCATAAACCATGAACTGCCACAAGACATCTGAAGCTGTAGAAGACCATCAACCATGAACTGACAGATCCCTACATTTGTTTGCGTGTTCAAAGTAACTTTCATATTCTTGTTTGTAATGAAAAGCACTATATAAAATATAATAATAATAATAATAATAATAATAATAATAATAATTATTATTATTATTATTATATATTTTCTGGGTACATACAGTACATCTAACTCTGGGCCAAATTTGGTGATTTTATCACAAAGTTTACTATTAATTCCACATTTTCAGCACATTTTCATTCCTCCATATTAACATAGAAATTATGATAAATGTTGTTTTCTTGTCGGTGACTAGTTGCTTAACACAGCCCTAAAATTTCAGAAGGATAAAAAAAATCAAGATTATTAACTTTTTGACCACTTGGTGTCAAAATGTACCCCTGTTGGTGCTTTTAGGGTTAAACTATAGCAACCAATCTATAGACCTACTGCGGATTTGTGCCTGAGCCTAGCAATACAGCTACTGTTGGAAGTACTAGTTGGAACTGAAATAGAAAAACCCTGGGGATGAGCACCATTGTTTGATGTGGCATCGTGAAGAATGAGTTGCCGGTTGTGTGGTTTTCCCCTAGCTCTTCAGCCGAGGAAGCAATACTGGTGGCCTGGATGATGCCACCAACACAGGGGACCACACAGAGATCACATATCCTGGATCCACACAGCTGGGGAAAAACACCACCTTCCAACAGCGCTACCTGTGGCCACCATCACCACCCACTTGGGAGCCCACTCTCCAATTCAACAGGATGGCTGCTAATGAACCAGCACCTCCATTCCGAAAGCAAACTAGCGTTTTTATGGAACAGCAGGCTAGCCATTAACCATTGAGGGAGTTAATAGAGTCGTACTGCAGTGGATGTGATGCAGTTAGCAGCTGAGCTACTCAGACGGAGGAGAGGGTAGTGGTAGTGCAAGACCATGGGGATTGGCCAGTGCAGGGGGAATAGATGAGCGAAGAGGGCTGTTTCTCTGTGTGTGCAGCGTTATGAGGGAGGAGGTTCTATGTAATATTAGAGGATGTCCTTGATTCTGTTTGTCTGCAAAAAAAAGGATAAGCATAAATGCATTACACAGCCAGCCAACATGACAACATGCGTTATGAAGCAGAGCACAGTTGTATTTACACACAGCTGGTGTGTTTACGGACATATTCAATCTCTCCCTATCCCAGTCTGCTGTCCCCACATGCTTCAAGATGGCCACCGTTGTTCCTGTACCCAAGAAAGCAAAGGTAACTGAACTAAACAACTATCGCCCCGTAGCATTCACCTCTGTCATCATGAAGTGCTTTGAGAGACTAGTCAAGGATCATATCACCTCTACCTTATCTTCAATTTGCATACCACCCCAATAGATCCACAGATGATGCAATCGCCATCACTCTGCACACTGCCATATCCCATCTGGACAAGAGGAATACCTATGTAAGAATTATGTTCATTGACTATAGCTCAGCATTCAACACCATAGTATCCTCCAAGCTCATCATTAAGCTCGAGGCCCTGTGCAACTGGGTCCTGGACTTCCTGACAGGCCGCCCCCAGGTGGTGAAGGTAGGAAACAACACCTCCACTTCGCTGATCCTCAACACTGGGGCCCCACAAGGGTGCGTGCTCAGCCCACTCCTGTACTCCCTGTTCACCCATGACTGCGTGGCCAAGCACGCCTCCAACTCAATCATCAAGTTTGCAGATGATACAACAGTAGTAGGCTTGATTACCAACAATGACGAGACAGCCTACAGGGAGGAGGTGAGGGCTCTGGGAGTGTGGTGCCAGGAAAATAACCTCTCACTCAACGTCAACAAAATAAAGGAGATGATCGTGGACTTCAGGAAACAGCCGATGGTGCACCCCCCTATCCACATCGACAGGACCGCAGTGGAGAAGGTGGAAAGCTTCAAGTTCCTTGGCGTACACATCACTGACAAACTGAAATGATCCACCCACACAGACAGTGTGGTGAAGAAGGCGCAACAGAGCCTCTTCAACCTCAGGAGGCTAAAGAAATTTGGCTTGGCACCTAAAACCCTCAAAAACTTTTACAGATGCACAATTGAGAGCATCCTGTCGGGCTGTATCACCGCCTGGTACGGCAACTACACCGACCACAACCGCAAGGCTCTCCAGAGGGTGGTGAGGTCTGCTCAACACATTACCGGGGACAAACTACCCGCCCTACAGGACACCTACAGCACCCGATGTCACAGGAAGGCCAAAAAGATCATCAAGGACATCAACCACCCGAGCCACTGTCTCTTCACCCCGCTATCATCCAGAAGGCGAGGTCAGCACAGGTGCATCAAAGCTGGGACCGAGAGACTGAAAGCCTGCTTCTATCTCAAGGCCATCAGACTGTTAAACAGCAATCACTAGCACACTAGAGGCTGCTGCCTATAGACTAGAAATCACTGGCCACTTTAAGAAATGGAACACTAGCCACTTCAATAATGTTTACATGTCTTGCATTACTCATTTCATATGTATATACTGTATTCTATACAATTCTACTGTATCTTAGTCACTTCAATAATGTTTACATATCTGCATTACTCATCTCATATGTACATACTGTATTCTATACAGTCGTGGTCAAAAGTTTTGGTCTTCACAAAGTTTGCTGCTTCAGTGTTTTTAGATATTTTTGTCAGATGTTACTATGGTATACTGAAGTATAATTACAAGCATTCCATAAGTGTCAAAGGCTTTTATTGACAATTACATTAAGTTTATGCAAAGAGTCAATATTTGCAGTGTTGACCCTTCTTTTTCAAGACCTCTGCAATCCACCCTGGCATGCTGTCAATTAACTTCTGGGCCAAATCCTGACTGATGGCAACCCATTCTTGCATAATCAATGCTTGGAGTTTGTCCGAATTTGTGGGTTTTTGTTTGTCCACCCGCCTCTTGCGGATTGGCCACAAGTTCTCAATGGGATTAAGGTCTGGGGAGTTTCCTGGCCATGGACCCAAAATGTTGATGTTTTGTTCCCCGAGCCACTTAGTTATCACTTTTGCCTTATGGCAAGGTGCTCCATCATGCTGGAAAAGGCATTGTTAGTCACCAAACTGTTCTTGGATGGTTGGGAGAAGTTACTCTCGGAGGATGTGTTGGTACCATTCTTTATTCATGGCTGTGTTCTTAGGCAAAATTGTGAGTGAGCCCACTCCCTTGGCTGAGAAGCAACCCCACACATGAATGGTCTCAGGATGCTTTACTGTTGGCATGACACAGGGCTGATGGTAGCGCTCACCTTGTCTTCTCCGGACAAGCTTTTTTCCGGATGCCCCAAACAATCGGAAAGGAGATTCATCAGAGAAAATGACTTTACCCCAGTCCTCAGCAGTCCAATCCCTGTACCTTTTGCAGAATATCAGTCTGTCCCTGAGTGATCTCCAGCCTTGTCCTTGTCAACACTCTCACCTGTGTTAACGAGAGAATCACTGACATGATGTCAGCTGGTCCTTTTGTGGCAGGGCTGAAATGCAGTGGAAATGTTTTTTTGAGATTAAGTTCATTTTCATGGCAAAGAGGGACTTTGCAATACATTTCAATTCATCTGATCACTCTTCATAACATTCTGGAGTATATGCATATTGCCATCACAAAAACTGAGGCAGCAGACTTTGTGAAAATTTATATTTGTGTCATTCTACTGTATCTTAGTCCATGCCGCTCTGACATCGCTCGTCCATATACAGTGGCTTGCGAAAGTATTCACCCGCCTTGGCATTTTTCCTATTTTGTTGCCTCAACCTGGAATTAAAATGGTTTGTATCATTTGATTTACACAACATGCCTATCACTTTGAAGATGCAAAATATTTCTTCTTGTGAAACAAACAAGAAATAAAACAAAAAAACAGAACTTGAGCGTGCATAACTATTCACCCCCCCCCCGCCCCCCCCCCCCCCCCCCCCCCAAAGTTAATACTTTGAAAGTTTGGATTGAAGTCTGGGCTTTGACTAGGCCATTCCAAGACATTTAAATGTTTCCCCTTAAACCACTCAAGTGTTGCTTTAGCAGTATGCTTAGAGTCATTGTCCTGCTGGAAGGTGAACCTCCGTCCCAGTCTCAAATCTCTGGAAGACTGAAACAGGTTTCCCTCAAGAATTTCCCTGTATTTAGCGCCATCCATCATTCCTTCAAATCGGACCAGTTTCCCAGTCCCTGCAGATGAAAAACATCCCCCCAGCATGATGCTGCCACCACCATGCTTCACTGTGGGGATGTTGTTCTCGGGGTGATGAGAGGTGTTGGGTTTGCGACAGACATAACGTATTCCTTGATGTCCAAAAAGCTCAATTTTAGTCTCATCTGACCAGAGTACCTTCTTCCATATGTTTGGGGAGTCTCCCACATGCCTTTTGGCGAACACCAAATGTGTTTGCTTATTTTTTTCTTTACGCAATGGCTTTCTTCTGGCCACTCTTCCGTAAAGCCCATCTCTGTGGAGTGTACGGCTTAAAGTGCTCCGTGGGATGTTCAAAGTTTCTGATATTTTTTTGTAACCCAACCCTGATCTGTACTTCTCCACAACTTTGTCCCTGACCTGTTTGTAGAGCTCCTTGGTCTTCATGGTGCCGTTTGCTTGTTGGTGCCCCTTGCTTAGTGGTGTTGCAGACTCTGGGGCCTTTCAGAACAGGTGTATATATACTGAGATCATGTGACAGATCATGTGACACTTAGATTTCACACAGGTGGACTTTATTTAACTAATTATGTGACTTCTGAAGGTAATTGGTTGCACCAGATCTTATTTAGGGGCTTCATAGCAAAGGGGGTGAATACATATGCACACACCACTTTTCCGTTATTTATTTTATAGAATGTTTTGAAACAAGTTATTTTTTTCATTTCATTTCACCAATTTGGACTATTTTGTGTATGTCCATTACATGAAATCCAAATAAAATTCCATTTTAAATTACAGGTTGTAATGCAACAAAATAGGAAAAACGCCAAGGTGGATGAATACTTTTGCAAGGCACTGCATGTATATATTCTTAATTCATTCCTTACTTAGATTTGGGTGTATTGGGTATATGTTGTAAAATTATTAGTTATTACTTGTTAGATATTACTGCACTGTCGGAGCTAGAAGCACAAGCATTTTGCTACACCCGCAATAACATCTGCTAAACACGTGTATGTGACCAATAACATTTGATTTGATTTGATTCAGATTTAAAAAGGTTTTCTGGACGCTATTCTAGTAGTGGTTACATTATGTTCTTGCCTTTCTCAAAGGAGCGCAATATCAGAATAGGAATGTCAGTTTGAAAGCTACAATGAAAATGTAAATGTCTTCAAAATCATAATAAATGATCTGAAATTAGCATTCTGTCAAAATGATGGCGAGACATGTTCAAAACTATAGACAGAGCAGTCAGAAAACATGTGCTGAGCACGCATTTGCTCCACTACTTTTCAATCTGGTGTGTCCACACCACTTTCAAAGTAGCAGCACCTAACGCGTTTACCAGATACAGTATATTCATTCGTTCATGTCATAGAAAAATATATAAAACCGTTTTGCAACAGAAAAGAAAGCAGGTGTTTCTTATTGGACAAGTTGACATAGTACCTCCCCCAATTTCAGCCCGTTTGTCTCTGTTTTGTCTGGTGAATACAGCCTGTGTCACACCCTGATCTGTTTCACCTGTCTTTGTGATTGTCTCCACCCCCTTCCAGGTGTCGCCCATCTTCCCCATTATCCCCAGTGTATTTATACCTGTGTTCTCTGTTTGTCTGTTGCCAGTTAGTTTTCTTTCGTCAAGCCTACCAGCGGTTTTCCCCTTGCTCCTGTCTTTCTCAAGTTCCTGTTTTGACCATTCTGCCTGCCCTGACCCTAAGCCTGCCTGCTGTTCTGTACCTTGTCACACCACCCTGGATTATTGACCTCTGCCTACCCTGACCCTGAGACTGCCTGCCGTTCTGTACCTTTTGGACTCTGATCTGGATTACTGACCTCTGCCTGCCCTTGACCTGTCGTTTGCCTGCCCCCTGTTTTTGTAATAAAATTGTGTTACTTCGACACTGTCTGCATCTGGCTCCTGAAACGTGATATCCTGTCCCTGGGATTTCACGCAGTAACCCCCTCGCTGCGACAGGTAGATTCACTTGTTAGTCACAGTGGTCTCCTAGCTACAGCCTACAGAGCCTCATTTTTATGAAAAGGGAAGCCATCTATAATAACAATAGTTTGTCATAGCCTACGAATAGAACCCAGAGTTTTACCTGACCAGGTCATGAGATCAGAAAAAACTCCAGGCCCCAGAAAACACGTACACATTTTGCCACACCACTTTTGAACCTATGGTGCCACCTCTGACTATAGAAAAGTATGGAAATCTACACAAAAAAACTGAAAAAGTCTAAACAAATGCAAAAAGGAATGTGAAAGGAATATAAGATCAAGCAGCCTTTAAATTTAGACTTAAAATAACCACGGCAGCAAGCAAACATCCCACTTTTTATAAATAAGGTGAATGCTGTGTTACTGATGCTTGGTCACATGCATGAAAAGTGTTCATTCAAATCACCTCAATCACAGATAAATGATGCCAAGATACTAACCCAGAGAGAGAGGAGACTTGGAACTTGGGGAATGAGTAAGCAACAAAAATAAGACTCTTGTTGGGCTCCTTCTTGTACAGTATAATATAATTTTAGAAATAATAGGTCTGGTGTGGGCAGTGGTCTAGATAAGTCAACCGAAACCTACTCACTAACTCTGCAAGGCAAATATTATCCTAATCTCAATCCGCAGCATTCATCGAACTGCAGAACACCAACTGAATCGTTCTAATACATGGAACAAGACCAACGACACTTCTGTTATTCACAAGCTTTTGTAACCGCCGAACCACACTTACCTGTGTATTCATGTATTTGTACAGCACTTCTCTATGAATGTGTATTCCGCTAATTGGATTATAAATAGAATCCAAAAACAAACACATCACAACCCTGGACTGTATTTAGTCAATAGATACTGACTTGAAGTGTTACAGAGGTGAATACAGGACTATTCGTGTCTATACATCGTGGCTCTGACCCGTGCCTCTTTGGATTTGCAGATAGAGAGACCCGGCTGCCACGGCTTCAGTGATCCCTCCTATTCTCTGCCTGGTTGCTGTCTGAGGCCAGACCCACTCCCTAAGTCACTCTATCACTGAGCAACAGGGAGACAGGTGTCCTGCTGAAGTTGCCATAGTAATATGACCCCTTTAATAACGGCAGATCAGCCAGTAGAGTGCATCCCTAGCTGCATCCCTCTGGTCACCATGCTGCGTATCATGAGGGTGACAAATACAATATACATTTAGATAAGACAGCCCTAGCTTCCTCCATAACAAACCTTCCCTCACACCACGACGGTGCATTCTCATAATGTACCATCTTTGACATTCAACTCAGCGTCATTGCGTTTCACTGAAAATAAACTAGAACAAAGGCTGTCACAGTAATAATCTGAACAATAATAATAATGGTTATTATTATAATCATTATTATAGAGGCATCAATCCACCAAATTACACTCCCCAGTCTTGCCGCAGAGCTCCATACTTTGTTAGGGAAACAAAGAGGCGCTTCACCAGACTGATGCGAGCCTTTGTTATAGTTGGTATTTGGTGTGATTAATGGATACATGCGACATGCTATAGGAAAAAAAGTTACCCGCCGTGCTCTGCAGAGAAACCTTCGGAAGAAACTTGTGCCTCGTGAGTCGTGTTCGAGCATGGGTGGTCCTTGCATCTCTGTGTTTAAACACGTTTGCTCTGTCATGTCGCATTGTGCCACAATGTCTCTTTGGGTTTGGGCCTGCTCTTTGGGAACGAGATGAGGAGTTATTTATTTATTTCCATAGTTGATTAATCTCTCAAATGTTTTCTCTACCCGCATTAATCAAGTGATAATTCCATGGTAATTAACGTAATCCTGCAAAGCAAATTTGCCTAATGACTGTTGTTTTCTTAGTCAGAGTTGGTGAAGGGGAGGAACTGAGGCAGAGTCCCACACAGGGACAAGAAGACAGAAACATAGAGGAAGTGCCTGGGGGCGAGGGGTGGACAAAAGTGTTGGGGAAATGTACTTTGTGCCTTAACTGTCTCTGGTGAGTTGGAGATTGGAGGAGGCCCTGGCACTTTCCATTCAGCAGTTCAAATAATGGGGTCCTAACTGGTCAATTGGATGCCAATTTCTGTGCCTGGGAGAGCACCCATTGCTGTACCCTCGCATTGCCTAGCAAAAAATATGACTGGCTGGGGATGATGAGGACAGGTGAGAGGGGCCACAGTGACAGGGCCAAAGACCGAGGTATTGTCCCTGACATTTCATTTGTGCGGGGTATCATCTTTGACATTTCATTTATTTGATATGTGTGTGACTCACACCTCCCTCCTATTCAACCAGATCAGTTTCATTATACTGAATCCTGTATTTAAACATCCACAATCACCATCTTGTCAATCAAAACTATGGAGCTTATGCTATCTATTGTGAGGGCTTTATTGACCGATCGCACGCACGCACGCACGCACTCACACACACACACAATATTTTTATTGACAGCTTTGCTGCATGAACAGCTGCAAATTTACAAACCAGCCTGAATTAATGTTTGCGACGTCCATTTTTTTCCCAGACAGCAGAGCTCCTGCAGGGCTCTGGAGATTAATAATGCCATTCAGAGCAGGGTGCTTTCATCGGTGGCACACAGGTCAGTGGCCAGACCTGATCAAATTTTTCTGATAACTTCAGTCAGGGTTTATCACCGCCACATTCATAGCGTGAAAATATTAAGCTCTGTGGAGGAAGTCAGGGCTTTTGTGTCAGTGGTGGGATCCCTGCTGTCGGCGAAAGACTCTCCATCTGTATTCATAAACACTGCTGGTTTGATCTTGATTAGTTCACTGTCACTTTACTCAGGGTCAAAATATGTTTCCCTTTTTTTCATATCTAACCTTGAAGTTCCTACTATAACTGCACTATTACAAAGTATCACACACTTCACATAAAAAGAGGATTACCATTGGTTTATGACCGTGCCTACTTTTGGAACAGATTATTGATTCAAATGAACATGAAAGAGATGTAATGACTTGACATCAGTGGTGTAAGGTACTTAAGTAAAAATACTTGAAAATACTACTTAAGTATTTTTTTGGGGTATCTGTACTTTGTGTAGAACTGTGTACAACGTCATCCATTTTGTATGATATGTTAGGTCTACCATTTTATTTTTACCAAACATCCTGCAATTCATAAGATATGTTACAAATGTGTAAGTGCTTAAGCTCTTGTTCAATCTCTTTAAAAGCTTCTAACCACATTGGCTACCACATTGAGGATCTGTCTTCATAAGTATTGATAGACATTATGTTATAACAAATAGGGTTTTCTCCAGGATTTTTTTCTAATATCTACCTACAGCTACTGCTAAAATAGACATTGGATGTAGGTTTTACGCCTCTGCTTGAATGCTCTCCCCATCAAACCAGCAAAACTGTTCAGAAGACCTGACAGCCAAGTCAATTTACAAACCTTTCAGTCCATGCTGTGACAACTAAGTCAATTTACAAACCTTTCAGTCCATGCTGTGTTTTGAGGTATGGTATCACAGCAATTGGCCCATAAAGATTTTCGCAATGATGCTATTGTGTTGTTTCCAATGCACCATTGAGTTGATCAATTACATTGTACTCAGAATTTGGCGTGCCCCTCTTCATAACGCAAAATCACTGGAACAAAAAATAGTCCTCCATGTGAAAAGAACAGATACCCCCAAAGTCCCTGAGGGAGAGGGGGAGTATAATTAATAGCATCAGGTTTGAGGAAAACAAAATTGATATCTTCTTGTGGAGAAAATGATTATCCTCATTGCTATCAGGTTGCTGCTAGGGTGTGGACTTGACGATTGTACCAATTTCCCAAGCAGAGGAACTGTCCTGTATGTTCCTTTCTTTGTTAAAATAAACACAGACCCTAAATGTCTCCAAAATATGCACAAAAAAATATTGATATCCGGCTCAATTGTAGTAGTTTAAGTTACAATACATCAATACAGAAAGACCGACAGGAAGAAAAAAAAAGAACAGAATGTAAAATAAAATAAACACAGCAACTAAAGACAGGAGAAGAGTTCCAGCGACTAAAGACAGGAGAAGCGTTACAGCGACTGAAGACAGGAGAAGAGTTACAGCAACTAAAGACAGGAGAAAAGTTAAAGCAACTAAAGACTGGAAAAGAGTTACAGCGACTAAAGACAGGAGAAGAGTTACAGCGACTACGACAGGAGAAGAGTTCCAACGACTAAAGAAAGGAGAAGAGTTCTAGTAACTAAAGACAGGAGAAGAGTTCCAGTGTGTCACGCCCTGACTCAGGGGACTCTTATATGTTGAGTCAGGGTGTGGTGTTCTATGTTGTGTTTTCTATGTTTCAGTCTAGGTGTTGTATATCTATGTTTGGCCGGGTGTGATTCCCAATCAGAGACAGCTGTCGCTCGTTGTCTCTTATTGGGGATCATACTTAGGCAGCCTATTGGCACTCGTTAGTGGTGGGATCTTGTTCCGTGCATAGGTTTGTTGTGTGTTCAACCTTAGGACTTCACGTTTTGTTTGTTTATTGTTATGTCGTGTGTTTATCAGTTTAATAAACATGTACGCATTTCACGCTGCGCCTTGGTCTGACCCGTCCTTAAACATCCGTGACACAGTGACTAAAGACAGGAGAAGAGTTACAGCGACTAAAGGTAGAAGACTTACAGCGACTGAAGACAGGAGAAGAGTTCCAGTGACTAAAGACAGGAGAAGAGTTACAGCGACTGAAGACAAGAGAAAAGTTCCAGCGACTAAAGACAGGAGAAGAGTAATAGCGACTAAAGATAGAAGACTTACAGCGACTGAAGACAGGAGAAGAGTTACAGAGACTAAAGACAGGAGAAGATTTACAGTGACTAAAGACAGGGGAAGTGTTATAGCGACTAAAGACAGGGGAAGTGTTACAGCGACTAAAGACAGGGGAAGAGTTACAGCGACTAAAGACAGGAGAAGAGTTACAGCGACTAAAGTCAGGGGAAGCGTTACAGCGACTAAAGACAGGGGAAAAGTTACAGCGACTAAAGACAAGAGAAGAGTTACAGAGACTAAAGACAGGAGAAGATTTACAGCTACTAAAGACAGGAGAAATGTTACAACGACTAAGACAGTTTCCAAAGTGTTGGTTTCGACCAAAGGGCTGTAACAAAAACGTTATAGCTCATCTCATTTATGTCGGAGAAACATCTTTCAGGCCCTTCGGTCCAGCTGTGGATGACGAAGACAGTAGTGGGAGACATGGTGGTCGCTCATTAAAAGCTCCAATTTGCAGGAAGAGAACAATGGGCATTGAGCCCAAACATCGTCACAAAGGCTCACAAAGCCCAGGCAGCCGCAGCTCCCTTTCACTCAGGGTTTTGTATCAATTAAAGAGCTTGTCAGGTTTCTCCTTTAAAAGGGATTGAATAATTTAAACATCTGGGGTCAGGTCCCATTAACCAAGGTGACATCATAAGGCTGTTTATAGAGTTTCTACCAGCCGCTTAGGGAGTTAAAGGGGAGAATTTCAGGGTTGGGGAGAGAGTGTAGAGTAGAGTTTACCACGGCAAACAATCATGTCAAAAGGCAAGGCCGGGTAATTTACAATAAGTAATAGTTTAGTAACATTTTGGCTCTTTATGTTTGTAGTAACACTGTAATTACCCTGGTAATAACATTGTATTAACATTGTTGTAACAAAGTAAATCCTTCTAAATAACAAAGTAATGGAGTTGAGCGTTTTTTTTACACATGCAGAAATAGGAACAGTGCCTTGTTTAATAACCACCACCGCTCTAGTCCATCAATAGGCTATGTAATGACAAAGAAATTAAAACATTATTTAGAAACAAAATGGTAGAGTAATGTTGTTACAAATACACAAGCATGATAAACTTAATGTAAAGTATGACCAGCCATTTTAAAAGCGTTTACATTTTCAATACATTGATTGCCTTTAAACACAACAACAGGAAACAGTATATAACTACTTCAAATAAAGCCATTGACTTTGTATCAGACCTGAAAAATTTACACAAGTATTAATTAGGTGCTTCTAGGTACCTCCTACTGATTTCAGCACAACCTGTATAAGAGGAAGATGGGCCAGGATTGGACATCAGATGGTTAATTGAAGACCAATTAACATTGTTGAAAAGACGATTGAGAGAAATGCTAATTTGGGGCTCGTACGGGTCCTTCACATTAGATATTTGTAATCAATTATGGGTATTTTCCCTTTATCATTTAATAGTTCCTGTTGAAACCTATTTAAATTAACCTTTGACTTCCCTGCGTGATTCTCTCGTTGGATACAGCGAAGCGCTCCTGTGGGAATTCCAGCGAATTCCAACGTATTTTATAATGAATAATTCATGTCAACTGATAGGAGTCTAGCATTGGATAAACCAGAGAGGAAGTGACACAGTTTTAGTACACTTCTTCCATCTCAATTCCTAATGAGGTGTTCACGTTGGATTATGTAACACAATCAGATTCAACACCCTCTTCTTCTTCTTCTCCTCTGTCTTAAAGGAATAATCCACTCAAAACTATATTTTGGTATTTTATTTCATTAGTCCACTGTTGATAGAGTCACAACATGTTTTGAATGTCTGAAAACAAATTTTCAAGATATAGGACTTTCAAAAAGCTAATTGTAACTTGCCATATCATCATGATGATGCGTTTTAAAACTTGATTTCAGACATGCAAAAACATGTTTTAAATAAAAAATATACCAAAATAGAGTTTTGGAGTGGATTTTTCCTTTAAGTCTTCTACCGCACGAGTAGAGGCAACTTCTCCAGCTATATTTTTATTCCATAGTTTTTGTTATTGTAACTTAAAATGCAGCGTTAATCAAAATGACTCTCACTGTATCTACATTTATCGCCACAATCTTTAATTGAGCTTGATGGTTACTCACATAAATTCTTCATTATCAACATGACAACATTGTGTTCGGGCACTCTGATATTGATTATACTTTCAATCCTCTTCACCATTACCCAGGAGAAAGACAAATCCAACATTACATTTTAAAGACTTTCATAATTGATTGCTAGACTGAGAGAATGTCTTATATAGCATGAGTCAGACAAAGATAGGATGACTCTACTTGTTGTCTCCTCATGTAAAGTGTTGTATACGTCATTCTAACTGCCAGAAAAGATAAAGAAAACAACAATGTCTTACTCTATGAAAAAAGTTATATATTTCCAAAGTTATAATGACTTTTGTTCTTATGTTTATCATTTTGTCATGCACTAAAATAATCCTGTACAAGACTAATCAAAACTACTTATTCTATCCAAGGGACTGAGGATTGTAGATATTGCAAGTTCTTGATTAAACGTAAGTTTGGAAGAAGTCCAATCTAAATTACAGTATGTAGTATAATGGAGGAATGATTTGCCTGATTTGCAAGCCCTTGTAAAACAAATTTTCATTAAGGGGACAACAAAACCAGTAAAGTAAAGTTAAAGTAACGGTAATGGCTACTGAGAAGAACTTGCTGATTGGGCCTTCTCTGATTCAGAGGGGTTGGGTTAAATGCGGAAGACACATTTGGGTTGAACGTATTCTGTTATTCTAGGTATCCCCTTTCCCTTTCCTTTCCCTTGCATGGTCCTAGTGCAGATCTGACAGCAAATGAGTGTTCAGGATGTGCCCTCTAGCACTTGTTGGAGTGTCTATTAGTTAGAATACAGTACACACTCTCTTACAAAGTGTGTAGGCCTGGGTCAAATTATGTCAAATTACGTTACAGCCTTATTTTAAAATGGATTACATAGTTTTTTCCCTCATCAATATACACATAATACCCTATAATGACAAAGCAAAAACAGGTTTTTAGAAATGTTTGCAAATGTATTAAAAATAAAAAACTGAAATTTCAAATTTACATAAATATTCAGACTCTTTACTCAGTACTTTGTTGAAGCACCTTTGGCAGTGATTACAGCCTCGAGTCTTCTTAGGTATGACGCTTCAAGCTTGGCACACCTGTATTTGGGGAGTTTCTCCCATTCTTCTCTGCAGATCCCCTCAAGCTCTGTCAGGTTGGATGGGGAGCGTCGCTGCACAGCTATTTTCAGGTCTCTCCAGAGATGTTCGATGGGTTCAAGTCCGGGCTCTGGCAGGGCCACTCAAGGACATTCAGAGATTTGTCCCGAAGCCACTCCTGCGTTGTCTTGGCTGTGTGCTTAGGGTTGTTGTCCTGTTGGAAGGTGAACCTTCGCCCCAGTCTGAGGTCCTGAGCGCTCTGGAGCAGGTTTTCATCAAGGATCTCTCTGTACTTTGCTCCGTTCATCTTTTCCTCGATCCTGACTAGTCTCCCAGTCCCTGCCGCTGAAAAACATCCACACAGCATGATGCTGCCGCCACCATGCTTCAACGTAGGGATGGTGCCAGGTTTCCTCCAGATGTGATGCTTGGCATTCAGGCCAAAGAGTTCAATCTTGGTTTCATCAGACCAGAGAATCTTGTTTCTTATGGTCTGAGAGTCCTTTAGGTGCCTTTTGGCAAACTCCAAGCGGGCTGTCATGTGCCTTTTACTGAGGAGTGGCTTCCATCCTAATCCCCATCCGTCCTCAACCAGTATCCACACATAACTTCCTGCTGACAACATCTATACTCTAAACATATGTGTGTATATCTGACAATATAACCGTTATGGAATAGGCATAGATAGACCCTCTCAGAAGTGGGAAGGCTAATGCATGTCGGCTGTACACCCAACAAATTGCTATAGCCCCCCTTGAGTGCTGCAATTTTAAACTGTTTGTCCACTACAACCAACCAATGCAATTCCAGGCCTCTCTTTTATTGCCTGGCTTCTGTTTCATATGCAACACAATGACAACTCATTTATTTTTAGCCATTATCAACGGGCAAACAGAACCCTGGCGTGTTCGGGTCAGGGCTGCTTTCTAAAAAGGTTGGCTCAGTGGCCTACACTAAACATGGCATGATAGATCCCTAAAGAGAGTGTCTAATGCATCAGCAATCAGCCTCAAGGGGGCCAGCTTATTGCCACTAAAGGTTGCAAATTAATCCAATCCGCAGTGTCCAAATGCATTTTTTCTAAATAAGACCCCATGAAATGGGACTTTCAATATAGCCACTCATGTTCTAATTTGTCGTCCATTTTAGTGCTCTTTACTTGAATTAAAAATGATAGCATGTCGGTATTTATTACGCATTGCAGTGCCCTTCACTTGGATGAATGACAGCATTTTACTGTGAATGGGCTCTACAGTTTTTTAACAATAGTGGAATGTAATGGCCGTTTTCCAAGGGGAGATTGCCTGACGCCATCCAGTTGTATTGTAGTAATTGTGAATGAAGTTGGGGGCCACCTGTTGTTCTAGCTCAAACAATGTGGAGCTCAACGACAGGAGACCTTGAGGAAATGAACACAGTTTTTTACAGTTTTTATGACTGACTGAGTCATGTCTGAGACACAAAGGCTTCAAAATGTTCCACATCGGTTCTTGCAGGAGAATTATAAAATATAGAGATAAACTACAGAGATCAACCACATTCCACATGCTCCTCTTTTGCCCTTTGGAATACAACATGTAAGTCATGTGTCATGCCATGTGTGTTAATTAACCAGTCAGAATGTATTTAAAGATGTATGCGAAAGACATGGCCTTTTCCTTACCACATGTTGCCTTCCGAGAATATTCCTTTAGATTGAATTTCTTGTCTTCAACATTACAATGTCTGGTGATACACAGCCAAATGAATCACTGAGACAACAAAGTGAAGAACACAGGTAATAAATGTCAGTGCTCCAAAAATAAAGTAGGAGGCGGAGCAATCAAAATATATTATTATGGACGTACAAAAATCCAGTGTACCATTAGATTAGAGAGAGACCATTAGATTAGAGAGAGACCATTAGATTATAGAGAGACCATTAGATTAGAGAGAGTCGGATAAGAAGACAAGAATAACCCTTTCCTTAAGGACAGTCACATTTCCTCCTATCCAACCCATACCCAGTCCATCCCTCTGTCTCCGACATCTCTGCACTACTGAAAGCAGCCGCAGTATTCAGAATGCCTAGCCTGGCCGATGTATGCGATGGCTCATTAATTGTCCATTACAAAGACACAGCGGCAGAGAAGGGCTACCTGCCTGTATTCAATAAACTCTGAGTGGGCTGTCTTTGTTGGCCGGCTGTGGCCTGAATGTACATTGAGCCTCTGGGGTAGTGACCATCGAACCCTGTCCCTGAGATCCCTGAGAGTCAACCATTATTGGTCGTTTGACAGCGAGCCACAGACACACAAGTGTGCACCCGATCATGCATATATGCATGCAGACAGACACGCATACACAATCACTAGGGCGTATGCATGATCACGCGCTCATGCAAAGGGACTGACTGACTGAGTGCTATCTCGGAATCTCACCTCTCCGATTTGGTGAAAAACTATTTTTTCTCGACATGATGGGCGGATGGGTGGAAATAAAGAGAGTGGTAGTTTCATGAAATGGCAGCTAAAACCGGTGGGCAGACAAAAGAGTGGCCCAGTTTGAGAGAGAGAGAGCAGGCAGGCAGGCAGGTGCCGATGGGGGTCTGTGGACCTGGGAATGGTTGTGGCTTTGCTGGTATTCAGGGTGCATCAGGGGCTGGATAGGACGATGCATGGGCCGATACAACGGGGGCCCTGAATGGAATTAATTGGCTGTGATTGAGCCGATTGCCAAGGTTACTGCTGAGAATCAAATAGAGGAATGTCACAGTAAGTGCTCCGTTCAAAGCACAGTATCCTAGGTCACTTGTTATGCCAAGGAGATGCTAATGACAGTGTTACCTTGCAGCACTTTGAGAAGCACCACACATAACCGAACTTCCACTGATTCAGGTATCACAGAGCTAAATAAGGAAAGACCTGACAGAACAGGTAGTGTGTGTTTGAATTAGAAAATAACTTTCCTACTACTGTCAATCCAACAGACTGCCAAGATGTCCTGTCACCAACAAAATATGATAACTACTCAAACATTATGGAACTACAGTATATTGCTAACACTTTGCAGTCACAGTGGGAAGACATTTTCCAATCATTAAATAGACCAGGGATGGGCAACTGGTGGCCCACGAGCAGCAGTTTTTCTCTTTTTATGTCAGTCACTGACAGTCATTCAACTTTTTCGATTGGTAAACTAGTCTAGCCAGTTATCTAAACTTGTAGTAATCATGGTCAAATTGTCGACCGAGGAGCCCCCATTGATTTTGTTTTCACTCTCACTCAGATATCATATTAACAATTGCAGGAAATGTGCTTAAAAACTGCAAACATTCCTCTCCACCCTATGGAAAAATTTGTAGAATTGCAGCAAATTTGTTTTAAAACGGCAACATTTTCTCTACACCAATGTTTTCTCTGTCAAGAGGGGGGCCACTCATGCCGGCAAGGTAGGGGGGAGGAGGTGGGGGGCAAACCAAATTGAGCTTAGGGCCCCCAAAAGGCTAGGACCGGGTCTGACTGCATGTGTGGGTATGGCTGTGGGTACGCAGACCCACTGGCCCTCATGATGGGTTCAGATGTTTTGTGTCCCCCACCCCCATCAAAGTTGCCCATCCCTATACTAGATTATATAGATCAAATAGATGTTAATGAACTAACACGAGAGGTTTATCAATATGAATATGAGGTTGGATCCAAGTAATTATGAATATCTCTCAAATGAGAGGTTTTAAATATGAAATTAAGAGTGAAATGAGATGAACACATGCTGAGGAAGAGAGAGAAGAAGAAGGGTTGCTGCTGGGGTATCAGTGACAGAGTTTGTGTGTGTGTGTGTGTGTGTGTGTGTGTGTGTGTGTGTGTGTGTGTGTGTGTGTGAGTGTGTGAGTGAGTGAGTGAGTGAGTGAGTGAGTGAGTGAGTGAGTGAGTGAGTGAGTGAGTGAGTGAGTGAGTGAGTGAGTGAGTGAGTGAGTGAGTGAGTGAGTGAGTGAGTGAGTGAGTGAGTGAGTGAGTGAGTGCAGGCAGGGAACTAAAAGCATTTAAACAATTTAAAGAGACAGATGATTCTCCAGAGTGTCTGCGGTGGCCGGGCAGCTCTCGGATGAAAGTGTTTACCGAACATCAGAGTAATGAAATATTCTCCAGTGAGAGGCCTGTCAGGTGCTCGCCGACCGAGTGCGGCCTACGCATCAAGGATGTTAGTCAATGCTCCCTACCCTCAATGTGTGTGAGTGGCCTCCCTCCCTGACTCAATCATGTCACTGTGCCTTACTGCATTCACTAGACCTTATAGAGCATGGCTACACACCATAGCAATGGTATTCATTGAGTTGGGTTCGATTCCAAATCCTTTGGCCCTTTGGTCAATAAAATAATTTTAAAAATGTATAAGCCTATTGATAGATTATCTTGAGCTCTTTAGTGAGCAACCGACCAGCAAATGAGTTGAGCAAGCTTTCATCACAAGAGTAATGTGTGTATAAGGAGAAAAGCAAGCTACGTGCCGCTGAAGCTTCGCTTTCATTTCTGCGTGTTCAAATCTATGCTCACTATCATGTGAAGTGCTTTATTAGTTTTGGAGGAAAGGTTAGCTAGTTGAACGGCGGTAATTGCGAAACAATACAGCTATACATTAAATTACAATAGGGCCTTGGCATGTTTTGATGCACAGTGCTTCGAAAAATACCTGGAGGTTTAATCAAACCTTCATAAATCCTAATTTTAAATCCGCTGTCTCGTTTAATGGTAGCTTCCCTGGCGAACAGTCTGACCTTATATTGATCTTACGCTAATGTTACCTTTAAGTTAGATACAAACCGTTTCATCTTAGAGTAGGGGGGTACTTTGGGAATGCACTCAGGTGGAAGCAATATATGCTAAAATTGACAGCACAAATTAGCAAGCAATTTTTTTCAGCTGACTGTAGCATTAAGACCAGACACTCCCATCAGTATGGGTTATGCTGCAATTAAACCAGTGCGCTTTCCAAGAAATGAGAGCTGCCACATGCAATGGGGCCTAATTACAAAGTAAGTTGTGTCACCTGGGAACATCTGGGTGACGAGCCTCGCCGGGATAGTACTTTGCATTCAGGGCACAGTACATCTGATCAGAGAGACATAGCATGGAAGGTGCTGCCGAGGTGAGATTGTGATTACCTCGCTTGGTTTAGTAGACTGGGCTACCCTGGACCGTGATGCGGATACATCAGCATTTCACTCACACTTCTAATTCTGACACCACTGACATTTTGTTCAGGGTGAGTAGTGTACAGTTTGAAAAAAAAAATGTCTGCAAATGAATTAGCCCTTAAAGGATTTTAATGACCAATACATAATTTATAAGATAGCTACAGCTACAGCATAAACAACCATCTCTCTGTGTCTCTCAGTGGACACGATGCTATCAATGACACCTATGCCTAACCTATTGAGCTACTCTCCGGTTCATTCAATGGCCAAAGGCCAAGAGATGCACTTGTGAGATCCTAATCATATTATAGTCTTTGATGCCTGGCTACTATGTTCAGTTGGAAGGTGACCCTTGCAGGTAAGCTAGTCCTTTTTCTTTGTTTTCTGTTCTTTATATGGTAAAGAGTCTAATCATAGGTTCAGGGTACTGAGAGTCTATAGGCCTTTGTTCTATATGACCTCCAAGCCATATATTAGGCGTTACAATCCATCTTCAATCCACGGCCTGGTTGTTCTAGGATCTTAGCGGTGAACTTGGCTCTGTAGTGTTTTTACAGTATATCCCCCTGGGCAGTGGGTCTCCAACCTCACCGAGGTCATTGTCCCCGCTGTCCTCAAGCCATCTCCCTACGGAAGTGTGTTCCATAGTGACAATTTTCCATTAAGTTGGAGAGGTAAAGTCTGGTCAGACAGAGCTGCTCTTTCGCCCCATGGCTGCTTTCCACAAGGCGAGGGGAGGCTCCTGCCTTTTCCAGGTCAACCTCCCTTTCAAATGGTGCACGCATCAAGCTGCCGAGACAGCGGTCGCCTCGCCGTCGTCCGTGTGCCTCGAAGAGAGCCTTGCCCTCGCCCTAACGTCCGGCAATTACTGCGGAGAAGAATTCATGGTTGTAGCATCTACCGCTCCTCGAGAGGGGGGATGATGTGTAAACAGAGTGGTGGTTGAGACATAATATTGACACCTTTGGCCAATTACTCCCGTCTGTGTTCTGCAATTGGCCGTCTGGAGAGTCGAATACACGTCTAAGGTCTTGAAAGTGAAACATCATTAAAGTGCAGCCAGATCCAATCCTCAGACTGTCCACACCTCAATTCTCCTGAGGTAAACACTGATTCTCCTTTTCTTCAAAGATTCCGGGGGAACTTCATCATACAAATTTAGCGGCAAGTGATTCTTATTGGGGACATTGATTGTCTGCGTACCGGAGGATCCTTCCCACACTTTGTTACAATGACAGGTGTGGAGGGTGTTATAAAAAGGGGTGAAGTCATTTTTATTTACAACCACAAATTAACCATTGTCGACCTAACATGAGGTCACTGGTCCACATGACTTCACCAAGGGAGCTTCTCACTTCTTTCTCTCACGTTTTACCCCTTCTCCATCAGTTCTATAACAATCTAAGGCGACAGCCAGATAACATTGGCTTCGTGGGGGAAAGGGAGTGGGCTAAGGCCTGGATGATTTCATTATTGCCACAGGTTGGCTTGACACCTCACGCCGCTGCAATCGGATCAAAGTGAATTTCCAGTGCAGATGACACAATGTCATAGCCTGACAGAGTGTCTGACTGTCCCTGGAATTAAAGCATCGGCAGAGGAATGTGGAATACCAGGACATCAAGGAATGTGGAATACCAGGACATCAAGGTCATATTAAACTGGTCAAAATAACACTGGAAGGTCTAGGCCTACAGTAGTTGGAAAAACACAACATTTTGATCTTCTATGCCATGTCACTCACAGAGCGTAATGGATTTGACTGATCTGCAACAAAAAAAATTATGTAGGGTTCAAAGGGTCAAAGAGAATGTGCACACTTATTCCTTTGAATTCTCTAGGTATTTTTTGTTGCTAAGAGCCTGTCAAAAATAGTTTGCGGTCAAACAGCACAATAAATGGAATGCTTTAACCTATATCATCACACTTCAAACCTTTACTGCTAGTTTACTTTACTGCATAGTAATACCGTAGTCATACCGTAGTCAAACCATAGTCATACCGTAATCATACCATAGTGATACTCTAGTCATACAATATTCATCCCATAGTCATACTGTAGTCATACTGCAGTCATACCGTAGCCATACCGTAGTCATACGTAGTCATAATGCAGTCATACCTTAGTCATGCCTTAGTCATTTCGCAGTCATACCGTAGTAATACTGCAGTCATACTGTAGTCATATTGTAGGCATACCGCAGTCATACTGTAGTCATACCGCAGTCATACTGTAGTCATACCGCAGTCATACCGTAGTCATTTGAAAGGCAGTCCAAAGTTAAATGAGCAACAGGAAGATGGTCAACAGAAGTCAGACTACACAGTAAATCCCTTTAATGCATCCCCTCACAGTTCACGCCGTTCCTGCTGTGTTCTCCTAAATTCATTTTCAAGGACAGAGTTTCAGCAAATATTAATTTCCCAAGATGGCCATCAGTCAAGTTGTACCGCTGTCTGTGGTGAGGAAGAAAGAAAGAAAAGTGAGATAGAATTTAAAAGGTGGGAGGAAGATGACTCCAGATTGCTTGGTGCCTTTTTGTAAGTGTCAATTTCTGTCTGAAGATTGAAACTGGAGATGGGACTATGTTTCGCTTTCCCTTAGAAGAGCAATCAAATGTTCACACAAACATCAACACAAAGGGAGTGTTGAGTGAATCTTGAAATACTATTACATCTTTTAGGCACGATTTGTGCACACAGTTAATTTGTGATATTTCGCCTTAAGTGGTTTTCTGACAATTATTACTATGCTGTTGTCTGTGCTTTCAATTTCACAAACATATATCTTTGCAGTAAGGCTCTAGACAGTCTAGTAGCTAAATGGAAACTGTGTCACTGTAAAGGACTCTAATCATCAACATCATGCCTCAACATTAGTCCTGTAATTGCTGCATTTGGTATTTCGCTCACCGCTGCAACAGTATCTATTTTTACAATGGAGGATAAACATGAGCATGAATAAGAGGCTCAACGTGTTATGAACACAAGAACAATTAGATGACTTTCCAATCAAGCACAATCTCAATGCAGAAACTAACTCACTTTATAGTTCTAACTTAAAACTCATAGTACAATCTTACTGTCACTAGCAAACAACTTCTCTCCTCTGTCCAAGGGTGACGGACACAAAGGAAAGTATCTCCAAAGTTTCCAAAGTGCATGTCTGAGGGGGGGATGGGGTTGGGAATGGAGGATGGGTGGATTGGTGGTGTGTGTGGGATTAGGAGGGGAAGGGGGGTTCAGGGTTCAGCAGGCTAGCTGTTGGGGTATTTTACTGTTTATTTAACCAGGACCACAAGGTCACGCCGTCACCATCAGGAATTGGAAAGGGAAAACAGTGCATTAGCCCAACTTTCTCCTGCTGTCTGAATGTCCTCCTAACTCATTGTTCCAGGGACCATAGCAGGTCAGAGGCTTTGGGGGGAACTGGGGGAATGGGGGGGTCAAACTACTTTCTAAAGGCCGGCGTCTCCATCTGTCACCCCCCCCCCCCCCCCCACACACACACACACCCCTACTCCCAGCTAAGGAGGGAAAAGCAACTGTTGCTATGCTAGCATCGCAACACGCTGGGATATTAAAGCTATTTATCTTGACGCTCCACCAATGCAGAGACAGCTTGGAGGCGCTCTGATGCATGCTTAATAGGCTAATCACACTCTCTCTCTTCAGGACCCCCCTCCTCTCTCCCCTAATCTCACATACACACACAGGAACACACACAGACACACACACACACTCCAGTGTGGGTATGTGCACACACAAACACACAACCTGCGTCCGTACATCACTCCCTGGGGGAGCGTTGAGCTCTAGAGGGCCATGTTTATTTTCATATGGTGATGGCTTGCTCTGAGGGGCAGCTCAGTGTCTGTGGGGGTGGGGGTGGGGGTGGGGGGGGGGGGGGGGGGTGCGTGTGTGCTGTGTGTGTGTGTGGAGGGGGGCATGGGGGAGTGTTTAATGAGATCCTTGATGTGATAGATATGACATGTGCATTACATTTTCATGTCCTTTCCCATTTTTGTTATTTTGTTTGTTGCAATATTATTATAAATGAGGTATCCATTATCCAGACCATAGAGATTTAATCTAATACAATTTTAAAATGAATGAACATTATTTAACTATGAATTCATTATTCAACAGGCTTACATAGATACAAGTGGAAGCATATCTGTCCAGCACGCACCAAACTGTCTGTTCAACGAGCTAGCGCACAGCTCAGACACCCATACATACCCCACAAGACATGCCACTAGGGGTCTCTTCACAGTCCCCAAATCCAGAACAGACTACGGGAAACACACAGTACTACATAGAGTACATGACTACACAGAACTCTCTTCCACATCAAGTAACTCAAGCGAGCAGTAAAATCAGATTTAAAAAACAGATAAAACAACACCTCACGGTACAACGTGGATTATGAAGAGACACACACACACACACATAAATATACACACACGCATACCCACATACACTCTCCACACACATATACACACATTGTAATGTTGTGGTATTGTGGTATAGTGGACTTCATATTGTAGATGTGTAATATTAGAGTAATAATGTATTGTATGATGTATTGTGTTATTTATTAAATATGCTGTTGTTGTGTTTTGTCATGATGTAACTGTTTAAACCCTGTTTGGCCCTGGCAGCAGCTAATGGAGATCCTAATAAATACTAAATATCTGTGCATATTTATAGAAATAAGATACACATATTTTCTACAGAAAATGTCCATGTAATCTCAGATGAATCTGCTATGCCTGCAGCTGATCATTTGTTAATAAAACGTGTTGCTTTACTTAAAGTCTGCCAGTATAATGTGTTATTCTCATAAGCATGTATGAGCCTTTATAAGGTCTTATTCTAAGCCACAAGTCAGACATGGTTCAGCAGTGGAAAACCTACAGAAACCAACATCTCAGAGGGTTTTAGTGACCCAGTGTCCACTAGTCCTTTAAAAGCCATGTTGACGCAGTCATTTGTCATTGAGTCTCAGACAAACACTACGGAGGCTGATTCCAACTCCATCTCCCTGCAAGCCAAGAAGACTTTGCTGGGGCTTTGCCTGGCCACACTGTGTCCCTTCACTTCCATTGCCTGCATCCTTACAGCATTTGTTGTTTAGTATGCAACAAATGATAGATTGATGGATCAATTGGCATTACATTCTCATTTGAACTCGGTAGAAAAACTTGTCTCTTATGAATCGATAGGCTTTAATGATTCATAGAGGAGGTGCAAGCCTGCCTGGTTATTCATGTGGGCTCCCCCTCCCTCCCTCCCTGCCTCCCTCCCAGCAGTGATTGTGACATACTGGTGGTCGTTTGCCAGTAACAGTGCTCCTCCTGGTAAATAACACTGTTTACTGGGAAACATGCAACATTATCCAATTTTAACTCATCTGTGTGTTATAAGTGTCCGGGGTAGGCCAAGTGGGGCGAGGTGAATATCAATACTCAACAGGTAGTGGTTTGTACACCCCCATTACTACAATAGATCTCTGGCTATATTGATGGCTATTAAAATACAGGAGGACTGTATACTATCAACTTCTCTATCTCTCTGGCTATGTTGAGGACTATCAACTAGCATGGTTGCCAATTGGTTCCTGTTAACCTCTATTGCTTAAGTTAATCCATTTGACATGTCAATTAAACTTGATAGTGTATCTGTGATAAGGCATGATCATTATTTTTCTAATAATAATAAGGAGCAGGTGGGGGCATTGCTTTGACCAATCACCATTAGGTGGGGTATGTCTTCGACCAATCCCCATTGAGTAGGCTATGGCTTTGACCAATCCCCATTCGTATAAATATCAGTCAGAATGGGATTATTGGGATTAGTGATTTTGAATTGGCAGACTATAGGGAACAGTTGTGTCTACTGTAAGTATATTATAGCGTCCATTTTACCTGCATTCTCTCTGACATCAAAACGAATGACACTAATTTGTAATGTGTGCACTTAATCTTGCCGACAGATTGGTAGGAAATGAAATTGTGCTCAGTAAAAAAGCTCCTCCAGACCTTTGATCATCGCAAATTCGCCTCCGGAGTTATTTATAATCCACTGAGCTTGCCTCTTTGTGTGTGGGGTGCTGGCAAATGCATATAGTTGCCCTTGCACCTTGCCTGTTTGATATGCTATCATGGCCTTTCAGATGAAGGGAAGTGTTGAGTATGTATTGCTTGCTAGCGTTCCCCTGTGTGTAATGCTAATACGCTATTCTCAGTGATTCTCACTGTGTATGGTCTGAATATATAGCTAATCACACACGACTGATTTAGCTGTATAGGCCTACTGTAATTGTTTTTGGTGCTGAGGTTACGAACCCACTTGGCTTAAAAAAAATAGGTAATCAAAAGAGGACCATAGCACTCTCCCAAAAGTTTGGTTGTTGTGTAAAACCCGTAAATTCAGATGAGCAAACAAAGTGTGATGGGTCCGCACTCGCATAAAGCTTACTACATTTTTCTATTTGAAAAAATATATATTTTCACTGCAGACGTTTTGGCTTTGCAGCCTTCTTCAGTGTGAAGGTACAAATCGTTTTCATTCAAAACAGCATTTATAACGAACACAAGTGAGCTATAGGTAAGCATCAGGTGATTCTAATCACAATTGCCATTCACTTGCCAATCAGGGATGTAGCTTCTCTGTTCTACCTGTATACAAGTTACATTAAAAAAGCATACAGAATTATAGGGTATGGCAGTGGGCATGAAGGGCAATTGCGGGTATCGGGATGAACCGTTCATGAATCAATTGCGTTAGGTGTCCACTCTCTTTAGAAAAAAAGATTTGAAATACTTTTTTAACCTACTATACATGTACTGGCTATAACAACATCCATGCAGTGGCTATAACAACAAATGAAGAGTTTCATTTCAAAACACTATAGTGTATATCCATGTTCAGAAAGGTTGTGTTTATTCATCATCAAATCATGACATGGGGTTGTTAAATGACAGACATACAGTAATAGTCAAAAGTTTGGACACACCTACTCATTCAAGGGTTTTCTTTATTTTTTACTATGTTCTACATTGTAGAATAATAGTGAAGACATCAAAACTATGAAATAACACATATGGAATCATGTAGTAACCAAAAAAGTGTTAAACAAATCAAAATATATTTTAGATTTTAGATTCTTCAAAGTAGCCACCCTTTGCCTTGATGACAGCTTTGCACACTCTTGGCATTCTCTCAACCAGCTTCATGAGGTAGTCACCTGGAATGCATTTCAATTCAATTTGTAAGTCGCTCTGGATAAGAGCGTCTGCTAAATGACGTAAATGTAAATGTAAATGTAATTAACAGGTGTGCCTTGTTAAAAGTTAATTTGTTGGTTTCATTTCAGAGAGACAAACAATCACATTTTGTTGCAAAACGAGATATATCCACCTCACTCTCAGAGAAAAAAGTACCACTGCAAGATTTTACACGGTCAAATTTGACAAATTGTTACAATTTTAATAAAGACACATGATACATTTGTGACATCAATCTTTTAAAAAAAATTAATCAAAACAATAATATGAGATCTGGGCAGTGGTCAAAAGTAGTGCACTATATATGAAATAGGGTGCCATTTGGGACGCGACCTAACCCTAACCAAACACTATAGCATGAGGCTAGATGTATGATGTGTTTGTCACGCCCTGGCTCTGGGACTCTGTTATGTTGAGCCAGGGTGTGTGGTTTCTATGTGTTTTGTGTGCTAGGGTGATTATCTAGTTCATTTGTTTCTATGTTGGCCGGTGTGGTTCTCAATCAGAGGCAACGTGTATCAGCTGTTGCTTGTTGTCTCTGATTGGGAACCATACTTAGGCAGCCTGTTTTCCACAGTGTGTTGTGGGATCTTGTTCCGTGTTTGGTTAGTGTCTATTGACAAGGATGTCACGTATCGTTTTGTTGTTTTGTTCGTGTGATCATTAAAAATAAAAGTATATTCGCATTCCACGCTGCGCCTTGGTCCTCTGTGTTCGACGATCGTGACAGAAGATCCCACCATAACTGGACCAAGCAGCGTGTCCAGGAGCCAACGCCAGAGAGGGCTCTAAAGGATATCAACCTCGACTGGGTCAAGCCGCGGGAGGAGGAGAGAGGCTGGACTTGGGAGCAGAGGAGCGAGAGTCTGGCGAGAGCCATGGAGGTCTGGCCCACGGGGAGGAGAGACGCCCAGAACATTTTTAGGGGGGGGCTCACGACGTGGACGACGGGGCAGCAGGAGGCCGGGATAGAGTGGTTCAGCGGGTTGGCAAAGGAGGCCGCCAGGTTACGGGAGTCACTGGTCACCAGGGGGAAGGAGAATGTAGAGGCACGGCGAGAGGTACTGGGGTGTGTTGCCAGTCCGGTCCGGCCCATTCCTGATCCCCGCGTAGGGCCAGTGGTGTGTGTCCCCAGTACGGTCTGGCTTGTTCCTGTCCCTCGCACCGAGCCAGTGATGCGCGTCGCCAGCCCGGTCCGGCATGTTCCTGCCCCTCGCAACAAGCCTGTGGTGCGCGTCGTCAGCACGGTCCGCCCTGTTCCTGCTCCCCGCACCAAGCCAGTGGTGCGCTTCGTCAGCCCGGTTCGGACCGTCCCTGCTCCCCGCACCAAGACTGTGGTGCGCGTCGTCAGCCCGGTCCGGCCTGTTCCTGCTCCCCGCACCAAGCCAGTGGTGCGCTTCGTCAGCCCGGTTCGGCCCGTCCCTGCTCCCCGCACCAAGCCTGTGGTGCGGTGCGCGTCGTCAGTCCGGCACAGCCCGTGCCTGTTCCACCGGTGCCTGGTCCGGCACCGGTCAGCTGCTCCACTCCGGAGCTAGAGCAATCCGCTCCACCAGTGTTCAGTCCAGCTCCGGCCAGCAGGGCCAGACCGGACCAGGGGTGCTTTGGGGGGTTTGTTGGAGGGTGGGGGTCAAGCCCGGAGCCGGAACCGCCTCCGAGGAGGAATGCCCACCCTGCCCTCGCCTGTTCGGTTTATGTTTGGCGCGGTCGCAGTCCGCGCCTTTGGGGGGGGGGGGGTACTGTCACGCCCTGGCTCTGGGACTCTGTTATGTTGAGCCAGGGTGTGTGGTTTCTATGTGTTTTGTGTGCTAGGGTGATTATCTAGTTCATTTGTTTCTATGTTGGCCGGTGTGGTTCTCAATCAGAGGCAACGTGTATCAGCTGTTGCTTGTTGTCTCTGATTGGGAACCATACTTAGGCAGCCTGTTTTCCACAGTGTGTTGTGGGATCTTGTTCCGTGTTTGGTTAGTGTCTATTGCCAAGGACGTCACGTATCGTTTTGTTGTTTTGTTCGTGTGATCATTAAAAATAAAGTATATCTGCATTCCACGCTGCGCCTTGGTCCTCTGTGTTCGACGATCGTGACAGTGTTGAATTTACAGTGGGGAAAAAAGTATTTAGTCAGCCACCAATTGTGCAAGTTCTCCAACTTAAAAAGATGACAGAGGCCTGTAATTTTCATCATAGGTACAGGTCAACTATGACAGACAAATTGAGAGAAAAAAAATCCAGAAAATCACATTGTAGGATTTTTAATGAATTTATTTGCAAATTATGGTGGAAAATAAGTATTTGGTCACCTACAAACAAGCAAGATTTCTGTCTCTCACAGACCTGTAACTTCTTCTTTAAGAGGCTCTTCTGTCCTCCACTCGTTACCTGTATTAATGGCACCTGTTTGAACTTGTTATCAGTATAAAAGACACCTGTCCACAACCTCAAACAGTCACACTCCAAACTCCACTATGGCCAAGACCAAAGAGCTGTCAAAGGACACCAGAAACAAAATTGTAGACCTGCACCAGGCTGGGAAGACTGAATCTGCAATAGGTAAGCAGCTTGGTTTGAAGAAATCAACTGTGAGAGCAATTATTAGGAAATGGAAGACATACAAGACCACTGATAATCTCCCTCGATCTGGGGCTCCACGCAAGATCTCACCCCGTGGGGTCAAAATGATCACAAGAACGGTGAGCAAAAATCCCAGAACCACACGGGGGGACCTAGTGAATGACCTGCAGAGAGCTGGAAACCAAAGTAACAAAGCCTACCATCAGTAACACACTACGCCGCCAGGGACTCAAATCCTGCAGTGCCAGACGTGTCCCCCTGCTTAAGCCAGTACATGTCCAGGCCCGTCTGAAGTTTGCTAGAGTGCATTTGGATGATCCAGAAGAGGATTGGGAGAATGTCATATGGTCAGATGAAACCAAAATATAACTTTCTGGTAAAAACTCAACTCGTCGTGTTTGGAGGACAAAGAATGCTGAGTTGCATCCAAAGAACACCATACCTACTGTGAAGCATGGGGGTGGAAACATCATGCTTTGGGGCTGTTTTTCTGCAAAGGGACCAGGACGACTGATCCGTGTAAAGGAAAGAATGAATGGGGCCATGTATCGTGAGATTTTGAGTGAAAACCTCCTTCCATCAGCAAGGGCATTGAAGATGAAACGTGGCTGGGTCTTTCAGCATGACAATGATCCCAAACACACCGCCCGGGCAACGAAGGAGTGGCTTCGTAAGAAACATTTCAAGGTCCTGGAGTGGCCTAGCCAGTCTCCAGATCTCAACCCCATAGAAAATCTTTGGAGGGAGTTGAAAGTCCGTGTTGCCCAGCGACAGCCCCAAAACATCACTGCTCTAGAGGAGATCTGCATGGAGGAATGGGCCAAAATACCAGCAACATTGTGTGAAAACCTTGTGAAGACTTACAGAAAACGTTTGACCTGTGTCATTGCCAACAAAGGGTATATAACAAAGTATTGAGAAACTTTTGTTATTGACCAAATACTTATTTTCCACCATAATTTGCAAATAAATTCATTAAAAATCCTACAATGTGATTTTCTGGATTTTCTTTTCTCATTTTGTCTGTCATAGTTGACGTGTACCTATGATGAAAATTACAGGCCTCTCTCATCTTTTCAAGTGGGAGAACTTGCACAATTGGTGGCTGACTAAATACATGTTTTCCCCACTGTATATGTTAAATATGCAGAATATGGACATCCCATAGCGTTTTTCAACAAAAACAATGTATATACACATCTAAAATCTATTAATATAAAATCTGAGGACAGTAATAGGTACATATGGATGAAAATGTGGACAGTAGTTGATACATTTGCTGTATTGCAAGTTCCTTCTGCCATAACAACCACTATGAATCGTAACACTGTATATTCAGACCTAGGCATATTCCTATAGCGATCCTATTAGATTACTAAAGGGGCTATGTCATAAACCGTCAAAGTTTCAAAATGGGGTGAAAATGGCAGCCATATTGGTCAGGGACCCCCAGCTCCGCTAAAACCATTGGCAACTGCGTGCCGTTTTTTAAGGGATTGTTAAGTAAATATGAACTATTTGGTTGTAATATCATCACTTCTTGAAGAGCATAGTCAGAACTACAAATTTACAATTATTCCATGCAAAACCATTGCACATATTTAGCTCTATCATCAGCAAGTAATTGCATGCTTTTTTGATCAGTAAACATCAATTGATCATGTAATTTCAGATACAAGAGGATAGCCTCTATCTCTGAATATTGGCCACCATTAATTGGATATTTGAGTGATATAAAATAATAGTGAACTATAACTGACATGTATGAGTGGTTTAGGTTAATTTCCCATCCTTTGTGGGCTCTGCCTGTCAAGTAGCAGAAGGCGACATTTGCCGATTTACTGTTAGCTGATAATGTTTACTTGCAAGGTACCGGTAGAAACTTTGTACAGTTGGCTAAACATATAGTGGTAAGTAGACCTAATGTACTTTTTTCTCCAACCAATGTAGGCCTACCTAGCAAATTTAGCTTTTCAACATTGTTTTTAAGAGTGTTTAATCACGATTGCTGCAGACAGACATGATAGGCTACATTGATTGATGGACCATGTCAAATTGGCTAGCTTGCTGATAACAGATCACTTCAATATGGCTAATTAACAAGCTAACTTTCAAGGGATAAACTAGATGGCTATATCCAAATATTGCTTGATTTGCTTGACATCTATAGTGGTGATGACAGTATTCCGACTGACAACTTTACCAGGATGAGGACTTGCCGATGTAAAGCTCTTTCCAAAAGCCTAATCTCCGATGACGCAAGCTAAATGACACAAGTTGTTTGCTTAGCTAGCTAACTAGCTACATGCCAAATGGATACGCCTCCCGCACATCTCTGAAATTACATGATCAATTATTGTTTACTGATCATTAGAAGCATGCAGTTGCTTGCTATATAACTCTCATGATAGAGCTAGCTAAATGTGGAATAACTGGAAATGTGTAGGGGTGATGATAATAAAACCAAATAGATAGTTATTACATTTAATTAACAATCCCTTGAAAATGGCACAAAATTGTCAATGGTTTTAGCAAAGCTGGGGGTCTCCTTTCCCTCCAGCAGCCAAATTGAACACTCTGCACTGTACTGTGACATTTTATTGATAATGACCTACTGGCAAAAATAAAATAAAAATATAAAGAATAATTCCTCCAAAACTGTCTGGCTAGCTAGCTAACAGTGCAGGTAAATTCTTAAAATGCATTATTTCACACAATATCTTATCACAGCACTGGCAAACCATGGTTGACCAACTCCCTGACCAAAATGGCTGACCATTAGACTATCATAAGAAGGTTTATGTCCATTCTAGTATTCTAATTCTTAATTCTATGCATATTCCTCTGCAGATGTGATCCACAAAAAGGCCATGGCTGGTGAAATCAATGGAAAAACCTGAATGAATAAGCAGTGATAACTAAGTAATTAAGTGCAAACATGTTGCAATAAAAAGTAAGCACACCAAGGTTGGACAATGTAGCGGTACCCTTTATGACTGCCAAATAAGCCTCAAGGTAACAGTAATTCAGTAGCTCTCGCAATTCAACTTGGATTGATATATATTTGTAGAACATTGATTTGTGCTTCAAGTACAATTTTCTGCCTCTGTCTCAAAAGGAGGAAGGTTATGCAATCTGCATGCACCGACTACATTCAAATTAGAATTCAATGAGTAAGAGTGAGGGAAATATGTTGGAAATTCTCTAATAAAAGGTTAACTGTACTGTGAAGTCAAGCAAATTGAAAATGAATGAGGAGTTACAGTGTAAGCTAAGTCGGTCTTCAGAATTTCTATTTTCTATCCCCTTTATAAGATACTCAAGATATACACAATACCTTGATATAACAATTGTCAATAACACATCGAGTTTGGCATATATTAGGGATAAACACATATTTTGACCAATGGGTAAAATAAAATGTTAACCGTGTAGATACTCTAAGAAAACCAATGGTCCAAACCTCATGTCTCTATCACAATCCGTTCAAAAGTTATTGGAGTTTTTACCCTTGTAGGATGGCTAACATTAGGGTGACTAAATCAAATGGAGGCCAGAGAAAAAAAGTGGTAAAAAATAAGGAACAAAAGACTAAATAAATATATATATATATATATATATATATATATATATATATATATATATATATATATATATATAATTTGTTTGTATGTGTGGGGCTTTAGCTGAGATTGTTCTTTACAGAGTCAAGTATATTTGTCCAGGCCTCAATTGTTCCTTCACTATCACCATTCATTCTCTCTGTCGATAATTCTAATGTTATAACTTTTAATAGGTGGTTGCTATCTTAGAGCCAAACATTTTTTTGCATCAGTGCTGCCTGCCAGCAGTAATCTTCTCTGATTGATTGAGGGGCTATCATCGCTAAGTAACATAATAGATTAAATATTTAAATTCATGCACTTCAAAATGAATTTTGTAACTTTGCCTCAGAAGCATTTAACTGCAGGGCACTCCCACATCATATGAAGGAATGTGCCTACCTGATTTAGGGGACACAGTCAACAGTTGGGAGTTTCCTTGGTGTTAAATACAGTCTGTGAACAAACTTAAAATGTATAAGTTGATGGTTCGGAATACGGGATGCCAAGGTCATATATTTCCATATTCTGTTTCAGTTAAAGGGCTGTTCGGATTCAGTTAGATCTGTGCTGTGGCCCATACTTTTTGAATGGCTAGCTCAGAATAAGAGCTTTCCAAAGTTGTTTATATATTATAGAGATTAGTCCATTCGGGAGCCCAGATAATTTATTTATAAATCCCATCATTGGATGGTTCGGTAGTTGGGTTTCCCAAGGGACTCCATAGGCCAGCATAGCTGATCTAAGTTGTAAATATAGAAAAAAGGAGTTGTCTGGTAATGTGTATGTATCTTTCAAATCTTGGAATGTTCTCATACCTTTACTGTCCATGATATCGGTAAGGGTACAATTGGCCCAGCGTCGTCCAGGGTATGGGAGGTAATGGCCGGCAGGGATGTAGCTCAGTTGGTAGAGCATGGCATTTGCAACGCCAGGGTTGTGGGTTCGATTCCCACGGGGGGCCAGAATGAAAAATTATGTATGCACTCACTAACTGTAAGTCGCTCTGGATAAGAGTGTCTGCTAAATGACTAAAATGTAAATGTAAAATGGTACGGATTCCACATGTGGATGATTGGGGGATGCAAAAGGCCGCCCTCCAGATTGCAAGGCATTATTGTGAAAAAATGTTTTTAAATGTTGCGCCAAATAGTAATTGTGTGAGCAATAGGACCAAAGCGTATTTTACCTTGTTTAAGGGACACTGTATGTCAGTGAAGACCACCTCTTCCAGGGCAATAGGAGACACCATGTTTTTCTATATACTCAGCCAGAGGGCAGAAGAATCATGTCTAAACCAATTTAGGATGGGGTGAAATGCTAGTGCCTTGAAATACAATTTAAAGTTTGGTACGTATAGTCCTCCTACGTCTTTCCCTCTTTGTAAATGTGCTAATTTTATCCGCGATTGTTTACCTTCCCATATACATTTTGAAACCGCACAATGAATGTTATTCCAATAGCCAGAAGGGGAAGCCAAGGGAAACATTGAACTACAGAAATTAATTTTGACAACACATATTTTTCAAAGACAAAAACAAGCATATCTCTGTGAAATGTAAACTGAGCACTGAGCATACCGCAAGCTTTTTTATTTTCAAAGCCTTTTACGTTTAATTCAGCTCGTGTCATGCAAATTTTGCATTTTACAACCCGCAGATTCTTTTTTTAAGACAACCACCACAACATGTAAAATCCTCAAAAGTTGCTGTGAGAAAGCTGCACCGCTCTGTCAACAGAGCTCGGTGCCTATTATCGAATGTAATAGGTTACAAAATCAGACTTTTTGAATATACTCTTAATTAAATGTTAGAGAAAGAACCCACTGAACGATTCAGAACATGAATAATCATATTTGTCTTGGTAAAAGTTATTTTAGAACTTAAGGAAGTTACATTTCTTCACTAAAGCACGTTTTCACCCTACATACTGTATATGAGATAAATAAAGCATCTGCATCTACATAAATAAAGCAAGCATCAAGCTTTTAATTGAGAGGAAGAGTCACACCTATTCTTTCTAAACGCTCTTATGATTTTAGGTTGCACCTAATCCCATTGGTTGAGAGCCTTCTACTCCTCTCCGATGTCACAGAAAACTAGTAGTAAGTTCTCTTTCTCTGCATTTGCAGCACAGCTATTGGTCCTTATCCTGCCTTGGTGTCGAATGGCCATGACAAAGACGCATGTATGTCATTAATAGGTAATTGTCCTTCATTAATACTACATGAGTTGGTTAGTTAAAGCTGTACACCATCAGTTGCACTTTAAGACCTGATTTAGAACCAAAGCAGTTGGAATGGATAGGAAACTACAAGCACTAGACACTACCCTTATTTTACTTTACTTTATTCAATTTTGTTTTACAGGGACAGTGCACATGAATCCATATTACTTTAAAAGTGCCCGTTTTAGCCAGCCAGCACATTTTCAACTGCAGTCCTTGGGCAAGTTATATTTTCTGATGAAGAGATTCCTCCAGAAATATGTCATAGAAATAAGACGTCACAGAATTAAAATACTAAATATAATCAAATGATGTCCATATTGAGTCAATATACCTATATGAAATGACAGTTGACGGAGTATGTACCATTTGCAGTACTGTATATCTGTATTGTACAAAATAGATGTCGGGGGAGTTTGGATGCTGTTGTTGAGATGCAATGATGCATCTTTCTCTTTTGAAAATTAACTCAAAAGATGTTCAAGTACTTGGCCAGAAAATACAATTGACTAGAAAATATATTTGCTACATATACCTCCACATTCACGTTTAAGAAATGTTTTAAGAAATCCTGGAGTGAACAGACGCTCAATTATTTCAAGTGAATAGGCTGTTAAGTTTTGTTCTTGTACCTATACCTGTTGCATAGCTAGGCCTACTCAGAAAGTTTACACAGGTCTTGATGTTCTGGTGTCTTTTAAAGTGGTGGCTCGCTCACACAAACATTCTTACCACTTGACTCCTAGCCTTAAATTACATCATCTATTCAGCTCTCGGGCTGTAATGACTATTTGACATATGTTGTACTGGAGAGGCTTGACACAAAGATGATTAAAAAGCAAATGTGCAGAACACTTCATTCACAACAATGCACATTAATTTGTTAAACAAAGATGATATACTCTGCAAGCACTACATAATGGTAAACAGAAAGTTCATTAAGACCCTAACAGATTGGAATTCATATGCATGAATTTATCTCTTCAGATCAATTAGATAACATGATCTGTCCATATTTATCATCGTGGATAGGGCTTAGCACTGTAATAGCTTACACTTGTATCATTTGTAATCTAATAGTACAATATAGTAGGCTTAGTGGCAACAGCATTCCTACAGTAAAACACGAGATCTAGTCAGTGACGATGTCTAATTAATATTGTCATATTTCCAAATTAAATGTTAATTGATTTACGTTAGGGTATGTAATATTGCATTTAAGGGGTAATCTAATCTTGTGTAAGCAAGGTTGCCTTGTGACAGAAATATATTGAGTTTATGATCCATTTTACGTACTTTACATTCCATTTCATCAACGTTTCTCATCAGACATTGAATCATTCTATTTTGATGACTGGAACGGAAGGCTAAATGCATTACAGTACACAACACAGGTCTGGAATCTCAACACTGTTATAGAACACCTTAACTAGAGCTCCAAAAGGGGTCCCTGGATAGTAGGCCTCTAATAACAACAACATGATATGAGAAAATAATATAACACTAAGTCATTTTTGTTTCTAAGATATTTCCACGCTGGCCAAACCACATACCTAAAAATTCCCAGTCTTATTTGACTGTAATGCCACAAAAAAGGTACTTGGTTTAGAATCTGCACTGTACCAATAAGCCTTACGAAGCAGTGCTGCAAGCATTGAGAGGGTGAAATATCACTCCATGCAGTACGGGGTAAAAAAAAACTCCATTCTCATTTATTTGTTATTCATGTTTCCATATAAATCATGCATTGTCTCTTTAACGGCACAATCTCATTACTTGAGAATAACAAACACACTATAATCAAACGCCAGCTGATGCCATTTTATTTATTGAGGAGAGTAAATCTGAGTGGAGAACACCACAATGCAATTACAATGTCGCTTTTAACGAGCGCCTCAATTTACATTGGTTGATTGCCAAAGAGAAACGCATTGTTCTCCTGTACTCTCCGATAGATCATCTGAATTAATTCTCTAAATGTTACACGATAAACAAACAATAGACACATTTTATGATAATTTACTCAAAAAGCCATATATCCAGAATGCATTGATTTTTAAACAAGCCTCACTGCCACAGGAATCCACACCGTTTTAATGTGCTTCTACAAATGTTTTCAAAGTAGAGACTGACTCTACTTATTCAAGCTTAATTAAGTTTTCCGTTGGGAAGTAGTGTCAGTTCTTGTGAAATCAAATGTGAATTCAATGTTTTTCATAGCATGTGATCAATAACTGTAGACAATAGTAGCTGATAGTTACTTTAAGATACACATTCAGGTACACAATTGTATTCCCTAGAAAGCTATATTGTCTACAGTTATACAGTAGTTCCCTAAAGATACTGTAAGTACAGGCCTAAAGCAATTTCTCCCTGTCAAAAAAGCATGGTATTTATCCATATAAGCAAATGTGAGTGTATGTTATGTTACAATGTCTATATCACAACATTGTAACACTATACTGTGTAATGTATCTCAAATGACACAGTTACTACAAATCGTCTAATAATAACCAATGCTAAAAGAATAAGACCAATGCTAAAACTGTATATAGCCGACTCAGTTCTGGGGTGAGAGTGAGGAAGTTAAACTGAATTGGCTTTATTTACTCTGCTGATTCATTGATTATTCACAACAGTCGGATGAATAATTTAGCATCGCAGCAATGCCATTTGACACATGCTTTATCAATTACATAATCATCATCACAATGGACTGAGCCAGCAATACTCGCTCCTTTCAAGCTATTTGTTTTTTTACCATCGATTCCCAGTGCCTTCACAGAAATCATAGTGCCATCTCAGACGCCACTCTGTCGGGGCCTAGATGTCCCTTCCTTGAGAAGGTAGGGGAATGTTGGGGACAGGGGGACAGGGGATGACAGGGGGGACTAAATGGCTGAATGACAGGCACAGAGGACAAAAGGACCATGTCCCTCCTGAGCTGTAGGACCCTAGTGACAGCCACAGCCCTATGGGCCCTGGTCAAAAGTAATGCACTATATAGTGAATAGGGTGCAAATTGGGCCGCAGCCTCTAAGTTACAGATGTACAATGTTAATTTGATCACTCTATTGTTGATGAGAATTTTCCTGCACAGTAGGAAATGCCAACATGTTCATCCACCTCTGGCCTGCTAGCCCCCCTACTTCTACGGAAGCACAGTTCCCGCTCAGCCCAGTCAAAGCTATTCGCTGCTCTGGCACCCCAATGGTGGAACAAGCTCCCCCACAACACCAGGACAGCGGAGTCACTGACCACCTTCCGGAGACACTTGAAACCCTACCTCTTTAAGGAATACCTGGAATAGTATAACAGTAATCCTTCTACACCCCCCCTCCCCCAGTGGTAGTTGTCCCACTGGCTATCCTACGTTGAATGCATCAATTTGCAAGTCGCTCTGGATAAGAGCGTCTGCTAAATGACTTAAATGTTTAATGTTTAAAAAGGCTTCTAATGTTTGTAATTTCTACTTTAAAATGTCAGACTTGATTTGCCCTAATAAAAAATGTATCAACCCCTACAAATAATGTCCATTAATTATAATACACATAATAATTCACTTTCCTGTTGCTGAAGCATTATTTTCCTGCTGTAGCAAACTGGCTCAAATTAAGATCCTATATCTACACCGAGTGTACAAAACATTAGGAAAACCTTCCTAATATTGAGTTGCACCGCATTTTGCCCTCAGAAAAGCCTCAATTCGTCTGGGCATTGAATCTAGAAGGTGTCGAAAGCATTCCACAGGGATGCTGGCCCATGTTGACCATTCTTGATACATACAGGAAACTCTTGAGCGTGAAAAACCGAGCAGCGTTGCAGTTCTTGACACACTCAAACCAGTGCGCCTGGCACCTACTACCATACCCTGTTTAAAGGCACTTAAAAATGTTGTCTTGCCCATTCACCATCTGAATGGCACACATACACAATCTCAATTGTCTCAAGGCTTAAAAATCCTTCTTTAACCTGTCTCTTCCCCTTCATCATTAACAGGTGACATCAATAAGGGATCATAGCTTTAACCTGGATTCACCTGGTCAGTGTATGTCATGGAAAGAGCAGGTGTTCCTAATGTTTTGTCCACTCATTGTAGTGGGTAATGATATCCTCCAACCCTGAACGGACATGAACGGCCACTTGTCTTCTATCACAATATGCTTGAGCGCCTCGCAGACACACCATGCCAATATTTCCCCTACACCTGACCTTCCACGTCCACATGCATATCTACTGGAGGGTGCTCATGAATAAGGAATGGACTCGATTATGGATGAGTTTCTATGTGATTTGCATTATAACCGCACATGCTGAAATAGCTCCACTGTTGCTCTAGTCTATTCTTCTTTCTCTTCAATTCTCTCACAGACACCTTTATGGCTACACACACACAAAACACACACACACACACAGTATGTTTCAAAAACACTATTATCTGGAATCCATCTACACACGGGCAGTATATACTGCTCTTTTGGAATGCCTTGAAATGGAATATTAAAAGGCCTACTAGATAGTGACCACATAAAACTTGGCTTGTGCTACTTTCCTCCAAAATGCATCCAGCTACCATGATGAGAGTAGATAAAAACAACCATGCTGTGTTTTTATTTTTCCAAACCAGATAGTTTTTTTCACCCCCTTAGATGGCAGTTGCACCACAGCTGTATGAAATATTCCCATGCCTCTCCCATGAGCCTGCTTCAAACAGACAGCCCAGAGTGTCCTCCTGCAAAGGTCACATACTGTAGGAGTCACCGGGACGCTTCCCTACTTCCAACACATCCAACAACATTAATTAACTTGGTCCACTTGCCACTTGTTGCCAAACATGTCTCTCGCTGTGACTCTCAAATTAGTTCATTTTCGATATAGCAGCCAGCCAGGCTGCATCCCAAATGGCACCCTATTTCCTGTGGGCCCTGGTCAAAAGTAGTGCACTATATAGGGAATAAGGTGCCATTTGGGACACTCCCCCAGTGTTGCTCGGATTGGCGAATTCCGAGCTTCCAAGCATCCAAGCCGGGAATCAGGCTAGGTTTCTAGTCCTAATGAGGAATCAGGCTAGATTTGTAGTCCTAACAAGGAATCAGGCTAGGTTTGTAGTCCTAATGAGGAATCAGGCTAGGTTTGTAGTCCTAATGGGGAATCAGGCTAGGTTTCTAGTCCTAATGAGGAATCAGGCTAGGTTTCTAGTCCTAATGAGGACTTCTCCTATTACTCCCTGATAAGAAACTCTGGCGCAGGTCATTTAAAGACCTAAGCCCTAGTAAAAACCTATCAAGTGATAGCCATGTCTCTAGGTCCAGTAGTGATAGCCATGTCTCTAGGTCCAGTAGTGATCGCCATGTCTCTAGGTCCAGTAGTGATAGCCATGTCTCTAGGTCCAGTAGTGATCGCCATGTCTCTAGGTCCAGTAGTGATAGCCAAGTCTCTAGGTCCAGTAGTGATCGCCATGTCTCTAGGTCCAGTAGTGATCGCCATGTCTCTAGGTCCAGTAGTGATAGCCAAGTCTCTAGGTCCAGTAGTGATCGCCATGTCTCTAGGTCCAGTAGTGATCGCCATGTCTCTAGGTCCAGTAGTGATAGCCATGTCTCTAGGGCCAGTAAGTGAATGTCTAATTAACATATTATAAGGTGTTTTCGTGGCCATGGCTATCAAGTCCCTCAAGGCACCAATGCATCCCCTTCCCATCTGACCTGATTTGATTGCACAATCCCATTAATGAGCTTCTTAATGCCCCACATACAATCTTAGCTGCATCCCAAATGGCACCCTATTCCCTACATAGTGCATTGCTTTTGACCAGAACCCTGTGGGCCCTAGTCAAAAGTAGTGCACTATATAGGGAATAGAAGGGGCGTCACGCACCCAAAGAATCTGAGGGGGCACAACGTACTTGAGGATGGCTGAGGGATGGTTTGGAGGTTAGCTAAGACCCCTGTCCGGCAGTTGGAGAATTTTGAAGTTTTCTAACACCTGAAACAGGTTTTTCCTGCAATCTAGAGCCATAATCATTACACTTAATTCTATATAAAAAATATGTTTATTTTTCTGCATATCTAAGTATACCTCTTCAGCTGTCTGTATTCACCTGGTGGTTATGTTTTTAAAGAAACTAAAAATGCTTTCCTGCATCTCTGCTAAAATCTGGGTAAAATATTGAAAGGAATGTGAGTCTTACTCAGTACATGTAGGAATTGCTTTCTTTTCTAAATTCTAACAACCTTGCCATCAGGCATGCCAGCAAGGTTAGTTAGACAACCTAGCTACTTTAACTTGATAGCCTGAAATGGCTTCTTGGTAGCTAGTTATGAGGTTGGGAGAGTGGGAACCTATCTGGGCTAGCTAAAGCCAACATAAAATTGCTAGGTGGCTAGTAGTATTACAGAGAAACAACAACAAAAAATGCAACCATTTTAATTTAATTTTTTAAACAAGACAAATCTGAGGGGGCAAATGCCCCTGTGCCTCCTATGGGCATGATGCCTCTGGGGAATAGGGTGCCATTTAGGAGGCAGCCCTTATCTCTTCACTCCGCGGCTGAAGCCGAGAACCAAGGGGGAGGGGACAGGAAGAGCAGGGGAAGTGGGGGCTGGACTCGCTGCAGGGAGAGAGAGATCCAAGGGGGAGGGGACGGGAAGAGCAGGGGAAGTGGGGGCAAGACTCGCTGCAGGGAGAGAGAGATCCAAGGGGGAGGGGACAGGAAGAGCAGGGGAAGTGGGGGCTGGACTCGCTGCAGGGAGAGAGAGATCCAAGGGGGAGGGGACGGGAAGAGCAGGGGAAGTGGGGGCAAGACTCGCTGCAGGGAGAGAGAGATCCAAGGGGGAGGGGACAGGAAGAGCAGGGGAAGTGGGGGCTGGACTCGCTGCAGGGAGAGAGAGATCCAAGGGGGAGGGGACGGGAAGAGCAGGGGAAGTGGGGGCAAGACTCGCTGCAGGGAGAGAGAGATCCAAGGGGGAGGGGACAGGAAGAGCAGGGGAAGTGGGGGCTGGACTCGCTGCAGGGAGAGAGAGATCCAAGGGGGAGGGGACAGGAAGAGCAGGGGAAGTGGGAGCTGGACTCGCTGCAGGGAGAGAGAGATTCAAGAAGGAGGGGGCAGGAAGAGAAGGGGAAGTGGGGGCTGGACTCGCTGCAGGGAGAGAGAGATCCAAGGGGGAGGGGACAGGAAGAGCAGGGGAAGTGGGGGCTGGACTCGCTGCAGGGAGAGAGAGATCCAAGGGGGAGGGGACAGGAAGAGCAGGGGAAGTGGGGGCTGGACTCGCTGCAGGGAGAGAGAGATCCAAGGGTGAGGGGACAGGAAGAGCAGGGGAAGTGGGAGCTGGACTCGCTGCAGGGAGAGAGAGATTCAAGAAGGAGGGGACAGGAAGAGAAGGGGAAGTGGGGGCTGGACTCGCTGCAGGGAGAGCGAGATTCAAGAAGGAGGGGACAGGAAGAGCAGGGGAAGTGGGGGCTGGACTCGCTGCAGGGAGAAAGGATCCAAGGAATGTCAATGGAACTGTAATCAGCACAGCTGTTGATGAGTTCAACTCTCCCCGAGCCTTACTCTCTCTCTTCTAGCTGGAACAGCTCTTCCTGGAAATTAAAGGTTCAAGTGTTGGCATTAATAATTCAAGTGATCCCCATTTAACTTTTTATGTCTTGGTGATGTTTAGAAAATGGTATATAGTGGTCTTATTTACGAAGCCTGACAGGAACAGAGGGCATTGAGATGGAAATCGAGAGCAGAGTGAGGGTTTTGAGGGAAGAGATTGTTCAAAGTGTGTGTGTGTGTGTGTGTGTGTACGTGTGCGTGTACAGTACCAGTCAAAAGTTTGGACACACCTGCTCATTCAAAAGTTTTTCATAATTTTTACTATTTTTTACATCAAAACTATGAAATAACACATATGGAATCATGTAGTAACCAAAAACTTGTTAAATAAATCAAAATATATTTTATATTTGAGATTCTTCAAATAGCCACCCTTTGCCTTGATGACAGCTTTGCACACTCTTGGCATTCTCTCAACCAGCTTCACCCAGAATGCTTTTCCAACAGTCTTGAAGGAGTTCCCACATTTGCTGAGCACTTGTTGGCTGCTTTTCCTTCACTCTGCCATCCGACTCGTCCCAAACCATCTCAATTGGGTTGAGGTCGGGGGATTGTGGAGGCCAGGTCATCTGATGCAACACTCCATCACTCTCCTTCTTGGTAAAGTAGCCCTTACACAGCCTGGAGGTGTGTTGGATCATTGTCCTGTTGAAAAACAAATGATAGTCCCAATAAGCGCAAACCAGATGGGAATGGCGTATCGCTGCAGAATGCTGTGGTAGCCATGCTGGTTAAGTGTGCCTTGAATTCCAAAAAAACCACAGACAGTGTCACCAGCAAAGCACCCCAACATCATAACACCTCCTCCTCCATGCTTTATGTTGGGAACTACACATGCGGCGATCATCCGTTCACCCACACCGCGTCTCACAAAGACACTGCGATTTGAACCAAAAATCTCAAATTTGGACTCCAGACCAAAGGACACATTTCCACCAGTCTAATGTCCATTGCTCGTGTTTCTTGGCCAAAGCAGGTCTCTTCTTATTATTGGTGTCCTTTAGTAGTGGTTTCTTTGCAGCAATTTGACCATGAAGGACTGATTCACACAGTCCCCTCTGAACAGTTGATGTTGAGATGTGCCTGTTACTTGAATTTTGTGAAGGATTTATTTGGGCTGCAATTTCTGAGGCTGGTAACTCTAATGAACTTATCCTCTGCAGCAGAGGAAACTCTGGGTCTTCCATTCCTGTAGCGGTCCTCATGAGAGCCAGTTTCATCATAGGGCTTGATGGTTTTTGCTACTGCACTTGAAGAAATTTTAAAAGTTCTTGACATTTTCCGTATTGACTGATCTTCATGTCTTAAAGTAATGATGGACTGTTGTTTCTCTTTGCTTATTTGAGCTGTTCTTGCCATAATATGGACTTGGTATTTTACCAAATAGGGCTATCTTCTGTATACCCCCCTACCTTGTCACAACACAACTGATTGGCTCAAACGCATTTAGAAGGAAATTGATTCCACAAATTAACTTTTAAGAAGGCACACCTGTTAATTGAAATGCATTCCAGGTGACTACCTCATGAAGCTGGTTGAGAGAATGCCAAGAGTGTGCAAAGCTGTCATCAAGGCAAAGGGTGGCTATTTGAAGAATCTCAAATATAAAATATATTTTGATTTCATTAACACTTTTTTGGTTACTACATGATTCCATATGTGTTATTTTATAGTTTTGATGTCTTCACTATAATTCTACAATGTAATTTTTTTTTTTTACAAATAAATAAAAACCCTTGAATGAGTAGGTGTGTCCAAACTTTTGACTGGTGGTGTACGTTGTGTGTGTGTGTGTGTGTGTTTCGAGTCTGGCATCCGTAACCACATATTTCACTATGAAAACAAAATAGTAAATACAGACTGTTGCAGAAGGAAAGTATACAGCAGGCATCACATTTAACAACCCAAATTATAGGACACATTCAGTCTGCTAGAGAACGTTTAAGACACAAAGTAGGCTCCTTACAGAACTACTCAACACAAGTGTTTAAATCATTCCAATTGAATCGGCTCCTTTAATTGATTGGATTTGTTTGTTTTAGACTTCCTCAAGGATTTAGTAACCTACGAGTCATCTGGTGAAACAAACTCGAGGAGTAGCAAAATGAGATTTCCCTACGATTACGTTGTCTGTGTGCACAGGCTGTGGGTTTAAACTTTGGCCCTCTTCATCTAATCACAGCTCTTCGTATCCGTATCCCTCTATTGGGTAGAGAGTATCCCTTCACTGTACTGCCCCTCCTGTATGATCACTACAGTGAATACAAATAGGTTAAGTCCTAAAGGTAATACCACTCAGCCAAACATGGCACAGACAGACTGTCAATTTGATACTGTAGATGTCTTGATGTTTATAGTGAAGTATCTGACCATCAACATCGAAACAGAAGGGATTTTTGCCATAACTCCTATCATTGTTACTGTACCGATTCCAGCATGTTCATCCCAGACTATCATTGGTAGCAAAGGTGGTTCAAATCTCATATACATTACTGTTTGGATATCCCACTGAGAAGAAGAGAGCAAAGTGAGTAGGAAATGGTGTAAAACAAGTTATGTGAGTTGAGGGGACAACACCATACAGACACAACATGAGAAAGGTGGTCTATTACTGTAGAACTAGCACAAGAATGTGTCATAAAATGGCACCCTATTCCCTGTATACTGCACTACTTTTTTACCCTGATCAAAAGTAGTGCACTATAAAGGGAATAAGGTGCCATTTTGAACGCAGCCCAAGGATATCACAGAGGAAGTTCTACCAGTGGACAACCAACCAACAGGTCCAGCATGAAACTAGTCCCCTGCAGCTCAGTTGGTAGAGCATGGCGCTTGCAACGCCAGGGTTGTGGGTTCAATTCCCACGGGAGGCCAGTATGAAAATGTCTGCACTCACTAACTGTAAGTCGCTCTGGATAAGAGCGTCTGCTAAATTACTAACATGTAAATGAAATGTTGCCAGAGCAAATTACAATAAACAAAGCGCATTATCAGGCGGGAGACAAAATGAGAAACAAAGAGGGAAAGACAATGATATGTTTTTTTAGCAAGAGAGGGCCATTAAAATTCAATTTGAAGCATAGCAGTGGAGTAAATAAAATAGAAGTAACAAAAGAAAGGTATCAAACGCAGGGCTGATGCTGGGGACTATGTGGGTCCATCTTCGCCTGAATTCCAAAGTGCAGCCTTCTTCCTGTGTGTGTGTGTGTGTGAGTGAGAGAGTGCGAGTAAAAGTGTGTGTGCGTGCATGCGTGCTTTTTGTGTGTGTGGTGTAACTGTGCCCGTGTGTGTGTGCCCGTGCTGGCTGGGCCCTGGGTTCTCCGCCATGATATGAAACTTCCTTTGAACCGAGCAGCTGTGGGCTGCAGGAAAGATATGCTATTTAATGTATTAATGAAACATAGAAAAACGCCACGGTTAGGGAGTGTACCTTTCATGCCAGGGGAATCTGGGCAGATGTGGTGCTAATAGACATGGCTTGGCTGGATGCCTCATGTCTCTTTTTGCCTCAATCTCTCTCTGTGTCTCTTGCTCTCTCTCTCTGTCTCTTGCTCTCTCTCTCTTTCTCTTGCTCTCTCTCTGTCTGCTGCTCTCTCTCTCTGGCTCACTCTCTCTGTCTCTTGCTCTCTCTCTCTTTCTCTTGCTCTCTCTGTCTCTTGCTCTCTCTGTCTCTTGCTCTCTCTGTCTCTTGCTCTCTCCTATTTCAAAGCACTGATATTCAAATTTATGCATCAACCAGATGGCAGCATTTTCAATGCCTTAGATGCTGTATGTTCACAATGTTGTGAAGACGCTAACTGTCTTTGTTCCATGGCATTATATGTGCTAGATGAAACAAATAAAAAGTGTCATAATAGCCAAATAATACAGTTGAGTTATTCACCTATGGAATGGCTAATGTTCTTATCCATAGGCGGGAGCTTGGCTGTGATGAGCTTGACTGTTTGGGGTTCCCGCATAACCAACACAGATATTAGATGTTGAGGTTGCTCTGGGTCCTTGCATGTTTCTGTGTGATGTATGCCTTCGATGTCACTACATTCATCACTTCTGCTTGCTCACTGCACTGTTTGCCAAGAAGTACATACATACGTACATATATCACAGGCCTCAAGAAAATATTGATCACCTACAGCTCATCTGTCCTTAAGCAAACTATCCCAAACTGTTCATTCTTTCTTACCAGTAGTTTCACACCAGATTCATCCGTTCTGTCAGGGGGATACTGACAGCCCATAAACTCCCCTTATCTAGCTGCACAACCTTGCACCTCGAGCGCTCCACAAACACATCTCAACAGAACAATACACTTCCTGTAAAAACGGTACAAAGCCTGAAGCAACAAAATTAAAAGTATTTATATTTCCACGGGATACCTAGCTATTTATTTCACTGACCTCACTCCCTTTTGAAATGATCAATTTGAGATATTCGCCCCGAAATATATAGCAGCACCAGCTCTGTTTTTGTGCCGGCTTTACACCTTATCTGAAGGGTACAGATTACCAGCGATTTATACATGTAATAAATAGCCCGTACCCACAAGAAGTTTGCTCAATAACAGCTAGATGGTGTTGCCTAGCAACTGCCAAGCGCAACCACAATCAGCACTGGTACCTGGTCCTGGAGCAGACATTTATCTCTCTTCTCTCTCCTTCTTCTAATTGGCCAGGTGGGTAAAGAGTGTGATCCTGTGCATCTCTGCCTCCCCGGTTGATGCAGCCAAGGTCCTGAAGAAGTGACAGACAAGTAGTGTTGACATTAGCATTTTAGCATTGTGACAGTGTTATGTAGCACAAACACACTTCTAGTGGCGTGAATATAAATTACAGTATGAAATATGGAGAACAATTTATCTTCCAGAGCTGACACGCGACCATAAATCCACAGCCTAAAATAATCACGGATTACCAACGATACATCAACATACTGTAGGCTACTGTCCATCAGTAAGCAGTCAATTGGGAATTAGAAAATTAGTAACAAGGTAAATTGAATGGAATGTGAGATGCTTGTGGCAACTTTGAGCCCCCACCAAAGTCAAAAGGCTGTTGGAGTTGGGTGGGTAATTATAAATAAATATGAAAATTAACAGATAACTGAAGCTGAGGAGGGTAGCCTAGTAAATAGTTCACCTCCCTGTTATTTTTTTTTGATGATCTGTGGCATAGGAGTGCTAATGTGTCAGCCCAAATTATTTATTTTTTCTATGGATACAGATTGGAAACTATTTTGTATAATATTTGCTTTTAATAATCTTATTTCCGAAACAGTGCTAAACTTAATGCATTTTTATTAGAGAGAAGGATGTACTATTTAATGCATTTTTCTTGCCGATTACCCTGTATTGAGAAAGTTTCATTTACAAATAATTTCTAGTGAATGAGTCAGCCCTATTTTCTATGGCACTTTGACTGCTTCTTTGTCTCTGTCAGGAGCGACGTGTATGCGGTGAGTGAAGTCAAGCGCAGGACACAGAGATACTAGCAGACGTACTTTACTAATGGTAAAGAACAAAACAAAACCTCCGCACCGGGAGGGAAAAAACAACATACACGAGATATGACAAAAGCGATGCCGATACCGCCTAGACACAAACAATAACACACAAATACCAAACGTGAGACAAGGGTAATTATAGGATCTACAATCAAACATAATAGACAACAGGTGTAACCACTCAAGACAAAACAAGACAAACACCGAAACATCGATCGGCAGTAGCTAGTACTCCGGGGACGACGAACGCCGAAGCCTGCCAGAGCAAGGAGGAGGAGCAGCCTCGGCAGAATCCGTGACAGTACCCCCCCCTTGACGCGCGGCTCCAGCCGTGCGCCGACCCCGGCCTCGGGGACAGCCAGGAGAACGCGGAGCAGGGCGAGTCGGATGACTCCGATGGAACTCCGTCAAGAGGGAGGGATCTAGGATGTCCCTCCTAGGGACCCAGCACCGTTCCTCCGGACCGTACCCCTCCCACTCCACGAGATACTGCAGACCCCCCATCCGACGTCTCGAATCCACGATGGAACGGACTGAGTACGTCGGAGCCCCCTCGATGTCTAGTGGGGGCGGAGGAGCCTCTCGTATCTCATTCTCCTGGAGTGGACCAGCTACCACCGGCCTGAGGAGAGACATGGAACGAGGGGTTAATGCGGTAATTTATGGGCAGTTGTAACCTATAACATACCTCGTTCAATCTCCTCAGGACTTTAAATGGCCCCACAAACCGCCGACCCAGCTTCCGGCAGGGCAGGCGAAGGGGCAGGTTTCGAGTCGAGAGCCAGACCCGATCTCCAGGTGCATAAACTGGACCCTCACTGCGGTGGCGATCGGCGCTCGCCTTGTGCCTACTGATAGCCCGCTGCAGATGGACATGCGCAGCGTTCCATGTCTCCTCCGAGCGCCGAAACCACTCATCCACCGCAGGAGCCTCGATCTGGCTCTGATGCCAGGGTGCCAGGACCGGCTGATACCCCAACACACACTGAAAAGGAGTAAGATTAGTGGAGGAGTGGCGAAGTGAGTTTTGGGCTATCTCTGCCCAGGGGATATACCCCGACCACTCCTCCTGCTGGTCCTGGCAATAGGACCTCAGAAACCTACCCACATCCTGGTTTACTCTCTCCACCTGCCCATTACTCTCAGGGTGAAAACCCGAGGTAAGGCTAATCGAGACCCCCAAACGTTCCATAAACGCCCTCCAGACTCTAGAGGTGAACAGGGGACCCCGATCAGACACTATATCCTCAGGCACCCCGTAGTGCCGGAAGACGTGTGTAAACAGGGCCTCAGCAGTTTGTAGGGCAGTAGGGAGACCTGGCATTGGAATGAGACGACAGGCCTTAGAAAACGGATCCACAACGACCAAGATCGTGGTATTCCCCTGGGAGGGGGGAAGGTCCGTGACAAAGTCCACTGATAGGTGAGACCACGGCCGTTGTGGAACGGGTAGAGGTTGTAACTTCCCTCTGGGCAGGTGTCTAGGCGCCTTATACTGAGCGCACACCGAACAGGAAGAAACGTAAACCCTCACGTCCTTTGCCAAGGTGGGCCACCAGTACTTCCCGCTAAGGCAGTGCACCGTTCGACCTATACCCGGATGACTAGAGGAGGGTGACGTGTGAGCCCAATATATCAGTCGATCACAGATCTCGAGCGGCACATACTTCGGCCCCTCTGGACACTCAGGAGGAGTAGGGTCGGTACGTAACGCCCGCTTGATCTCCGCATCGACCTCCCACACCACCGGTGCCACTAGACAAGACTCCGGAAGTATGGGAGTGGGCTCAATGGACCTCTCCTCTGTGTCATATCGCCGGGACAGGGCGTCTGCCTTCTGTATTTAATGGTAATCTGATTGAGACCACGGTAATCAATACACGGGCGCAAACCCCCATCCTTCTTCTTCACAAAAAAGAAACTTGAGGACGCAGGAGAAGTGGATGGCCGTATGTATCCCTGTCCCAGAGATTCGGTGACGTATGTCTCCATAGCCGCCGTCTCCTCCTGAGACAGAGGATACACATGACTACGTGGAAGTGCAGCGCCTGCATGGAGGTCTATCGCACAATCCCCCTGTCTATGAGGTGGTAATTTAGTCGCCCTCTTCTTACTGAAGACGAGTGCCAAATCTGTATACTCAGGAGGAATGTGGAGTGCGGGCATTTGGTTCGGACTTTCCACCGTCGTTGCCCCTACGGAAACACCTATACACCGCCCGACACACTGATCAGACCATTCCCTGAGAGCCCTCTGTTGCCATGAAATGTTGGGGTCATGAGATATTAACCAGGGAAGCCCCAACACCACAGGAAACGCAGGAGAGTCAATCAAATACAACTGTATAATCTCCTCATGACCCCCCTGCGTCTTCATCTTAAGTGGCGCTGTGACCTCCCTAATCAATCCCGACCCCAAAGGGCGGCTGTCTAGGGCATGGATAGGGAAGGGCACATCAACTGGTATGAGGGGAATCCCTAACTTATACGAGAAACTGCGATCAATAAAATTCCCAGCTGTGCCTGAATCGACTAGCGCCTTATGCTGGGAGTGAGAAGAAACCTCGGGAAACACAACTTGGATACACATGTGGACAACAGAGAGCTCTGGGTGAGTTGGGCGCTTACTCACCTGGAATGACTCATCAGTGCGTGGCCTGCTGCCTCGATCCCTAGGAGACCCTCCCCAGCACCGAACCGCAGTGTGTCCTCTGCGGCCACAGTTGGTGCAGGGGACGGCCTCTCTCCTGGTCTCTCTCTTCTTCTCTCTAGCACCAGCACCCCCGAGCTCCATAGGGCTCGGCTCGGAGGTGCTGGGGAATGGAATGGACGGCCCCAGCTCCGGACGTCCGCGGGTAGCCAACAGGGTATCCAGACGAATCGACATGTCCACCAGCTGATCGAAACTTAGGTTGGTGTCCCTGCAGGCCAACTCTCGGCGAACGTCCTCTCACCTATAGTGGTCGATGAGGGCCCTCTCATTCCATCCCGCATTGGCAGCCAGAGTCCGGAAATCCAGTGCGAATTCCTGCGCGCTCCTCTTCCCCTGTCTGAGATGGAACAGACGCTCCCCCGCCGCTTTCCCCTCTGGAGGATGATCGAAAACCGCCCTGAAGCGGCAGGAGAACTCCGCATAACTGACTGTAGCGGCGTCTATTCCCCTCCACTCGGCGTTGGCCCACTCCAGTGCCTTGCCGGACAGACAGGAGATGAGGGCGGAAACGCTCTCGTATCCCGAGGGCGCCGGGTGAATGGTTGCCAGGTAGAGTTCTACTTGGAGCAGGAAACCCTGACACCCGGCCGCGGTGCCATCATAAGCCCTCGGGAGCGAGAGCTGAAACCCACTGGACTCCGGAGATGGAACGATGGGTATGGCTGAGGGTGGTGGTATTGTTGGAGGAGGTGTGGGAAAACCTCCTCTCTCCCATCGGCTCAAGGTGTTCATCACATCTTGCATGGCGGTGCCCTGTTTCTGGATCATGGCGTCTTGGTGGATTAAGCGCTCCTCCAGTGATCCCGTTGGCACCGCTGATCCTGCTGACTCCATGGTGAGGTGTGTTATTCTGTCAGGAGCGACGTGTATGCGGTGAGTGAAGTCAAGCGCAGGACACAGAGATACTAGCAGACGTACTTTACTAATGGTAAAGAACAAAACAAAACCTCTGAACCGGGAGGGAAAAAACAACATACACGAGATATGACAAAAGCGATGCCGATACCGCCTAGACACAAACAATAACACACAAATACCAAGCGTGAGACAAGGGTAATTATAGGATCTACAATCAAACATAATAGACAACAGGTGTAACCACTCAAGACAAAACAAGACAAACACCGAAACATCGATCGGCAGTAGCTAGTACTCCGGGGACGACAAACACCGAACCCTGCCCGAGCAAGGAGGTGTTACGATTTAACTAGATATGAACCCAAATGCAGACAACTACACCGAGCCAGAGAAGGTTTAACAGGTTTATTTACAATGTGCAATTGTCCAGGTTTCCAAAAATAGGGGAAGAGCAAGTCCAGGTTTACAGGGAGGGTAACAGATCCAGGTTCTGAGCAGGAGTGGTACCGTAACGTCCTAGTGTCCGTGGTGAGTCCAAAAGGGAGGTCCGGTAGTGGAAAGCAGGATGGTGGTGGCAGGAGTGAAGCGGAGGCAGGAGTCAGGTTCCAATAATCTGTGGCACAGGAGAAAAGTAAATAGAACAGCCCAAAAACACAAAGAGCGAAAACAAGCAGGTTGAGTCAACAGCGAGACTAACATGGTCGTCTTGACTATGATCTGACGATGAGTGGCAAGTTTGACCGGGTCTTTAAGGCTGAGGTGATTATGGTGAATGAGCTTCAGCTGGAACCCTGACTCCCGCACACCAGACTTCACTCCTGCAATCAAGGACAGACAGAGGGGAGGGGGAGAGCAGAGAGAGAGCTACCTAGCAGCAGTAGGCCTAACAGGAGGAGGAGCAGCCTCGGCAGAATCCGTGACAGTCTCTGACATATTATTTACATTATGTAACCCAATATGTACAATGTAACAAGTGCACGACCTGCTACCAGTCACTTTTCAGCTCTGTTTCCATGTATATCCTGCTACCAGTCACTTTTCAGCTCTGTTTCCATGTATATCCTGCTACCAGTCACTTTTCAGCTCTGTTTCCATGTATATCCTGCTACCAGTCACTTTTCAGCCCTGTTTACATGTACAGTGTATCCTAATACCAGTCACTTTTTATGTATAAACCCACCTCAATCACTCCAGTACCCCTAAACATTGAAAAGATACTGGCAATGACCTGTATATACTTGCATTCTCGTGTTTCTAACTCACATCGTAGTTCTTGTGTGGTTTTTTATTTATTTTGTTAATCTATTTTCTATATTATCTATATTATCTATATTATCTATATTATTATTATTATTATTATTATTATTATTATTATCACTGCATTGTTAAAAAGAGCACTCAAGGTAATATAACATTATTGGTAACCCTTCATTTTACAGCCCGGTTAATACTAGGCAATAACTAGGTAAATAACTACCAAAAAGTGAATACATTGTAACTATTTAGTCCAAAACGTACTTACTAGATACTAAACAAGTAAGTACTAGATACATTCTTAGTAAATACAAAATAACAAAATGTAATTATATAGTTTTTTTTTTGTCATTTAACAGACGCTCTTATCCAGAGCGACTTACAGTTAGTGAGTGCATAGATTTATTTATATATTTTTCATACTGGCCCCCCGTGGGAATCGAACCCACAACATTGGCATTGCAAACGACATGCTCTACCAACTGAGCTACATCCCTGCCGGCCATTGGTATTCTCTCACATTGTTTCTATGTACTTTGACTTTAGTTACCATGTATGTTGGTATTAAAAGGGCTGTAAAATGAAGTGGTGTCTGTTTACAGGTACAGTGGGGGGGAAAAGTATTTAGTCAGCCACCAATTGTGCAAGTTCTCCCACTTAAAAAGATGAGAGAGGCCTGTAATTTTCATCATAGGTACACGTCAACTATGACAGACAAATTGAGGAAAAGAAATCCAGAAAATCACATTGTAGGATTTGTTATGAATTTATTTGCAAATTATGGTTGAAAATAAGTATTTGGTCACCTACAAACAAGCAAGATTTCTGGCTCTCACAGACCTGTAACTTCTTATTTAAGAGGCTCCTCTGTCCTCCACTCGTTACCTGTATTAATGGCACCTGTTTGAACTTGTTATCAGTATAAAAGACACCTGTCCACAACCTCAAACAGTCACACTCCAAACTCCATTATGGCCAAGACCAAAGAGCTGTCAAAGGACACCAGAAACAAAATTGTAGACCTGCACCAGGCTGGGAAGACTGAATCTGCAATAGGTAAGCAGCTTGGTTTGAAGAAATCAACTGTGGGAGCAATTATTAGGAAATGGAAGACCACTGATAATCTCCCTCGATCTGGGGCACCACGCAAGATCTCACCCCGTGGGGTCAAAATGATCACAAGAACGGTGAGCAAAAATCCCAGAACCACACAGGGGGACCTAGTGAATGACCTGCAGAGAGCTGGGACCAAAGCAACAAAGCCTACCATCAGTAACACACTACGCCGCCAGGGACTCAAATCCTGCAGTGCCAGACGTGTTCCCCTGCTTAAGCCAGTACATGTCCAGGCCCGTCTGAAGTTTGCTAGAGTGCATTTGGATGATCCAGAAGAGGATTGGGAGAATGTCATACGGTCAGATGAAACCAAAATAGAACTTTTTGGTAAAAACTCAACTCGTCGTGTTTGGAGGACAAAGAATGCTGAGTTGCATCCAAAGAACACCATACCTACTGTGAAGCATGGGGGTGGAAACATCATGCTTTGGGGCTGTTTTTCTGCAAAGGTACCAGGACGACTGATCCGTGTAAAGGAAAGAATGAATGGGGCCATGTATCGTGAGATTTTGAGTGAAAACCTCCTTCCATCAGCAAGGGCATTGAAGATGAAACGTGGCTGGGTCTTTCAGCATGACAATGATCCCAAACACACCGCCTGGGCAACGAAGGAGTGGCTTCGTAAGAAGGTCCTGGAGTGGCCTAGCCAGTCTCCAGATCTCAACCCCATAGAAAATCTTTGGAGGGAGTTGAAAGTCTGTGTTGCCCAGCGACAGCCCCAAAACATCACTGCTCTAGAGGAGATCTGCATGGAGGAATGGGCCAAAATACCAGCAACAGTGTGTGAAAACCTTGTGAAGACTTACAGAAAACGTTTGACCTGTGTCATTGCCAACAAAGGGTATATAACAAAGTATTGAGAAACTTTTGTTATTGACCAAATACTTATTTTCCACCATAATTTGCAAATAAATTCATTAAAAATCCTACAATGTGATTTTCTGGATTTTTTTTTCTAATTTTGTCTGTCATAGTTGACGTGTACCTATGATGAAAATTACAGGCCTCTCTCATCTTTTTAAGTGGGATAACTTGCACAATTGGTGGCTGACTAAATACATTTTTCCCCCACTGTAGATACAACGTAGTTACTTGTGAAATACTACCACATTGGATGACTCCATCCCATGAAGACGACAGCAAATCTGTCTGTTACATGGTGCCACCTTCACACTGACAGGGTAGGTACAAGGTAAGAGGGCTGTAAAATCGTGGGCGACATTGAATAGTAGCTAGCCCAGTGTATTGATAGCAACACTAACAAGTCACATCCGGATCACATAATTTTGTGTGTTAAAAAAAGTGTTAAAAACATACAAACTTTAGCTTTTTCCCCCAATGTAATAATAATTGTACATACTAATTTAACATTGTGCACTATGCAAGATTAAAAAAACATTGATTATGTATCAAACACATAGCTTTTTACCACAGACCTTTATTTTTGAAGGCCAAAATCGAAAACCGGAAGTCTTAATGTGGCCACGGTTGTAGGACTGACGGATGAGCTCCACAAATCTTTCTCCCCAGGCCTTGAAAAGATGTGTCTGTGAGTAAAAACCTTTTGGTCTTCGATAGTTAAGTACAAGCAGTGATTGATGTTGGAATTACGTTTTTATGTTTATTCTAGCGCCGAAGGTCTGCTAGCACACTAGCGAATTTAAGCTAACGAATCGTCATTGTCATTGCATTGTGTGTTAGCATGCTAGCTAGCATGATTTTTGTAACTTAGCTTGTTTTTGTATAGAATTAATGTAGCTATTTTGTGTGTTTACATAATGTCTTGTTGGGAGATAATATGCTTGTGGAAACATTTTAGGTATGCATAGTTTGTGTATACTCTTAGTAATTTTGTGGCATTTCTTCTTCAAGTGAAATGGACAGATTTTCCTTCTCATCTGCTTTGGCAAGCAATCTTCTATGTTAGCTCTTGATTGGAATTTAGGCCTAGTCATTCTATTCAGTCCTATGTGTATGCTTTGTATTCATGTCATGTGAATAGAAGAACATTTCGTATACAATTAAAAATATATATTTTTCATAGAAATGAATGCAATTCACATGTGTTGTTATGCTAGCTCATTGATATGATATAGCCTATTCTAATTCAGGTGTTTTCAAAGTCTGAGACAGTGGGCCTCCCTTCAGAGAACATCAAGACAACCACAATTTTAAGAGTTGAGAAATAAACGTGGTATCACTGGAAAGCTTTTTAAATGTAGCCATCATAATGTTTTTTTCCCTGCGATAGTTGTTAGAAACAGGCCTATTATTTATGAATTATTAGAGAACCAAATACAGTTACTTGGCTTTCCTTTCACACTTTGAAAACCTCTGTTCTAATACAATGTGCTTCTACTTACCTCTGGTTGATTGTGTGCTTGTCTTAATTGTGAAATGTTTCCACTTTTATATTACACTGTAGTAAACTTGAAAGTATTTGGTATTTACATGGTAATGTGAACAGCTTCATTTTACAGCCCTCTTACCTTGTACCTACCCTGTCAGTGTGAAGGTGGTACCATGTAACAACAGGGTAAGATCACAGACAGATTTGCTGTCATCTTCATGGGATGGAGTCATCCAATGTGGTAGTATTTCACAAGTAACTACGTTGTATCTACCTGGAAACAGACACCACTTCATTTTACAGCCCTTTTAATACCAACATACATGGTAACTAAAGGCAAAGTACATAGAAACAATGTGAGAGAATACCAATGTTAGGATGATTGACTTGAAGGTATTCATTTGGTAAGTGCCTTGTAATAAATAAATAAAATATCTGCAGATGTTGTTTCTATGTATTTAAATAAAAAGTATCTTGTACTTACTTATAAGGTCCTCAATACTAACCTTTGGGCTAAAGGGGACTACTATATAATTACATTTTGTTATTTTGTATTTACTAAGAATGTGTGTAGTACTTACTTGTTTAGTACCTTGTAAGTACGTTTGGGACTAAAGTGTTACCATGTATGTACTTTTTGTTACTAGGTATTTACCTAGTTATTACCTTGTAAGTACCGGGCTGTGAAATTAAGGGTTACCCCTCTATCAGTGATCTAGTGGAGGGGAAAGCAGTTCAAGCACTTTATTTTTATTTTGCGCAAGCGTTTACCCACCTATTGCAGAAAAATGCATTGAAAATAAAGGGAGCTTTAATTTACCCACTGCAAACAGCGATCAGCGTTTACCCACCATTTTTTTTACCACCACATTACTGGCCTCAATCTACAAGTGACAGTTTTGAGCCTAATGATACAATCTCAGATGTGTTCTCACTGTTTCTGAGGTAAATGTATTTAAACTGTGAAGGCCTGTGAGGACTACGGAGCTATGATCAGTGTTGTGATTCCTACTGTGACCTCTTTGCATGATCATGCTACCCAACTACTCATCAATACTCTCATGCCAGGATAATGATACACATTTAGTCTGGTACGAGCCACAAATAGGAGGGAAAATAAGAAAATCCTTCTCTTCAACATGTTTTCAATGTCTCCAAGAGAATATACAATCAATTAGCTTGCCGCTAAAATAGACATTGCATTTGATTACCTTCATCAACAGGCTCTGAGAAAACCAAATAACCAAAGTAGGGTACGTCTCGGTCGTGAATCGTGGCTGTCCAGTGGTGTAGGGAACCGTGTGCAAGGCCGTATTGACATGAGCAGCCTCACATTCATTTAGAAATCTAATTTAACTCTGAAAGCTCATTCAAAGTTCATTAATATGAAGCTCCGCCATAACAATACTCCCCCCTCTCCCTCCATTTGCTTCTGTGCTCTATATAATCAATAATTCATTGCCACGGGAACTATGTTCATAGACGAGTGACAGATCCTCATTGTGAAATGCCACTCTGGTTATTTGGTTGAAATGAATATGCCTAGAATTTTCCTGTGGTTTCACAGAATTTCAGTCAAATCACATATCAATTACATATGAGGTCCCACTGCACTGATGATAGAAGTTCCCTCTGCTAAATATCCACACAGTATGGAGGTTGCGTCTTGATTAGCCTGTACTCGTTGAAAACAGGCTTAAAGTATTTTCATTTGATTTATTTTACTAGAGAAAAGACATATGACAGGTCGATGTGGGATCCCACTGGGCACAGACATCAGTTCAATGTCTATTTTTGATTTACGTTTGGTTGATTAATCAATTAACCTGAATTTAACGTGACATCAACAAACACTTTCAACATGTCATTGGATTTAGGTTAAAAGTTGGGTGAAAAAAATAAAAAATTCCCTTACAATTATTACTTTTTTCAAATCCAATCACTTTTCCATGTTGATTCAAGTCATTTCAAATGTTTTGTTGAACTGACTTGGAAACAACGTTGATTCAACCAGTTTTTGCCCAGTGAGGTGGTGCTCCATAGTGGGGTAATCTGTAGCTCCATAGTGGCAGGCTCAATGTCAGACAGTCCCTCCAGCGAAGAGGTGGGAGAGCAGAGGGGGGATGGCAAAGGAATCGAGGGGTGCATTCTCGTCCATGCTCCTTTCAAACACTGAGCACTGGGCAGATGGAGGAGGAGAAGAGAATAGACAGCAACCGCTGATAAAAGAGCCATTCAGTTGAGAACACTAAGAATCGCCAAAAACAGCCTGGAGATTGAGGCCGATCCCAGAGGGCCAAAGAATGGGGAGATAGCCGGGGAATTTCTGTTCTGGACCCCCATCGCTAATGGCTATTTATTTATTTCCCCCCTTGACACATAAGAGATTAGGATCCGATTCAATTCCCTTTTTATCGGGGCAGAGAAGAAAGAAAAAAAGGTTCCAAAGTTTTTCTAGTGAGGAATAGAAGAAGATGAGGAGGGACTTGGAGCACCAATAAGATGAGGGCAACAGGGACTTGGAGCACCAATAAGCTGAGGGAAAAAGGGACTTGGAGTACCAATAAGCTGAGGGCAACAGCGACTTGGAGCATCAATAAGCTGAGGGCAACAGGAACTTGGGGCACCAATAAGCTGAGGGCAACAGGGACTTGGATTACCAATAAACTGAGGGCAACATACACTTGGAGCACCAGTAAACTGAGGGCAACAGGGACTTGGAGCACCAATAAACTGAGGGCAAGAGGGACTTGGAGCACCAATAATCTGAGGGCAACAGGGACTTGGAGCACCAATAAGCTGAGGGCAACAGGGACTTGGAGCACCAATAAGCTGAGGACAACAGGGACTTAGAGCACCAATAAACTGAGGGCAACAGGGACTTGGAGCACCAATACACTGAGGGAAACAGGGATTTGGAGCACCAATAAGATGAGGGAAACTGGGACTTGGAGCACCAATACGCTGAGGGAAACAGGGACTTGGAGCACCAATAAAAGGAGGGAAACAGGGACTTGGAGCAACAGTAAGCTGAGGGCAACAGGGACTTGGAGCACCAATGAACTAAGGGCAAAAGGGACTTGGAGCACCAATAAGCTGAGTGCAACAGGGACTTGGAGCACCAATAAGATGAGTGCAACAGGGACTTGGAGCACCAATAAACTGAGGGCAACAGGGACTTGGAGCACCAATAAACTGAGGGAAACAGGGAATTTGAGCACCAATAAGCTGAGGGAAACTGGGACTTGGGGCACCAATACACTGAGGGAAACAGGGACTTGGAGCACCAATAAAAGGAGGGCAACAGGGACTTGGAGCACCAGTAAGCTGAGGGCAACAGGGACTTGGAGCACCAGTAAACTGAGGGCAACAGGGACTTGGAGCACCAATAAGCTGAGTGCAACAGGGACTTGGAGCACCAATAAACTAAGGGCAACAGGGACTTGGAGCACCAATAAACTGAGGGCAACAGAGATTTGGAGCACCAATAAGCTGAAGGCAACAGGGACTTGGGGCACCAATAAGCTGAGTGCAACAGGGACTTGGATTACCATTAAAATGAGGGCAACAGACACTTGGAGCACCAATAAGCTGAGGGCAACAGGGACTTGGAGCACCAATAAGCTGAGGGCCACAGGGACTTGGAGCACCAATAAGCTGAGTGCAACAGGGACTTGGAGCACCAATAAGATGAGTGCAACAGGGACTTGGAGCACCAATAAACTGAGGGCAACAGGGACTTGGAGCACCAATAAACTGAGGGAAACAGGGAATTTGAGCACCAATAAGCTGAGGGAAACTGGGACTTGGGGCACCAATACACTGAGGGAAACAGGGACTTGGAGCACCAATAAAAGGAGGGCAACAGGGACTTGGAGCACCAGTAAGCTGAGGGCAACAGGGACTTGGAGCACCAGTAAACTGAGGGCAACAGGGACTTGGAGCACCAATAAGCTGAGTGCAACAGGGACTTGGAGCACCAATAAACTAAGGGCAACAGGGACTTGGAGCACCAATAAACTGAGGGCAACAGAGATTTGGAGCACCAATAAGCTGAAGGCAACAGGGACTTGGGGCACCAATAAGCTGAGTGCAACAGGGACTTGGATTACCATTAAACTGAGGGCAACAGACACTTGGAGCACCAATAAGCTGAGGGCAACAGGGACTTGGAGCACCAATAAGCTGAGGGCAACAGGGACTTGGAGCACCAATAATCTGAGGGCAACAGGGACTTTGAGCACCAATAAGCTGAGGGCAACAGGGACTTGGAGAACCATTAAGCAGAGGGCAACAGGGACTTGGAGCACCAATAAGCTGAGGGCAACAGGGACTTGGAGCACCAATAAGCTGAGGGCAACAGGGACTTGGAGCACCAATAAGCTGAGGGCAACAGGGACTTGGAGAACCATTAAGCTGAGGGCAACAGGGTCTTGGAGCACCAATAAGCTGAGGGCAACAGGGACTTGTAGCACCAGTAAGATTAGGGAAACAGGGACTTGGAGCACCAATACGCTGAGGGCAACAGGGACTTGGAGCACCAATAAGCTGACGGCAACAGAGACTTGGAGCACCAATAAGCTGAGGGCAATAGGGACTTGGAGCACCAATAAGCTAGGGGCAACAGGGACTTGGAGGACCAATAAACTGAGGGCAAAAGGGACTTGGGGTACCAATAAGCTGAGGGCAACAGGGACTTGGGGCACCAATAAACTGAGGGCAACGGGACTTGGATTACCAATAAGCTGACAGCAACGTACACTTGGAGTACCAATAAACTGAGGGCAACAGGGACTTGGATTACCAATAAGCTGAGGGCAACAGACACTTGGAGCACCAATAAGCTGAGGGCAACAGGGATTTGGAGCACCAATAAGCTGAGGGCAACAGGGACTTGGAGCACCAATAAGGTGAGGGAAACAGGAAATAGGAGCACCAATAAACTGTTGGCAACAGGGACTTGGAGCACCAATAAGCTGAGGGCAACAGGGACTTGGGGCACCAATAAGCTGAGGGCAATAGGGACTTGGATTATCAATAAGCTGAGGGCAACAGGGACTTGGAGCACCAATAAGCTGAGGGCAACAGGGACTTGGAGCACCAATAAGCTGAGGGCAACAGGGATTGGAGCACCAATAAGCTAAGGGCAACAGGGACTTGAAGCAAAAATAAGCCGAGGGCAACAGGGACTTGGAGCACCAATAAGCTGAGGGCAACAGGGACTTGGAGCACCAATAAACTGAGGGAAACAAGGAATTGGAGCACCAATAAGCTGAGGGAAACTGGGATTTGGAGCACCAATACGCTGAGAGAAACAGGGACTTGGAGCACCAATAAAAGGACAGAAACAGGGACTTGGAGCACCAGTAAGCTGAGGGCAACAGGGACTTGGGGCACCAATAAACTGAGGGCAACGGGGACTTGGATTACCAATAAGCTAACGGCAACAGACACTTGGAGTACCAATAAACTGAGGGCAACAGGGACTTGGATTACCAATAAGCTGAGGGCAACAGACACTTGGAGCACCAATATGCTGAGGGCAACAGGGACTTGGAGCACCAATAAGCTGAGGGCAACAGGGACGTGGAGCACCAATAAACTGAGGGCAACGGGGACTTGGATTACCAATAAGCTAACGGCAACAGACACTTGGAGTACCAATAAACTGAGGGCAACAGGGACTTGGAGAACCAATCAGCTGAGGGCAACAGGGACTTGGGGCACCAATAAGCTGAGGGCAACAGGGACTTGGATTATCAATAAACTGAGGGCAACAGGGACTTGGAGCACCAATAAACTGAGGGCAACAGGGACTTGGAGCACCAATAAGCTGAGGGCAACAGGGATTGGAGCACCAATAAGCTGAGGGCAACAGGAACTAGAAGCACCAATAAGCTGAGGGAAACAGGGACTTGGAGCACCAATAAGCTAAGGGCAACAGGGACTTGAAGCACATATAAGATGAGGGCAACGGGGACTTGGAGCACCAATAAGCTGAGGGCAACAGGGACTTGGAGCACCAATAAACTGAGGGAAACAAGGAATTGGAGCACCAATAAGCTGAGGGAAACTGGGACTTGGAGCACCAATACGCTGAGGGAAACAGGTACTTGGAGCACCAATAAAAGGAGAGAAACAGGGACTTGGAGCACCAGTAAGCTGAGTGCAACAAAGACTTGGAGCACCAATAAACTGAGGGCAACAGGGACTTGGAGCACCACTAAGCTGAGTGCAACAGGGACTTGGAACACCAATAAACTGAGGGCAACAGGGACTTGGAGCACCAATAAGCTGAAGCAAACAGGGACTTGGAGCTTCAATAAGCTGAGGTTAACAGGGACTTGAAGCACCAATAAACTGAGTGCAACAGGGACTTGGAGCACCAGTACACTGAGGGCAACAGGGACTTGGAGCACCAATAAGCTGAGGGCAACAGAGACTTCGAGCACCAATAAACTGAGGTCAACAGGGACTTGGAGCACCAATAAACTGAGGGCAACAGGGACTTGGAGCACCAATATGCTGAGTGCAACAGAGACTTGGAGCACCTGTAAGCTGAGGGTAACAGGGACTTGGAGCACCAATAAGCTGAGGGCAACAGGGACTTGTAGCACCAGTAAGCTGAGGGAAACAGGGACTTGGAGCACCAGTACACTGAGGGCAACAGGGACTTGGAGCATCAATAAGCTGAGGGCAACAGAGACTTGGAGCACCAATAAACTGAGGTCAACAGGGACTTGGAGCACCAATAAACTGAAGGCAACCGGGACTTGGAGCACCTGTAAGCTGAGGGAAACAGACACTTGGATCATCAGTAAGCTGAAGGCAACAGAGACTTGGAGCACCAATAAACTGAGGTTTACAGGGACTTGGAGCACCAATAAACTGAGGGCAACAGGGACTTGGAGCACCTGTAAGCTGAGGGAAACAGAGACTTGGAGCATCAGTAAAATGAAGGCAACAGAGACTTGGAGCACCAATAAACTGAGGTCAACAGGGACTTGGAGCACCAATAAACTGAGGGCTACAGGGACTTGGTGTACCAGTAAACTGAGGGCAACAGAGACTTGGAGCATCAATAAGCTGAGGGCAACAGAGACTTGGAGCACCAATAAACTGAGGTCAACAGGGACTTGGAGCACCAATAAACTGAGGGCAACAGGGACTTGGAGCACCAGTAAACTGTTGGCAACAGGGACTTGGAGCACCAATAAGCTGAGGGCAACAGGGACTTGGAGTAACAATAAGCTGAAGGCAACCGGGACTTGGAGCACCTGTAAGCTGAGGGAAACAGAGACTTGGAGCATCAGTAAGCTGAAGGCAACAGGGACTTGGAGTTCCAATAAGCTGAGGTTAACAGGGACTTGAAGCACCAATAAACTGAGTGCAACAGGGACGTGGATCTACATTAACCTGAGGGCAACAGGGATTTGGAGCACCAATGAGCTGAGGGAAACAGGTACTTGGAGCACCAGTAAACTGAGGGCAACAGGGCTTGGAGCATCAGTAAGCTGAGGGAAACAGAGACTTGGAGCATCAGTAAGCTGAAGGCAACAGGGACTTGGAGCTCCAATAAGATGAGGTTAACAGGGATTTGGAGCACCAATAAACTGAGTGCAACAGTGACTTGGAGCACCAATAGTCTGAGTGCATCAGGGACTTGGAGCTCCAATAAGCTGAGGGCAACAGGGACTTGGAGCACCAGTAAACTGAGGTCAACAGGGACTTGGAGCACCAATAAACTGAGGGCAACAGGGACTTGGAGCACCAGTAAGCTGAGGGCAACCAGGACTTGTAGCACCAGTAAGCTGAGGGCAACAGGGACTTGGAGCATCAATAAGTTGAGGGTAACAGGGACTTGGAGCACCAGTAAGCTGAGGGAAAAAGGGACTTGGAGCACCAGTACACTGAGGGCAACATTGACTTGGAGCACCAATAAGCTGAGGGCAACAGAGACTTCGAGCACCAATAAACTGAGGTCAACAGGGCTTGGAGCACCAGTAAGCTGAGGGAAACAGAGACTTGGAGCATCAGTAAGCTGAAGGCAACAGGGACTTGGAGCTCCAATAAGATGAGGTTAACAGGGATTTGGAGCACCAATAAACTGAGGGCAACAGAGATTTGGAGCACCAATAAGCTGAAGGCAACAGGGACTTGGGGCACCAATAAGCTGAGTGCAACAGGGACTTGGATTACCATTAAACTGAGGGCAACAGACACTTGGAGCACCAATAAGCTGAGGGCAACAGGGACTTGGAGCACCAATAAGCTGAGGGCAACAGGGACTTGGAGCACCAATAATCTGAGGGCAACAGGGACTTTGAGCACCAATAAGCTGAGGGCAACAGGGACTTGGAGAACCATTAAGCAGAGGGCAACAGGGACTTGGAGCACCAATAAGCTGAGGGCAACAGGGACTTGGAGCACCAATAAGCTGAGGGCAACAGGGACTTGGAGCACCAATAAGCTGAGGGCAACAGGGACTTGGAGAACCATTAAGCTGAGGGCAACAGGGTCTTGGAGCACCAATAAGCTGAGGGCAACAGGGACTTGTAGCACCAGTAAGATTAGGGAAACAGGGACTTGGAGCACCAATACGCTGAGGGCAACAGGGACTTGGAGCACCAATAAGCTGACGGCAACAGAGACTTGGAGCACCAATAAGCTGAGGGCAATAGGGACTTGGAGCACCAATAAGCTAGGGGCAACAGGGACTTGGAGGACCAATAAACTGAGGGCAAAAGGGACTTGGGGTACCAATAAGCTGAGGGCAACAGGGACTTGGGGCACCAATAAACTGAGGGCAACGGGACTTGGATTACCAATAAGCTGACAGCAACGTACACTTGGAGTACCAATAAACTGAGGGCAACAGGGACTTGGATTACCAATAAGCTGAGGGCAACAGACACTTGGAGCACCAATAAGCTGAGGGCAACAGGGATTTGGAGCACCAATAAGCTGAGGGCAACAGGGACTTGGAGCACCAATAAGGTGAGGGAAACAGGAAATAGGAGCACCAATAAACTGTTGGCAACAGGGACTTGGAGCACCAATAAGCTGAGGGCAACAGGGACTTGGGGCACCAATAAGCTGAGGGCAATAGGGACTTCGATTATCAATAAGCTGAGGGCAACAGGGACTTGGAGCACCAATAAGCTGAGGGCAACAGGGACTTGGAGCACCAATAAGCTGAGGGCAACAGGGATTGGAGCACCAATAAGCTAAGGGCAACAGGGACTTGAAGCAAAAATAAGCCGAGGGCAACAGGGACTTGGAGCACCAATAAGCTGAGGGCAACAGGGACTTGGAGCACCAATAAACTGAGGGAAACAAGGAATTGGAGCACCAATAAGCTGAGGGAAACTGGGATTTGGAGCACCAATACGCTGAGAGAAACAGGGACTTGGAGCACCAATAAAAGGACAGAAACAGGGACTTGGAGCACCAGTAAGCTGAGGGCAACAGGGACTTGGGGCACCAATAAACTGAGGGCAACGGGGACTTGGATTACCAATAAGCTAACGGCAACAGACACTTGGAGTACCAATAAACTGAGGGCAACAGGGACTTGGATTACCAATAAGCTGAGGGCAACAGACACTTGGAGCACCAATATGCTGAGGGCAACAGGGACTTGGAGCACCAATAAGCTGAGGGCAACAGGGACGTGGAGCACCAATAAACTGAGGGCAACGGGGACTTGGATTACCAATAAGCTAACGGCAACAGACACTTGGAGTACCAATAAACTGAGGGCAACAGGGACTTGGAGAACCAATCAGCTGAGGGCAACAGGGACTTGGGGCACCAATAAGCTGAGGGCAACAGGGACTTGGATTATCAATAAACTGAGGGCAACAGGGACTTGGAGCACCAATAAACTGAGGGCAACAGGGACTTGGAGCACCAATAAGCTGAGGGCAACAGGGATTGGAGCACCAATAAGCTGAGGGCAACAGGAACTAGAAGCACCAATAAGCTGAGGGAAACAGGGACTTGGAGCACCAATAAGCTAAGGGCAACAGGGACTTGAAGCACATATAAGATGAGGGCAACGGGGACTTGGAGCACCAATAAGCTGAGGGCAACAGGGACTTGGAGCACCAATAAACTGAGGGAAACAAGGAATTGGAGCACCAATAAGCTGAGGGAAACTGGGACTTGGAGCACCAATACGCTGAGGGAAACAGGTACTTGGAGCACCAATAAAAGGAGAGAAACAGGGACTTGGAGCACCAGTAAGCTGAGTGCAACAAAGACTTGGAGCACCAATAAACTGAGGGCAACAGGGACTTGGAGCACCACTAAGCTGAGTGCAACAGGGACTTGGAACACCAATAAACTGAGGGCAACAGGGACTTGGAGCACCAATAAGCTGAAGCAAACAGGGACTTGGAGCTTCAATAAGCTGAGGTTAACAGGGACTTGAAGCACCAATAAACTGAGTGCAACAGGGACTTGGAGCAACAGTACACTGAGGGCAACAGGGACTTGGAGCACCAATAAGCTGAGGGCAACAGAGACTTCGAGCACCAATAAACTGAGGTCAACAGGGACTTGGAGCACCAATAAACTGAGGGCAACAGGGACTTGGAGCACCAATATGCTGAGTGCAACAGAGACTTGGAGCACCTGTAAGCTGAGGGTAACAGGGACTTGGAGCACCAATAAGCTGAGGGCAACAGGGACTTGTAGCACCAGTAAGCTGAGGGAAACAGGGACTTGGAGCACCAGTACACTGAGGGCAACAGGGACTTGGAGCATCAATAAGCTGAGGGCAACAGAGACTTGGAGCACCAATAAACTGAGGTCAACAGGGACTTGGAGCACCAATAAACTGAAGGCAACCGGGACTTGGAGCACCTGTAAGCTGAGGGAAACAGACACTTGGATCATCAGTAAGCTGAAGGCAACAGAGACTTGGAGCACCAATAAACTGAGGTTTACAGGGACTTGGAGCACCAATAAACTGAGGTCAACAGGGACTTGGAGCACCAATAAACTGAGGGCTACAGGGACTTGGTGTACCAGTAAACTGAGGGCAACAGAGACTTGGAGCATCAATAAGCTGAGGGCAACAGAGACTTGGAGCACCAATAAACTGAGGTCAACAGGGACTTGGAGCACCAATAAACTGAGGGCAACAGGGACTTGGAGCACCAGTAAACTGTTGGCAACAGGGACTTGGAGCACCAATAAGCTGAGGGCAACAGGGACTTGGAGTAACAATAAGCTGAAGGCAACCGGGACTTGGAGCACCTGTAAGCTGAGGGAAACAGAGACTTGGAGCATCAGTAAGCTGAAGGCAACAGGGACTTGGAGTTCCAATAAGCTGAGGTTAACAGGGACTTGAAGCACCAATAAACTGAGTGCAACAGGGACGTGGATCTACATTAACCTGAGGGCAACAGGGATTTGGAGCACCAATGAGCTGAGGGAAACAGGTACTTGGAGCACCAGTAAACTGAGGGCAACAGGGCTTGGAGCATCAGTAAGCTGAGGGAAACAGAGACTTGGAGCATCAGTAAGCTGAAGGCAACAGGGACTTGGAGCTCCAATAAGATGAGGTTAACAGGGATTTGGAGCACCAATAAACTGAGTGCAACAGTGACTTGGAGCACCAATAGTCTGAGTGCATCAGGGACTTGGAGCTCCAATAAGCTGAGGGCAACAGGGACTTGGAGCACCAGTAAACTGAGGTCAACAGGGACTTGGAGCACCAATAAACTGAGGGCAACAGGGACTTGGAGCACCAGTAAGCTGAGGGCAACCAGGACTTGTAGCACCAGTAAGCTGAGGGCAACAGGGACTTGGAGCATCAATAAGTTGAGGGTAACAGGGACTTGGAGCACCAGTAAGCTGAGGGAAAAAGGGACTTGGAGCACCAGTACACTGAGGGCAACATTGACTTGGAGCACCAATAAGCTGAGGGCAACAGAGACTTCGAGCACCAATAAACTGAGGTCAACAGGGCTTGGAGCACCAGTAAGCTGAGGGAAACAGAGACTTGGAGCATCAGTAAGCTGAAGGCAACAGGGACTTGGAGCTCCAATAAGATGAGGTTAACAGGGATTTGGAGCACCAATAAACTGAGTGCAACAGGGACTTGGAGCACCAATAGTCTGAGTGCATCAGGGACTTGGAGCTCCAATAAGCTGAGGGCAACAGGGACTTGGAGCACCAGTAAACTGGGGTCAACAGGGACTTGGAGCACCAATAAACTGAGGGCAACAGGGACTTGGAGCACCAATAAGCTGAGGGAAACAGGGACTTGAAGAACCAGTAAACTGAGGGCAACAGGGACTTGGAGCACCAGTAAGCTGAGGGAAACAGAGACTTGGAGCATCAGTAAGCTGAAGGCAACAGGGACTTGGAGTTCCAATAAGCTGAGGTTAACAGGGACTTGGAGCATCAATAAACTGAGTGCAACAGGGACTTGGTGCACCAATAGTCTAAGTGCATCAGGGACTTGGAGCACCAATAAGTTGAGGGCAACAGGAACTTGGAGCACCAGTAAACGGTTTGCAAAAGGGACTTGGAGCACCAATAAGCTGAAGGCAACATGGACTTGGAGCACCAATAAGCTGAGGGTAACAGGGACTTGGAGCAACAATATGCTGAGGGCAACAGGGACTTAGTGCACCAGTAAGCTGAGGGAAACAGAGACTTGGAGCATCAGTAAGATGAAGGCAACAGGGACTTGGAGCTCCAATAAGCTGAGGTTAACAGGGACTTGGAGTACCAATAAACTGAGTGCAACAGGGACTTGGAGCACCAATAGTCTGAGTGCATGAGGGACTTGGAGCACCAATAAGCTGAGGGCAACAGGGACTTGGAGCACCAGTAAACTGTTGGCAACAGGGACTTGGAGTACCAATAAGCTGAGGGCAACAGGGACTTGGAGCACCAATAAGCTGAGGGCAACAGGGACTTGGTGCACTAGTAAACTGAGGGCAACAGAGACTTGGAGAACCAATAAGCTGAGGGAAACAGGGACTTGAAGAACCAGTAAACTGAGGGCAACAGGGACTTGGAGCACCAGTAAGCTGAGGGAAACAGAGACTTGGAGCATCAGTAAGCTGAATGCAACAGTGACTTGGAGCTCCAATAAGCTGATGTTAACAGGGACTTGGAGCATCAATAAACTGAGTGCAACAGGGATTTGGAGCACCAATAGTCTAAGTGCATCAGGGACTTGGAGCACAAATAAGCTGAGTGCAACAGGGATTTGGAGCACCAGTGAACTGTTGGCAACAGGGACTTGGAGCACCAATAAGCTGAGAGCAACAGGGAATTGGAGCACCAATAAGCTGAGGTTAACAGGGACTTGGAGCACCAATAAACTGAGTGCAACAGGGACTTGGAGCACCAATAGTCTGAGTGCATCAGGGACTTGGAGCACCAATAAGCTGAGGGCAACAGGGACTTGGAACACCAATAAGCTGAGGGCAACAGTGACTTGGTGCACCAATATATTGAGTTTAACAGAGACTTGGAGCACCAACAAGCTGAGGGCAACAGGGACTTGGAGCACCAACAAAATGAGTGCAACAGGAACTTTGTGCACCAGTAAACAGTTGGCAAAAGGGACTTGGAGCACCAATAAGCTGAGGGCAACATGAACTTGGAGCACCAATAAGCTGATGGTAACAGGGACTTGGAGCAACAATAAGCTGAGGGCAACAGGGACTTAGTGCACCAGTAAGCTGAGGGAAACATAGACTTGGAGCATCACTAAGATGAAGGCAACAGGGACTTGGAGCTCCAATAAGCTGAGGTTAACAGGGACTTGGAGCACCAATAAACTGAGTGCAACAGGGACTTGGAGCACCAATAGTCTGAGTGCATCAGGGACTTGGAGCACCAATAAGCTGAGGTCAACAGGGACTTGGAGCACCAGTAAACTGTTGGCAACAGGGACTTGGAGCACCAATAAGCTGAGGTAAACAGGGACTTGAAGAACCAGTAATCTGAGGGCTGGTAGAGCACGGCGCTTGTAACGCCAAGGTAGTGGGTTCAATCCCCGGGACCACCCATACACAAAAATGTATGCACGCATGACTGTAAGTCGCTTTGGATAAAAGCGTCTGCTAAATAGCATATTATTATTATTATTATTATATTATTATAAGCTGAGGGAAACATAGACTTGGATCATCAGTAAGCTGAAGGCAACAGGGACTTGGAGCTCCAATAAGCTGAGGTTAACAGGGACTTGGAGCATCAATAAACTGAGTGCAACAGGGACTTGGAGCACCAATAGTCTGAGTGCATCAGGGACTTGGAGCTCCAATAAGCTGAGGGCAACAGGGACTTGGAGCACCAGTAAACTGAGGTCAACAGGGACTTGGAGCACCAATAAACTGAGGGCAACAGGGACTTGGAGCACCAATATGCTGAGTGGCGCAGTGGTCTAAGGCACTGCATCGCAGTGCTAACTGTGCCACTAGAGATCCTGGTTCGAATCCAGGCTCTGTCGCAGCCGGCCGCGACCGGGAGACTCATGGGCGGCGCACAATTGGCCCAGCGTCGTCCAGGGTAGGGGAGGGAATGGCCGGCAGGGATGTAGCTCAGTTGATAGAGCATGGCGTTTGCAACGCCAGGGTTGTGGGTTTTTTTCCCACGGGGGGCCAGTATAAGAAATTAAAATAAAAATGTATTCACTAACTGTAAGTCGCTCTGGATAAGAGCGTCTGCTAAATGACTAAAATGTAAATGTAAATGTGCAACAGAGACTTGGAGCACCTGTAAGCTGAGGGTAACAGGGACTTGGAGCACCAATAAGCTGAGGGCAACAGGGACTTGGAGCACCAGTAAGTCGAGAAAAACAGGGACTTGGAGCACCAGTACACTGAGGGCAACAGGGACTTGGAGCATCACTAAGCTGAGGGCAACAGAGACTTGGAGCACCAATAAACTGAGGTCAACAGGGACTTGGAGCACCAATAAACTGAAGGCAACCGGGACTTGGAGCACCAGTAAGCTGAGGGAAACAGAGACTTGGAGCATCACTAAGCTGAAGGCAACAGGGACTTGGAGCTGCAATAAGCTGAGGTTAACAGGGACTTGGAGCATCAATAAACTGAGTGCAACAGGGACTTGGAGCACCAATAGTCTGAGTGCATCAGGGACTTGGAACACCAATAAGCTGAGTGCAACAGGGACTTGGAGCACCAGTGAACTGTTGGCAACAGGGAGTTGGAGCACCAATATGCTGAGGGCATCAGGGACTTGGAGCACCAGTAAGCTGAGGGTAACAGGGACTTGGAGCACCAATAAGCTGAGGGCAACCTGGACTTGGATCACCAGTAAGCTGAGGGATACAGGGACTTGGAGCACCAGTACACTGAGGGCAACAGGGACTTGGAGCACCAATAAGCTGAGGGCAACAGAGACTTCGAGCACCAATAAACTGAGGTCAACAGGGACTTGGAAAACCAATAAACTGAGGACAACAGGGACTTGGTGCACCAATATGCTGAGTGCAACAGAGACTTGGAGCACCTGTAAGCTGAGGGTAACAGGGACTTGGAGCACCAATAAGCTGAGGGCAACAGGGACTTGGAGCACCAGTAAGCCGAGGGAAACAGGGACTTGGAGCACCAGTACACTGAGGGCAACAGGGACTTGGAGCATCAATAAGCTGAGGGCAACAGAGACTTGGAGCACCAATAAACTGAGGTCAACAGGGACTTGGAGCACCAATAAACTGAGGGCAACAGGGACTTGGTGCACCTATAAACTGAGTTTAAGAGAGACTTGGAGCACCAACAAGCAGAGGGCAACAGGGACTTGGAGCACCAGTAAACGGTTGGCAAAAGGGACTTGGAGCACCAATAAGCTGGGGGCAACATGGACTTGGAGCACCAATAAGCTGAGGGTAACAGGGACTTGGAGCATCAGTAAGCTGAAGGCAACAGGGACTTGGAGTTCCAATAAGCTGAGGTTAACAGGGACTTGGAGCATCAATAAACTGAGTGCAACAGGGACTTGGAGCACCAATAGTCTAAGTGCATCAGGGACTTGGAGCACCAATAAGTTAAGGGCAACAGGAACTTGGAGCACCAGTAAACGGTTTGCAAAAGGGACTTGGAGCACCAATAAGCTGAGGGCAACATGGACTTGGAGCACCAATAAGCTGAGGGTAACAGGGACTTGGAGCATCAATAAGCTGAGGGTAACAGGGACTTGGAGCACCAGTAAGCTGAGGGAAACAGGGACTTGGAGCACCAGTACACAGAGGGCAACAGGGACATGGAGCACCAATAAGCTGAGGGCAACAGGGACTTGGAAAACCAATAAACTGAGGGCAACAGGGACTTAGATCACCAAAATGCCGAGTGCAACAGAGACTTGGAGCACCTGTAAGCTGAGGGTAACAGAGACTTGGAGCACCAATAAGCTGAGGGCAACAGGGACTTGGAGCACCAGTAAGCCGAGGGAAACAGGGACTTGGAGCACCGGTACACTGAGGGCAACAGGGACTTGGAGCATCAATAAGCTGAGGGCAACAGAGACTTGGAGCACCAATAAACTGAGGGCAACAGGGACTTGGTGCACCTATAAACTGAGTTTAAGAGAGACTTGGAGCACCAACAAGCAGAGGGCAACAGTGACTTGGAGCACCATCAAAATGAGTGCAACAGGAACTTGTAGCACCAGTAAACGGTTGGCAAAAGGGACTTGGAGCACCAATAAGCTGAAGGCAACAGGGACTTGGAGCACCAAAAAGTTGAGGGCAACAGGAACTTGGAGCACCAGTAAACGGTTTGCAAAAGGGACTTGGAGCACCAATAAGCTGAGGGCAACATGGACTTGGAGCACCAATAAGCTGAGGGTAACAGGGACTTGGAGCAACAATATGCTGAGGGCAACAGGGACTTAGTGCACCAGTAAGCTGAGGGAAACAGAGACTTGGAGCATCAGTAAGATGAAGGCAACAGGGACTTGGAGCTCCAATAAGCTGAGGTTAACAGGGACTTGGAGTACCAATAAACTGAGTGCAACAGGGACTTGGAGCACCAATAGTCTGAGTGCATGAGGGACTTGGAGCACCAATAAGCTGAGGGCAACAGGGACTTGGAGCACCAGTAAACTGTTGGCAACAGGGACTTGGAGTACCAATAAGCTGAGGGCAACAGGGACTTGGAGCACCAATAAGCTGAGGGCAACAGGGACTTGGTGCACTAGTAAACTGAGGGCAACAGAGACTTGGAGAACCAATAAGCTGAGGGAAACAGGGACTTGAAGAACCAGTAAACTGAGGGCAACAGGGACTTGGAGCACCAGTAAGCTGAGGGAAACAGAGACTTGGAGCATCAGTAAGCTGAATGCAACAGGGACTTGGAGCTCCAATAAGCTGATGTTAACAGGGACTTGGAGCATCAATAAACTGAGTGCAACAGGGATTTGGAGCACCAATAGTCTAAGTGCATCAGGGACTTGGAGCACAAATAAGCTGAGTGCAACAGGGATTTGGAGCACCAGTGAACTGTTGGCAACAGGGACTTGGAGCACCAATAAGCTGAGAGCAATAGGGAATTGGAGCACCAATAAGCTGAGGTTAACAGGGACTTGGAGCACCAATAAACTGAGTGCAACAGGGACTTGGAGCACCAATAGTCTGAGTGCATCAGGGACTTGGAGCACCAATAAGCTGAGGGCAACAGGGACTTGGAACACCAATAAGCTGAGGGCAACAGTGACTTGGTGCACCAATATATTGAGTTTAACAGAGACTTGGAGCACCAACAAGCTGAGGGCAACAGGGACTTGGAGCACCAACAAAATGAGTGCAACAGGAACTTTGTGCACCAGTAAACAGTTGGCAAAAGGGACTTGGAGCACCAATAAGCTGAGGGCAACATGAACTTGGAGCACCAATAAGCTGATGGTAACAGGGACTTGGAGCAACAATAAGCTGAGGGCAACAGGGACTTAGTGCACCAGTAAGCTGAGGGAAACATAGACTTGGAGCATCACTAAGATGAAGGCAACAGGGACTTGGAGCTCCAATAAGCTGAGGTTAACAGGGACTTGGAGCACCAATAAACTGAGTGCAACAGGGACTTGGAGCACCAATAGTCTGAGTGCATCAGGGACTTGGAGCACCAATAAGCTGAGGTCAACAGGGACTTGGAGCACCAGTAAACTGTTGGCAACAGGGACTTGGAGCACCAATAAGCTGAGGTAAACAGGGACTTGAAGAACCAGTAATCTGAGGGCTGGTAGAGCACGGCGCTTGTAACGCCAAGGTAGTGGGTTCAATCCCCGGGACCACCCATACACAAAAATGTATGCACGCATGACTGTAAGTCGCTTTGGATAAAAGCGTCTGCTAAATAGCATATTATTATTATTATTATTATTATATTATTATAAGCTGAGGGAAACATAGACTTGGATCATCAGTAAGCTGAAGGCAACAGGGACTTGGAGCTCCAATAAGCTGAGGTTAACAGGGACTTGGAGCATCAATAAACTGAGTGCAACAGGGACTTGGTGCACCAATAGTCTAAGTGCATCAGGGACTTGGAGCACCAATAAGTTGAGGGCAACAGGAACTTGGAGCACCAGTAAACGGTTTGCAAAAGGGACTTGGAGCACCAATAAGCTGAGGGCAACATGGACTTGGAGCACCAATAAGCTGAGGGTAACAGGGACTTGGAGCAACAATATGCTGAGGGCAACAGGGACTTAGTGCACCAGTAAGCTGAGGGAAACAGAGACTTGGAGCATCAGTAAGATGAAGGCAACAGGGACTTGGAGCTCCAATAAGCTGAGGTTAACAGGGACTTGGAGTACCAATAAACTGAGTGCAACAGGGACTTGGAGCACCAATAGTCTGAGTGCATGAGGGACTTGGAGCACCAATAAGCTGAGGGCAACAGGGACTTGGAGCACCAGTAAACTGTTGGCAACAGGGACTTGGAGTACCAATAAGCTGAGGGCAACAGGGACTTGGAGCACCAATAAGCTGAGGGCAACAGGGACTTGGTGCAATAGTAAACTGAGGGCAACAGAGACTTGGAGAACCAATAAGCTGAGGGAAACAGGGACTTGAAGAACCAGTAAACTGAGGGCAACAGGGACTTGGAGCACCAGTAAGCTGAGGGAAACAGAGACTTGGAGCATCAGTAAGCTGAATGCAACAGGGACTTGGAGCTCCAGTAAGCTGATGTTAACAGGGACTTGGAGCATCAATAAACTGAGTGCAACAGGGACTTGGAGCACCAATAGTCTAAGTGCATCAGGGACTTGGAGCACAAATAAGCTGAGTGCAACAGGGATTTGGAGCACCAGTGAACTGTTGGCAACAGGGACTTGGAGCACCAATAAGCTGAGAGCAACAGGGAATTGGAGCACCAATAAGCTGAGGTTAACAGGGACTTGGAGCACCAATAAACTGAGTGCAACAGGGACTTGGAGCACCAATAGTCTGAGTGCATCAGGGACTTGGAGCACCAATAAGCTGAGGGCAACAGGGACTTGGAACACCAATAAGCTGAGGGCAACAGTGACTTGGTGCACCAATATATTGAGTTTAACAGAGACTTGGAGCACCAACAAGCTGAGGGCAACAGGGACTTGGAGCACCAACAAAATGAGTGCAACAGGAACTTTGTGCACCAGTAAACAGTTGGCAAAAGGGACTTGGAGCACCAATAAGCTGAGGGCAACATGAACTTGGAGCACCAATAAGCTGATGGTAACAGGGACTTGGAGCAACAATAAGCTGAGGGCAACAGGGACTTAGTGCACCAGTAAGCTGAGGGAAACATAGACTTGGAGCATCACTAAGATGAAACTCACTAAAAGTGGCAGTGATAAAGCCTCTCTTGAAAAAGCCAAACCTTGACCCGGAAAATATAAAAAACTATCGGCCTATATCGAATCTTCCATTCCTCTCAAAAATTTTAGAAAAAGCTGTTGCGCAGCAACTCACTGCCTTTCTGAAGACAAACAATGTATACGAAATGCTTCAGTCTGGTTTTAGACCCCATCATAGCACTGAGACTGCACTTGTGAAGGTGGTAAATGACCTTTTAATGGCGTCAGACCGAGGCTCTGCATCTGTTCTCGTGCTACTAGACCTTAGTGCTGCCTTTGACACCATCGATCACCACATTCTTTTGGAGAGACTGGAAACCCAAATTGGTCTACACGGACAAGTTCTGGCCTGGTTTAGATCTTACCTGTCGGAAAGATATCAGTTTGTCTCTGTGAATGGTCTGTCCTCCGACAAATCAACTGTACATTTCGGTGTTCCTCAAGGTTCCGTTTTAGGACCACTATTGTTTTCACTATATATTTTACCTCTTGGGGATGTTATTCGAAAACATAATGTTAACTTTCACTGCTATGCGGATGACACACAGCTGTACATTTCAATGAAACATGGTGAAGCCCCAAAATTGCCCTCGCTAGAAGCCTGTGTTTCAGACATAAGGAAGTGGATGGCTGAAAACTTTCTACTTTTAAACTCGGACAAAACAGAGATGCTTGTTCTAGGTCCCAAGAAACAAAGAGATCTTCTGTTAAATCTGACAATTCATCTTGATGGTTGTAAAGTCGTCTCAAATAAAACTGTGAAGGACCTCGGCGTTACTCTTGACCCTGATCTCTCTTTTGACGAACATATCAAGACTGTTTCAAGGACAGCTTTTTTCCATCTACGTAACATTGCAAAAATCAGAAATTTTCTGTCCAAAAATGATGCAGAAAAATTAATCCATGCATTTGTTACTTCTAGGTTAGACTACTGCAATGCTCTACTTTCCGGCTACCCGGATAAAGCACTAAATAAACTTCAGTTAGTGCTAAATACGGCTGCTAGAATCCTGACTAGAACCAAGAAATGTGATCATATTACTCCAGTGCTAGCTTCCCTACACTGGCTTCCTGTTAAGGCAAGGGCTGATTTCAAGGTTTTACTGTTAACCTATAAAGCGTTACATGGGCTTGCTCCTACCTATCTTTCCGAGTTGGTCCTGCCGTACATACCAATACGTACGCTACGGTCACAAGACGCAGGCCTCCTAATTGTCCCTAGAATTTCTAAGCAAACAGCGGGAGGCAGGGCTTTCTCCTATAGATCTCCATTTTTATGGAACAGTTTGCCTACCCATGTGAGAGACGCAGACTCGGTCTCAACCTTTAAGTCTTTACTGAAGACTTATCTCTTCAGTAGGTCTTATGATTGAGTGTAGTCTGGCCCAGGAGTGTGAAGGTGAACGGAAAGGCTCTGGAGCAACGAACAGCCCTTGCTGTCTCTGCCAGGCCGGTTCCCCTCTCTCCACTGGGGTTCTCTGCCTCTAACCCTGTTACAGGGGCTGAGTCACTGGCTTGCTGGTGCTCTTTCATGCCGTCCCTAGGAGGGGTGCGTCACTTGAGTGGGTTGAGTTACTGACGTGATCTTCCTGTCTGGGTTGGCGCCCCCCCTTGGTTTGTGCTGTGGTGGAGACCTCTGTGGGCTATACTCGGCCTTGTCTCAGGATTGTAAGTTGGTGGTTGAGGATATCCCTCTAGTGGTGCGGGGGCTGTGCTTTGGCAGAGTGGGTGGGGTTATATCCTTCCTGTTTGGCCCTGTCCGGGGGTTTCTTCGGATGGGGCCACAGTGTCTCCGGACCGCTCCTGTCTCAGCCTCCAGTATTTATGCTGCAGTAGTTTATGTGTCGGGGGGCTGGGGTTAGTTGGTTATACCTGGAGTACTTCTCCTGTCTTATCCAGTGTCCTGTGTGAATTTAAGTATGCTCTCTCTAATTCTCTCGTTCTCTCTTTCTCTCTGAGAACCTGAGCCCTAGGACCATACGTCAGGACTACCGGGCATGCTGACACCTTGCTGTCCCCAGTCCGCCTGGCCTTGCTGCTATTCCAGTTTCAACTGTTCTGCCTGCGGTTACGAAACCCCTACCTGTCCCAGACCTGCTGTTTTCAACTCTTAATGATCGGCTATGAAAAGCCAACTGAGAGACCTGAGCCCTAGGACCATACGTCGGGACTACCGGCCGTGGTGACTCCTTGCTGTCCCCAGTCCGCCTGGCCTTGCTGCTATTCCAGTTTCAACTGTTCTGCCTGCGGTTATGGAACCCCTACCTGTCCCAGACCTGCTGTTTTCAACTCTTAATGATCGGCTATGAAAAGCCAACTGAGATTTATTCCTGATTATTATTTGACCATGCTTGTCACTTATGAACATTTTTGAACATCTTAGCATGGTTCTGTTATAATCTCCACCCGGCACAGCCAGAAGAGGACTGGCCACCCCTCATAGCCTGGTTCCTCTCTAGGTTTCTTCCTAGGTTTTGGCCTTTCTAGGGAGTTTTTCCTAGCCACCGTGCTTCTACACCTGCATTACTAGCTGTTTGGGGTTTTAGGCTGGGTTTCTGTACAGCACTTCGAGATATTAGCTGATGTACGAAGGGCTATATAAAATAAAATTGATTGATTGATTGAAGGCAACAGGGACTTGGAGCTCCAATAAGCTGAGGTTAACAGGGACTTGGAGCACCAATAAACTGAGTGCAACAGGGACTTGGAGCACCAATAGTCTGAGTGCATCAGGGACTTGGAGCACCAATAAGCTGAGGTCAACAGGGACTTGGAGCACCAGTAAACTGTTGGCAACAGGGACTTGGAGCACCAATAAGCTGAGGTAAACAGGGACTTGAAGAACCAGTAATCTGAGGGCTGGTAGAGCACGGCGCTTGTAACGCCAAGGTAGTGGGTTCAATCCCCGGGACCACCCATACACAAAAATGTATGCACGCATGACTGTAAGTCGCTTTGGATAAAAGCGTCTGCTAAATAGCATATTATTATTATTATTATTATATTATTATAAGCTGAGGGAAACATAGACTTGGATCATCAGTAAGCTGAAGGCAACAGGGACTTGGAGCTCCAATAAGCTGAGGTTAACAGGGACTTGGAGCATCAAAAAACTGAGTGCAACAGGGACTTGGAGCACCAATAGTCTAAGTGCATCAGGGACTTGGAGCACCAATAAGCTGTGTGCAACAGGGACTTGGAGCACCAGTGTACTGTTGGCAACAGGGACTTGGAGCACCAATAAGCTGAGGGCAACAGGGACTTGGAGCACCAATAAGCTGAGGTTAACAGGGACTTGGAGCACCAATAAACTGAGTGCAACAGGGACTTGGAGCACCATTAGTCTGAGTGCATCAGGGATTTGGAGCACCAATAAGCTGAGGTTAACATGGACTTGGAGCATCAATAAACTGATTGCAACAGGGACTTGGAGCACCAATAGTCTGAGTGCTTCAGGAACTTGGAGCACCAATAAGCTGAGTGCAACAGGGACTTGGAGCACCAATAGTCTGAGTTCATCAGGGACTTGGAGCACCAGTGAACTGTTGGCAACAGGGACTTGGAGCACCAATAAGCTGAGGGCAACAGGGACTTGGAGCACCAATAAGCTGAGGTTAACAGGGACTTGGAGCACCAATAAACTGAGTGCAACAGGGACTTGGAGCACCAATAGTCTGAGTGCATCAGGGACTTGGAGCACCAATAAGCTGAGGGCAACAGGGACTTGGAACACCAATAAGCTGAGGGCAACAGTGACTTGGTGCACCAATATATTGAGTTTAACAGAGACTTGGAGCACCAACAAGCTGAGGGCAACAGGGACTTGGAGCACCAACAAAATGAGTGCAACAGGAACTTTGTGCACCAGTAAACAGTTGGCAAAAGGGACTTGGAGCACCAATAAGCTGAGGGCAACATGAACTTGGAGCACCAATAAGCTGATGGTAACAGGGACTTGGAGCAACAATAAGCTGAGGGCAACAGGGACTTAGTGCACCAGTAAGCTGAGGGAAACATAGACTTGGAGCATCACTAAGATGAAGGCAACAGGGACTTGGAGCTCCAATAAGCTGAGGTTAACAGGGACTTGGAGCACCAATAAACTGAGTGCAACAGGGACTTGGAGCACCAATAAGCTGAGGTTAACATGGACTTGGAGCATCAATAAACTGATTGCAACAGGGACTTGGAGCACCAATAGTCTGAGTGCTTCAGGAACTTGGAGCACCAATAAGCTGAGTGCAACAGGGACTTGGAGCACCAATAGTCTGAGTTCATCAGGGACTTGGAGCACCAGTGAACTGTTGGCAACAGGGACTTGGAGCACCAATAAGCTGAGGGCAACAGGGACTTGGAGCACCAATAAGCTGAGGTTAACAGGGACTTGGAGCACCAATAAACTGAGTGCAACAGGGACTTGGAGCACCAATAGTCTGAGTGCATCAGGGACTTGGAGCACCAATAAGCTGAGGGCAACAGGGACTTGGAACACCAATAAGCTGAGGGCAACAGTGACTTGGTGCACCAATATATTGAGTTTAACAGAGACTTGGAGCACCAACAAGCTGAGGGCAACAGGGACTTGGAGCACCAACAAAATGAGTGCAACAGGAACTTTGTGCACCAGTAAACAGTTGGCAAAAGGGACTTGGAGCACCAATAAGCTGAGGGCAACATGAACTTGGAGCACCAATAAGCTGATGGTAACAGGGACTTGGAGCAACAATAAGCTGAGGGCAACAGGGACTTAGTGCACCAGTAAGCTGAGGGAAACATAGACTTGGAGCATCACTAAGATGAAGGCAACAGGGACTTGGAGCTCCAATAAGCTGAGGTTAACAGGGACTTGGAGCACCAATAAACTGAGTGCAACAGGGACTTGGAGCACCAATAGTCTGAGTGCATCAGGGACTTGGAGCACCAATAAGCTGAGGTCAACAGGGACTTGGAGCACCAGTAAACTGTTGGCAACAGGGACTTGGAGCACCAATAAGCTGAGGTAAACAGGGACTTGAACAACCAGTAATCTGAGGGCTGGTAGAGCACGGCGCTTGTAACGCCAAGGTAGTGGGTTCAATCCCCGGGACCACCCATACACAAAAATGTATGCACGCATGACTGTAAGTCGCTTTGGATAAAAGCGTCTGCTAAATAGCATATTATTATTATTATTATTATATTATTATAAGCTGAGGGAAACATAGACTTGGATCATCAGTAAGCTGAAGGCAACAGGGACTTGGAGCTCCAATAAGCTGAGGTTAACAGGGACTTGGAGCATCAAAAAACTGAGTGCAACAGGGACTTGGAGCACCAATAGTCTAAGTGCATCAGGGACTTGGAGCACCAATAAGCTGTGTGCAACAGGGACTTGGAGCACCAGTGTACTGTTGGCAACAGGGACTTGGAGCACCAATAAGCTGAGGGCAACAGGGACTTGGAGCACCAATAAGCTGAGGTTAACAGGGACTTGGAGCACCAATAAACTGAGTGCAACAGGGACTTGGAGCACCATTAGTCTGAGTGCATCAGGGATTTGGAGCACCAATAAGCTGAGGTTAACATGGACTTGGAGCATCAATAAACTGATTGCAACAGGGACTTGGAGCACCAATAGTCTGAGTGCTTCAGGGACTTGGAGCACCAATAAGCTGAGTGCAACAGGGACTTGGAGCACCAATAGTCTGAGTTCATCAGGGACTTGGAGCACCAGTGAACTGTTGGCAACAGGGACTTGGAGCACCAATAAGCTGAGGGCAACAGGGACTTGGAGCACCAATAAGCTGAGGTTAACAGGGACTTGGAGCACCAATAAACTGAGTGCAACAGGGACTTGGAGCACCATTAGTCTGAGTGCATCAGGGACTTGGAGCACCAATAAGCTGAGGTTAACATGGACTTGGAGCATCAATAAACTGATTGCAAAAGGGACTTGGAGCACCAATAGTCTGAGTGCTTCAGGGACTTGGAGCACCAATAAGCTGAGTGCAACAGGGACTTGGAGCACCAATAGTCTGAGTTCATCAGGGACTTGGAGCAGCAATAAGCTGAGGGCAACAGGGACTTGGAGCACCAATAAACTGAGGGCAACAGGGACTTGGTGCACCAATAAACTGAGTTTAACAGGGACTTGGAGCACCAATAAGCTGAGGGCAACAGGGCCTTGGAGCACCAATAAACTGAGGGCAACAGGGACTTGGAGCACCAATAAGATGATGGCAACAGGGACTTGGAGAACCAATAAAATGAGTGCAACAGTGACTTGGAGCACCAATAATATGAGTGCAACAGGGACTTGGAGCATCAATAAGCTGAAGGCATCAGGGACTTGGAGCACCAATAAGCTGAGGGCAACAGGGACTTGGAGTACCAATAAGCTGAGGGAAACAGGGACTTGGAGCACCAGTAAATTGAGGGAAACAGGGACTTGAAGCACCAGTACGTTGAGTGCAACAGGGACTTGGAGTACCAATAAGCTGAGTGCAACAGGGACTTGGATCCTGCTTGTGGTGGTTGTGAGAGGAATGTCGAGAGTCGCAACACGGCTGTGTTGCTGCTGTTGTGAGACAATGGATTTACAATGCAAATCGAATCCATACAGGTATGGATTCTTCCCCATTTTGGTGTTTCCTCTGGAGGTGTTTTTTCATCCGCTGACAAGTCTTGGCTGATGAGCTTTGGCTGTCTCGGTGTGCAGTGCTTTGCCTTTGAAACAATCAGCAACACGATATATCTTTTTCCTTGGGGACCAGTTGAAGTTTAGAATAGTTTGTAAAAAACAGCGAGAGAGTAATATAAAATGGAGAGTGTGCTATACATCATCACAGCTATACATTCAACATGTAGTGTTGTGTGTGGAAAGAAAACATGCATTTCCGGGTGACACAGTTAGAGATGCATTCTGTTAAAGAATTGTGTTTGGAAAAGCCATGGTAAAATATCATAATGCAGCCTAACAGTGAACTAACAAGTATATGAATGGAAAAATATATAATAAATTATATGACAGAGACAGTAGGTTGTTTGGGACTTGGTAAATACACCTCAATTTATGCCACATGCAACTTCTGTTATCTAATAGAACAGTGTATACAAAGTACACATTATATCTCAGTCTTATTCCCCATTTTGTTATGATGTTGTAACCTTGAAGATGCATCAATGATCAAGGTTTTCATAGTTTTTTCTTTCCACCCACATTTAATGACGTAGCACTCAGAGAGAATTCAGCGAGTATAAAAGACCTGACAGGCCCACACCTCACGGGACTGTGCAAAACAATGTGGGGGAGCAGCAAAAAAAACGGGAAAAAATGGGAATTGTAATAGGGTTAGTTGTAATTATAGCAACACAACAACAGAGTGGCAACAAGCTAAATACCACATCTGTTCCACCTGAATACGATGAAACTCACTTACCATGGATGATGCGTTTATTGACCCCGTCAAGGTGAACAGGAGCTACTCTGATCTCTAGAGACACTAAGGAGATACGGAGAAAACAAAAACCGGTGTGTAACGGGAATAATACTAAAATAACATTCGCATCAACAGCTACGTCAACTTCGATAATGTCTGAAGAGGGGCGGAGGAGCGGACTCACAAGGCTAAGAACGACTCGGGGAGGGAGATAGAAGACTACAGTAAATAACATGGAAGATACAATAAATGGAACAATAGAAGAAGAAAGAGATTGCAGAGTCCAATGCATGCATTGGGGCATGCGAGGTAGTTATGCTTAAGGCATTCACCCATAAGCGTGTTCGTTGGACTGCACAGACACACGTCTACTGTAGCAAACACTGTATATAGAGTTGTCAACCAAGGCAAGCAGAAGAAAATGCTATATTACTATGCCAAAGGAGGTCCCGAAGGGTATCTGTTCTTGCGTACGGAATTGCTGACTCAAGTGTTTTTAATTAGATGCACACTGTGGGCAGAATTATTTTAATTTTGAGGGGGGAAAAGAAATGTTCCAAGTCTTCAGACGTTAGACATACAGCGTTAACACAGTCTTACAGCTAGCATATTGAACTGTGCACTGTAAAGTTTTCAGTGGAGACACTGCATGATGTGCCTTAGGGTTGTACATCACTATTAGACGAATTCACAGTTGAGTGGGAGAATTTGGCTTGATTATCAGGCTTATCAAAAATGAAAAACTATGTTTTAAGTGAGGCATTGGTCTGAAGCCGAAAAATAAAGGAAATTCACATGAGCACCACAATGCATACTTAACCCATGCTCTACCAAGGTTTTGCAGTACACAGCTTTGACCTACTACAGTAGCTATGTTGGTCTATTTTACTTCAAGCAGGTTGCTTAGGGTTCAAACTTTCCCAAACAGCCTAATTTTAACTCTTAGAGGAGGTGCTCCCACAATAATGTGATTTGTACCGCATACAAGTTAAAGTATTTGATTCTTCACACACCACACTCATCCCATTCCACCACCTTTTCAAGCTTTTTTGTTTATTATATGAAAGCAAGCTTTGCTTTTATACTTAAAATACCATCAGGCTTGATTGAGAGAGGTGTTGTGTCTTGTAGTAATGTGGTGCCTGCTTCTCTTTCCTTAAACCTTTATTTTAGCAATACATGGGTCAACCTGTGGTGGTGTGTTGGACACAGTCACTTATGTATAGAGGTTTATAGAGCCTGTCTCCATTCCTGATTTCTGTAGCCACCTACCTGTGTAATATTGACATAAGCTCAGAAACACTTGTTTTGCAAACATGGTCCTGTTTTATAAATTGTTGTGCTGATCAATGGGCAGTTCATTACCTCTGTCAAATGAATATGTAGCTTAAAGTTATGTGTGTATTTTTATTTCAATCTGCAATAAAGATGGTGATGCTACAATAATACACATTCAGGCCTACAGATGAAGTCTGAAGTTTACATACACCTTAGCCAAATACATTTAAACTCAGTTTTTCACAATTCCTGACATTTAATCCTAGTAAAAATGCCCTGTCTTAGGTCAGTTAGGATCAACACTTTATTTTAAGAATGTGAAATGTGAGAATAATAGTAGAGAGAATGATTTATTTCAGCTTTTATTTATTTCATCACATTCCCAGTGGGTCAGAAGTTTACATACACTCAATTAGTATTTGGTAGCATTGCCTTTAAATTGTTTAACTTGGGTCAAACTTTTCGGGTAGCCTTCCACAAGCTTCCCACAATAAGTTGGGTGAATTTTGGCCCATTCCTCCTGACAGAGCTGGTGTAACTGAGTCAGGTTTGTAGGCCTCCTTGCTCGCACACGCTTTTTCAGTTCTGCCCACAAACCTTCTATAGGATTGAGGTCAGGGCTTTGTGATGGCCACTCCAATACCTTGACTTTGTTGTCCTTAAGCCATTTTGCCACAACTTTGGAAGTATGCTTGGGGTCATTGTCCATTTGGAAGACCCATTTGCGACCAAGATTTAACTTCCTGACTGATGTCTTGAGATGTTGCTTCAATATATTCACATAATTTTCCTTCCTCATGATGCCATCTATTTTGTGAAGTACAACAGTCCCTCCTGCAGCAAAGCAGCCCCACAGAATGATGCAGCCACCCCCGTGCTTCACGGTTGGGATCGTGTTCTTCGGCTTGCAAGCAACCCCTCTTTTTCCTCCAAACATAACGATGGTCATTATGGCCAAACAGTTCTATTTTTGTTTCATCAGACCAGAGGACATTTCTCCAAAAAGTACGATCTTTGTCCCCATGTGCAGTTGCAAACCGTAGTCTGTCTTTTTTATGGCGGTTTTGAAGCAGTGGCTTCTTCCTTGCTGAGCGGCCTTTCAGGTTATGTCGATATAGGACTCGTTTTACTGTGGATATAGATACTTTTGTTCCTGTTTCCTCCAGCATCTTCACAAGGTCTTTTGCTGTTGTTTTGGGATTGATTTGCACTTTTCGCACCAAAGTACGTTCATCTCTAGGAGACAGAACGCGTCTCCTTCCTGAGCGGTATGACGGCTGCGTGATCCCATGGTGTTTATACTTGCGTACTATTGTTTGTACAGATGAACGTAGTACCTTCAGGCGCTTGGAAATTGCTCCCAAGGATGAACCAGACTTGTCGAGGTCTACAATAATTTTTCTGAGGTCTTGGCTGATTTCTTTTGATTTTCCCATGATGTCAAGCAAGGAGTCACTGAGTTTGAAGGTAAGCCTTGAAATACATCCACAGGTACACCTCCAATTGACTCAAATTATGTAAATTAGCCTATCAGAAGCTTCTAAAGCCAAGACATCATTTTCTGGAATTTTCCAAGCTGTTTAAAGGAACAGTCAACTTAGTGTATCTAAACTTCTGACCCACTGGAATTGTGATACAGTGAATTATAAGTGAAATAATCTGTCTGTAAACAATTGTTGGAAACATTACTTGTGTCATGCACAAAGTAGATGTTCTAACCGACTTGCCAAAACTATAGTTTGTTAACAAGAAATTTGTGGAGTGGTTGAAAAACGAGTTTTAATGACTCCAACCTAAGTGTATGTAAACTTCCGACTTCAACTGTATATCTAAAAATACATACAGCCTAATGATATATAGAGTGCATGCAGAAAGTATTCAGACCCCTTCCATTTTTCCACATTTTGTTACGTTACAGTCTTATTCTAAAATTGATTAAATCATTTGTTTCCTCCTCAATCTATACACAATATCCCATAATGACAAAGCGAAAACAGGTTTTTGTTTTAAAAAACAGAAATACCTTATTTACATAAGTATTCAGACCCTTTGCTATGAGACTCGAAATTGAGCTCAGGTGCATCCTGTTTCCTTTGATCATCATTGAGATTTTTCTACAACTTGATTGGAGTCCACCTGTGGTAACTTCAATTGATTGGTCTATGTAAGGTCCCACAGTTGACAGTGCATGTCAGAGCAATTGTCTGTAGAGCTCCGAGACAGGATTGTGTTGAGGTACAGATCTGGGGAAGGGTACCAAAACATTTCTGCAGCATTGAAGGTCCCCAAGAACACAGTGGCCTCCATAATTCTGTAATGGAAGAAGTTTGGAACCAACAATACTCTTCCTAGAGCTGTCCGCCCAGTCAAACTGAGCATTCGGGGGAGAAGGGCCTTGGTCAGGGAGGTGACCAAGAACCCGATGGTCACTCGGACAGAGCTCCAGAGTTCCTCTGAGGAAATGAGAGAACCTTCCAGAAGCACAACAATCTCTACAGCACTCCATGAATCAGGCCAATATGGTAGAGTTGCCAGACAGAAGCCACTCCTCAGTAACAGTCACATAACAGCCCGCTTGCAGTTTGCCAAAAGGCACATAAAGGACTCTCACACCATGAGAAACAAGATTCTCTGGTCTGATGAAACCAAGATTGAAAAGCGAAGGTTCACCTTCCAACAGGACAACGACCCTAAGCACACAGCCAAGATAACACAGAAGTGGCTTCGGGACAAGTCTCTGAATGTCCTTGAGTGGCCCAGCCAGAGCCCGGACTTGAACCCGATTGAACATCTCCGGAGAGACCTGAAAATAGCTGTGCAGCGACGCTCCCCATCCAACCTGGTAGAGCTTGAGAGGATCTGCAGAGAAGAATCAGAGAAACTCCCCAAATACATGTGTGCCAAGCTTGTAACGTCATACCCAATAAGACTCAAGGCTGTAATCGCTGCCAAAGGTGCTTCAACAAAGTACTGAGTAAGAGTCTGAATACTTATGTAAATATGTAAATTTATGTAAATTTCCGTTTTTTTATAAATTTGCAAAAATGTCTAAAAACCTGTTTTTGCTTCATCGTTATGGGTTATTGTGTGTAGATTGATGAGGGGGGAAAACAATTTCATCCATTGTAGAATAAGGCTGTAACGTAACAAAATGTGGAAAAAAGTCAAGGGGTCTGAATACTTTATGAATGCACTATATATATATATATATATATATATATATATATATATATATATATATATATATATATATATATACAGTGGGGAAAAAAGGTATTTAGTCAGCCACTGATTGTGCAAGTTCTCCCACTTAGAAAGATGAGAGAGGCCTGTAATTTTCATCATAGGTACACGTCAACTATGACAGACAAATTGAGAGAAAAAAAATCCAGAAAATCACATTGTAGGATTTTTTATGAATTTATTTGCAAATTATGGTGGAAAATAAGTATTTGGTCACCTACAAACAAGCAAGATTTCTGGCTCTCACAGACCTGTAACTTCTTATTTAAGAGGCTCCTCTGTCCTCCACTCGTTACCTGTATTAATGGCACCTGTTTGAACTTGTTATCAGTATAAAAGACACCTGTCCACAACCTCAAACAGTCACACTCCAAACTCCACTATGGCCAAGACCAAAGAGCTGTCAAAGGACACCAGAAACAAAATTGTAGACATGCACCAGGCTGGGAAGACTGAATCTGCAATAGGTAAGCAGCTTGGTTTGAAGAAATCAACTGTGGGAGCAATTATTAGGAAATGGAAGACATACAAGACCACTGATAATCTCCCTCGATCTGGGGCTCCACGCAAGATCTCACCCCGTGGGGTCCAAATGATCACAAGAACGGTGAGCAAAAATCCCAGAACCACACGGGGGGACCTAGTGAATGACCTGCAGAGAGCTGGGACCAAAGTAACAAAGCCTACCATCAGTAACACATTACGTCGCTGATAGAGTGCATTTGGATGATCCAGAAGAGGATTGGGAGAATGTCATATGGTCAGATGAAACCAAAATATAACTTTTTGGTAAAAACTCAACTCGTCGTGTTTGGAGGACAAAGAATGCTGAGTTGCATCCAAAGAACACCATACCTACTGTGAAGCATGGGGGTGGAAACATCATGCTTTGGGGCTGTTTTTCTCATTTTGTCTGTCATAGTTGACGTGTACCTATGATGAAAATTACAGGCCTCTCTCATCTTTTTAAGTGGGAGAACTTGCACAATTGGTGGCTGACTAAATATCTTTTTTCCCCACTGTATATATATATATATATATATATATATATATATATATATATATATATATATATAATAGACCAACATGGCTACTTTAGTAGGTCAAAGCTGTGGGCTTGAAAACCTTTGTAGAGCATGGGTGGAGTAGGCATTGTTGTGTTCATGTAAATTTATTTTCTATTTTGGATTCAGACCAAAGCCTATTTCTCACTTAAAACGTAGTTTTTTTGTTTTTAATTTCCATGGTTTTTAGACCAGAAAGTGATTATACAACATTATACAACATTTGCAAATGTTGTCTTTTGAAAATGTAATTTGCACTTCAAAATATGTTAAGAAAATGTATGTGTTTTGTCTCACATAATTTGTTGTGTAGGGCCCGGTTCCCCAAATGCATCTTAAGGCTAAGTTCATAGTTAGAACCTTCGTAGGCTCAACGTTAAATCTCAGCGCTGTTTCCCAAAACCATCGTTACTAAAGTTGCACTTGAAAACACTCGTTATTTACCAAATGCCTCAGACCACTCGTAGAACAGCTGGTTATTTAGATGCTTTTTTGCCCTTTTGCATCACTTTATACACAGAAGATCTCTGCTAAACATAGAATCAATATGTTTATCTGTCTCTCTGTGACTGCGGATAACTTCAGAACTAAGTTGACTAAATTACGAAGTTGCCAATGTCTTTAAAATTGTTATAAACAAGCAAAGGGTAAAAAGATGCTTCAAATGAAAACCTAGATGACTGCCTTAAAAGACAAATACAGTAGGCTACATAGGCCTATACAATTCAATCATATTGAAATCAATTTCATGTTTAATTAATTGAGTTCAATTTTGCTAATTGTAGGCTGCTGTCTGTAATTTTTACCTCAATTTCATGATGTGTAGGCCTAAGAAGATGTGCGCAATGATGTGCCAAATATTCGATTTAGTGCATAGCCTAAGCATTGGTATAAGCCGCATCAATATTTGCAGCCATAGGTATTTTTTTTTTCTAGGAGCTGATCTGACGTCAGTATCTGATGTTAAGTTGAGATTTGAATGGAGAACGCTGATCTGAGAGCAGCGCTGCCTTTCTTTCGGTCCTGTCAGTATCGACACATGCTCTAATGAATCACTTATTGAAAGTTCTCCCTGCGTGGTGTTTTGGGAAATGCATGTGAGTTCTTCGGCCATTATAGAAACTATGCATCATTAAAACACTTGTAAGCTTAAGTTCCAGATGACTTCAGCCATGTGCTCTTTAATTATTTGTTTATTTTTTAATTTTGTATAATTTTATATTGTATTTTTTGGTGACTTATTTTTTTGTATTCCTTCTTAAAACGGCATTGTTGGTTAAGGGCTTGTAAGTAAGCATTTCACTGTAAGGTGTTGTATTCGGTGATTGTGACGAATACAATTTGATTTGATTTGATTTTATATGAAAAACCTTCCATAGCAAAATATACATAGCTAGCTAGCTTCATTTGCTTTGCTTGTAGCTTGCTTCTCATCTGACTGGTGTTAGCTAGCTCGCTACAGCTGCTAGCCAGCTACTAGCTAGCTGCTGATGTTGCGCAGCAACCGAGTTGCTGGTCCCGGTTTTAGTACCCTGAGATTCGGCTGAAAAGATGTTCGCATTGACAGAAATACTAGAAAAAGGTAGCACATCGTTGGTTCTCAATGGACAGAAATGAGCATGTGAGAGCGATAAATTACACATTTAATAAAAACTGTTACAACTACAAACGTAGTCAATCCAACATTTTATAAATCCAATGGTCCCTTTATGGACTCTATAGTCCTGTTTTAATCCGACGTCAACAATTTGAGCTAGGTAAGCGCAGATAATACTCTGAAAACTCAATTGCTAAAGACCCCGTAAAAAAATCCGGTATGTGGTTCTCGGTAACGGCCAGACAGCTCATAACGAAAGGCGGAGAGTGTGTTTTGTACCTCCAATTTCATTGACATTGGTGTCATATTGACTTAGATATGACGGTAGGAGTTTTGAATTTAACAATGAGCTTCAAACAATGCCATACTATTGTGGGGGCGATATCTTCATTGGTCAGCCTGAGTCCAGGGGCACTGCAGACTCTCATACAAACAGTTCATTCTGTCAAGCATTAACAGTATCTCCAAAAGACTAGACAAAAACAACTAGGAACTCTGAAATTTAATTCTCTCAAGTCTCGGGTCTCTCTAGGCATAAATTATGTATCGTCTTCCCTGACATAGCTGCACTGCGACAGGTTGTCAATTAAAGTCAGGATCATCGCTCCCGTCACACGTGTGCCAGCTTTCATTACATCCCCTGCCAGTGCTTTGGCACTTGTACATATTTAATCGCATTGCTCTTTTTGGAAAAGAAGAACCCTGTAATTGTTTTTAATTGTGTTTTCTCTCTTGGATGGCATGCGGCACGACACAGAGATACAGAGACGCAACTTTGTATGACGGCTGACGGGGCCCTTTGAATGTCTCGTTTAGCGGTGGCTGTGCCATCCAGTTCTGCTAAACACATTCCCACTTTAAATGAAGTACAACTAATAAAGGCTTTGTATAGCATACATAAAGGCTTCATAAGCACTACATAAATAATTCACAAATCATCTATAAGCGTGTCATACTCTATAAATGTTGTATAAACATACATAGTGCGTTATGTCACATTTGGAAATTCACCCTACAGTGGGAATTGTTACGTCACCCTTTATACCCTGTTTATAGAGTATGACATACGCTTATAGATTATTTATAAAGCCTATATGTAGTTCTTATGAGGCCTTTATGTATGCTATATAAAGCCTTTATAAGTTGGACTTAGTTTAAAGTGGGACCAGACATTCATTACCGCCAGTGTGTCCATCCGATCATCAAAGGCTCGCCAGGCATGTATAAATGTGATGTGAAAGAGAGGGGAGCAATGCCAACATCTATCTGCCAATGCCCCTTGCCTGTGATACTTAAGAGGTGATAAATACAGGAAGTCTGAAGTGGTGTCCACGCAAAACAAAACAAATATGCAAATTATGCTAGCTTCCACCATGTGTGATGCGTATAATGTATTTTGCATAGGTAAATATCACCAGTGTAAACACTAGTTCCTCATTACCTCTGCATGGAAATATTAGAATTAATCATACAAAGGAAGCATTGCCACTGGACATATGAGTCATAACTCTTTTGACCATGGGAACGTGCAGTGTCATTTAAGAAGATACAGTAGTTTGTTTGATTGTACATTCATAGTCTAGTCAAACAGTGGACCCCAGGAAGACTAGTGATCACTAAGGCGTCAGCTGATGTTGATCCAAATAAACAAATCAAGAATAGTGTTCAGCAGCCTGAAAAGGAGTACTGTGTGGACAAAAACAAGCAATAAAACATGGTTGACCCATTCCATTACTAGTTTAGCCACTGATTGAGTTCCCTGACAAGGCTAAATGGTGCCAACTGCAACCCGCCACTAAACAATGCAGGAAGTATAGGCAGCCAGAGATCCGACATGTGACAGTGTCACCATTTGGTGGCAAAATTATAGCCCGGAGTAGCGCGTGATTGGTACTTAATGAGCAAATGTCTGAGTGACAATGAGCTTTAGCCCGGGGGACCACAACAGCGCAGGCCAACGCTAGGTCATGAATCAACAAAATAATGAAACACAATAATTGGTCTCCATCACCATTATTGATTTCCTTTAGCCTCACTCTATGTTTTATGCTGACGCTCATCCACAGACAGCTGCTCTACACATAAAACAAACTCATCCACAGACAGCCACTCTACACATAACACAAGCTCATCCACAGACAGCCACTTTACACATAAAACAAGGTCATCCACAGACAGCCACTTTACACATAAAACAAGGTCATCCACAGACAGCCACTTTACACATAACACAAGCAGGATGACGTGCTGCTATGCCTTTCTTTAGTACAGTACAGTACTATGCCTTTCTTTAGTACAGTACTATGCCTTTCTTTAGTACAGTACTATGTCTTCGTCAATACAGGATAGGGCTGGGCGATATATCAAATTCCAAATGCCTGTATCGCAATTTTTTTTTTTTTTTTAGCGTTTATGTCCTCTTGTTCTCATGTTGTCTTTTTGGTCTCATTTACTTATTCTGTGCTGTGCACCTTTACACCAGAGATCTGTATATAATGATGAGATGCTCATGTCTCCGCCCTAACAATGGGAGTTGTTGTCCCAAAGACGGGAAGGCAGGCGACAAGCTTAGGTCCAAAGTAAGCCGATAGAAACGCATTGGGCTTATTTTGGACAGAATTTGGTGAGAGTGAAATTCTCGCTTCGCCTCTTCCTCTCTGTTTACACACACCAAGCCACTACCTCACACAACAAAGATGAGATATCACTTCATCCTCTCTGACAAGTAGTTTCAACTCGCTATTTGCATTTGAGGTTTGCTCCAACAGAATCGTTCATATGGACACCGAACATATTGAGACATTTTTATCGGTGCATTCGGAAAGTATTCAGACCCCTTCCCTTTTTCCACATTTTGTTTCGTAACAGCCTTATTCTAAAATGGATTAAAAATATATATATATTTCCTCATTAATCTACACACAATACCCCATAATGACAAAGTGAAAACAGGTTTTTAGAAATATTTGCAAATTTATAAAAATTTAAAACAGAAATACCTTATTTACATAAGTATTCAGACCCTTTGCTATGAGACTCGAAATTGAGCTCAGGTGTATCCTGTTTCCATTGATTATCCTTGAGATGTTTCTACAACTTGATTGGAGTCCACCTGTGGTAAATTCAACTGATTGGACATGATTTGGAAAGGCACACACCTGTCTATATAAGGTCCCACAGTTGACAGTGCATGTCAGAGTAAAAACCAAGCCATGAGGTCGAAGGAATTGTCCGTAAAGCTCCGAGACAGGATTGTGTCAAGACACAGATCTGGGGAAGGGTAACAAAACATTTCTGCAGCATTGAAGGTCCCCAAGAACACAGTTTGGAACCACCAAGACTCTTCCTAGAGTTGGCCGCCCAGTCAAACTGAGCAATCGGGGGAGAAGGGCCTTGGTCAGGGAGGTGACCAGAGTTCCTCTGTGGAGCTCCAGAGTTCCTCTGTGGAGATGGGAGAACCTTCCAAAAGGCACCTAAAGGACTCTCAGACCATGAGAAACAAGATTCTCTGGTCTGATGAAACCAAGATTGAACTCTTTGGCCTGAATGCCAAACGTCACGTCTGGAGTAAACCTGGCACCATCCCTACAGTGAAGCATGGTGTTGGCAGCATCATGCTGTAGGGATGTTTTTCAGAGGCAGGGACTGGGAGACTAGTCAGGATCGAGGGAAAGATGAACGGAGCAAAGTACAGAGAGATCCTTGATGAAAATCTGCTCCAAAGCACTCAGGACCTCAGACTGGGGGGCGACGGTTCACCTTCCAACAGGACAATGACCCTAAGCACACAGCCAAGACAATGCAGGAGTGGCTTCGGAACAAGTCTCTGAATGTCCTTGAGTGGCCCAGCCAAAGCTCGGACTTGAACCCGATCGAACATCTCTGGAGAGACCTGAAAATGGCTGTGCAGCGATGCTCCCCATCCAACCTGACAGACCTTGAGAGGATCTGCAGAGAAGAATGGGAGAAACTCCCCAAATACAGGTGTGCCCAGCTTGTAACGTCATACCCAAGAATCGAGGCTGTAATCACTGCCAAAGGTGCTTCAACAAAGTACTGATTAAAGGTTCTGAATACTTATGTAAATGTTATATTTGTCATGCCCTGACATTGAGATCTCTAGTTGGGTTGGTCAGGGTGTGAAATCTAATTTATATATTTCTATGTTGGCCGGGTGTGGTTCCCAATCAGAGGCAGCTGTCGGTCATTGTCTCTGATTTGGGATCATACTTAGGCAGCCATGTTGCCTACCTTAGTTGTGGGATCTTGTTTCTGTTTGGCTTGTTTGATGTTTAGCCTCTTGAACTTCACGTTCTGTTGGATTTTGTTATTTTGTCGGTGTTTATGAAAATAAATGACTATGGGTGGTCCTCTGTAGCTCAGCTGGTAGAGCACGGCGCTTGTAACGCCAAGGTAGTGGGTTCGATCCCCGGGACCACCCATACACAAAAAAATGTATGCACGCATGACTGTAAGTCGCTTTGGATAAAAGCGTCTGCTAAATGGCATATTATATTATTATTATTATTATATTATTATTACGCATACCACGCTGCACCTTGGTCCGATCCTTTACACAACGAACGTGACAATATTTCAATTTTCTACTTTTTATAAATTAGCAGCAGTTTCTAAAAACCTGTTTTTGCTTCATCATTATGGGGTATTGTGTGTAGATTGCTGAGGGGGAAAAAAACAATTTAATCAATTTTAGAATAAGGCTGAATACTTTCCGAATGCACTGTATGTCTCAACTGCTGAAATTGCGCCCAGATCAGACACTACTAAAACAGGAGTATCAATAAACATTGATTCAGGAAAATGTATGCTCAGTTTGTCGAACGCGGCATTGGGATACCACGTACCGCTAGCAGCAGTTTAGCCAAAGACTGTTATATTAGCTGTCTAGTCTGTGTTTTATAAATGTGCAATAAGCATAAAACACAATTATATAAGGAATTGGCTAATCGTTCTCATTCTGAGAAATAAGGTACAGTAGGCCACTTAATTTCAACATCTGAACAAAGTGGACAGGCTAGCATGCTGTTTGAGACCTACGTTAATTTTCTATAATGCCTACAAGAAGTCAATGTGCATTATACATGGTTCTGGTTAAACTTGTAACAAAAAGGTCATTTTCATAGACAGACTTGAAAGCCCGATGAGTGATTTTGAATAAATTATTAGTGGGTCTTATAGTTGTGGAAGGCTTACCTTTAGCCAAGGTATAATTTCACAAGCCCTGTATTTATTAGATTATTGCTGACTGTTTGAAATGCAGTGTATTTGAACTTTAATTGTACAACAATGCTTATTTTGAGAAAACATTTGAAAAATCTAGATATATATCGTGAATCGCCCATAAGGTTGAATAAATTGAGATATGATTTATAGACCATATCACCCAGCCCTAGTACAGGAGTATGGTGTCTACATTAGAACACATGCATCATATTAGAACACACGATGCACAAGCATAACTGTCCTAATATGGACACCACACTAAGAAGAAAGACACAGCAGAAAACCCACTGAATTAGCCCCACTCATAACCTCTTAAAGCCCTATCTCTTATAATGCCAGCACAGCTTGTCTCAGCCAACCCCACAAATCAGTATATATGGTAAAAGGCTCTGTCTCATCCTTCTCCTATAGGGGCCAGCACTTCACGGGTCCTTGGTCGAGAGTTCTCTGCTTCTGGCATCACTTTACAATGGAGAAAAAGAAAACAGCTTGGCAGAAATAGGCTGCATGCGTGCGTGGTGTCTAAGGCCTCTCGCACTTGACTCCGGCTCTCCTAGCGCCATCTTATCAAATCCTTCATTAGCATTCCAGTGCCGGAGCTCACTCTCCATAAACGCAGCCGGTAATTCACAGTGAGCCTCCCGCTGAGGCCTCTTCCTCCCCTGCCATTATCAGATTCCTCATGCTTGTGTGGACCTAGGGGGCTCCACGCCTGCAGCCTGCAGCCACACTGCCAGACGAAGTGCTCTGATTCCACCTCCTCCATTCACTCCTCTTATCAATCATCTGTCTATCAATCTGTCTTCATCAGGTACAACAACTGTGCATCAGAATGTATTGGGAGAACAACTAGAACCATGTTGAGATGTTTAGCTGGTGTAACAGACCAGACTGTCTGCTGTGCTACTTGGGTCCCTCTGCACGGCCTTCCAATGAGGTGACGTGATACTCTCAACAGTGCATAAAGGTCATGTATGGATCGTTAACTGGCTTTGAAAGGGACACTAAATGACTGGAGAAAATGGACTTCCTGCTGATACAGGAGGGCATTAGACTATGCCTGCGTCCCAAATCAAATTGCATCCTATTCCCTACATAGTGCACTACTTTTGACTAGAGCCGTACATAGGCAATAGGGCACCATATGAGCAATACATTCTCTTGGGTCTTAAGCTAGATCTTTTTGAAAACACAACATCAAAATAATATTTCTGAGAGGGACAGACAATAAACACTACTGTGTGATTTAGCTCGTTTGTTGTGTTGGAGATTAGATCCTAGACTAGATTAAAGAGAGCTGTTGATGAATTGTTATATAGAAAGAGTAAGTTGAACTCACAGTGATACCGTCGCTTTCTTCATTCCTCCATATATACTTGGAAACCATATAATCTTTGAATTTATACTTTACTGTGTGATATGTACAGTATATGATATCTATAATATTTTCACAACAGTGTGCATTCCTTTAATTAACAGTAAAAAGTAACAGAAATCCCCTTATATTGATATACAGAGGAAACATAAATTGTGTATCTGTCCAAATATATTGACATTGCATCTGTGCAAATGCAATTCAATTAAGTACCTGTGTCTTATGGCAGTTATTTCTGAGTTACGACTTGACATGGTTAATTAAAACTACTGAGAGAGTGTAACCATGTTTGAATTAAGTCTACTAAGAGAGTGTAACCATGTTATCGAAAGTGATACAAACAAAGTGTCACGTCTCCTCCCGTTGCTCCCCTCCGGCGCTCGGATTCGCCGGTCTACTGAGCCACCGGTCTGAGCGCACCACCTCGGCAACACCGGAATGGCAACCCAACGCACCCTAATCACCTCCAGCGCACCTGCACCTCATCATCTCATCACCAACCCTATTTAGCCCTGGACTGTTCTGTACTGTGTTGTGTTGTGATTGTTAAGCGTCGTGTCATTTACTCGCTCTTTGTTATTCTCTTTCTCATTATTAAGTCAACCTTGACCTTGTTAATTCCGGCGTCTGCGGCCTGCCTCTTCGTATATCAGTACTCGTCACACAAGGAATTCAATCACGCATAAAAAAGTGCATAAAAATGATATGTAGTACCTAACATGTAGTACCTAACATGTAGTACCTAACATGTAGTATCTAACTAGTAGTATCTAACTAATAAACAAGAACACATTGTTCTGTTACTTCTCATCTCTCATGCTATAGTTAACCAATAAGACACAAGGGGGTGTGGTATATGGCCAATATACCACGGCTAAGGGCTGTTCATTTGCACGGTGCAACGTGCCCCCCCCCCCCCCCCCCCCAAGGTGCCTTATTGCTATTATAAACTGGTTACCAACATAATTAGAACTGTCAAAATAAATGTTTTGTCATACCAGTGGTATACGGTCTGATATACCACAGCAGCTTTCAGCCAATCAGCATTCAGGGCTCAAACCACCCGGTTTATAATAAACATTTAGACATTCATAGTGTTTGTCTCAGTTTGATTGCAATAAGGACATAAACCCCTGCCTGCAACACATGCAAAATACTGTCACGAGTTGCTGTAGGTAGGTGTGGTGTGGAATCAGGCGCAGGACGCAGAAGTAAAGTCCAACAAAATACTTTAGTAGATCACACGAAAATAATCCAAAACCAGCCCGGAGGCGAGAAAAGCGCGCACAGGCGTACACAAACGGGCGCACTAAACAAGTGCGTAATCTTCTCCTAAAATACAAACAAGGAGGTAAGCTACAAAATAGCGCACCAAAAATACAGGTAGCGCAGCAACACGACAAGGAACAATTACACACAACACCTAACTAACAACAAGGAACTAAATAGGGTGCTTAATGAGACATAACACAAAACAGGTGTGACAAACAGACAAAACCAATCAAACAAGAAACATAGAACGGTGGCAGCTAGTACTCCGGAGAGACGACCACCGAAACCTGCCCGAACAAGGAGGAGGGGCCGCCTCGGCCCGAAACCGTGACAAATACATCAAACTCATTCAGTAACATACTGTACAGTACAAGCACCGTTGAACTGTGGATATCAGTGAGTTAAGCATCCATGGAAATCCCACAATGTGAATTATCAAGGTTATCTGTAACAATTATTTAATGAGACATTTTCTGCACCAGAGGCTCTGTATGCAGCCTTTGCTTGTCAAGTTGCTAGCAGAACAGTGATAAAAGTTGACTCCAAGATGGCATCCCATCACACTCTAAAAACCATGCTATGCTACTCACGGTCTTCAATCAAATCATGTTTCTTTAAGAACTTCAAGCTCATATACAGTGGGGAAAAAAAGTATTTAGTCAGCCACCAATTGTGCAAGTTCTCCCACTTAAAAAGATGAGAGAGGCCTGTAATTTTCATCATAGGTACACGTCAACTATGACAGACAAATTGAGAAAAGAAAATCCAGAAAATCACATTGTAGGATTTTTTATGAATTTATTTGCAAATTATGGTGGAAAATAAGTATTTGGTCACCTACAAACAAGCAAGATTTCTGGCTCTCACAAACCTGTAACTTCTTCTTTAAGAGGCTCCTCTGTCCTCCACTCGTTTCCTGTATTAATGGCACCTGTTTGAACTTGTTATCAGTATAAAAGACACCTGTCCACAACCTCAAACAGTCACACTCCAAACTCCACTATGGCCAAGACCAAAGAGCTGTCAAAAGACACCAGAAACAAAATTGTAGACCTGCACCAGGCTGGGAAGACTGAATCTGCAATAGGTAAGCGGCTTGGTTTGAAGAAATCAACTGTGGGAGCAATTATTAGGAAATGGAAGACATACAAGACCACTGACAATCTCCCTCGATCTGGGGCTCCACGCAAGATCTCACCCCGTGGGGTCAAAATGATCACAAGAACGGTGAGCAAAAATCCCAGAACTACACGGGGGGACCTAGTGAAGGACCTGCAGAGAGCTGGGACCAAAATAACAAAGCCTACCATCAGTAACACACCATGCCGCCAGGGACTCAAATCCTGCAGTGCCAGACGTGTCCCCCTGCTTAAGCCAGTACATGTCCAGGCCTGTCTGAAGTTTGCTAGAGTGCATTTGGATGATCTAGAAGAGTATTGGGAGAATGTCATATGGTCAGATGAAACCAAAATAGAACTTTTTGGTAAAAACTCAACTCGTCGTGTTTGGAGGACAAAGAATGCTGAGTTGCATCCAAAGAACACCATACCTACTGTGAAGCATGGGGGTGGAAACATCATGCTTTGGGGCTGTTTTTCTGCAAAGGGACCAGGACGACTGATCCGTGTAAAGGAAAGAATGAATGAGGCCATGTATCGTGAGATTTTGAGTGAAAACCTCCTTCCATCAGCAAGGGCATTGAAGATGAAACGTGGCTGGGTCTTTCAGCATGACAATGATCCCAAACACACCGCCTGGGCAACGAAGGAGTGGCTTCGTAAGAAGCATTTCAAGGTCCTGGAGTGGCCTAGCCAGTCTCCAGATCTCAACCCATAGAAAATCTTTGGAGGCAGTTGAAAGTCCGTGTTGCCCAGCGACAGCCCCAAAACATCACTGCTCTAGAGGAGATCTGCATGGAGGAATGGGCCAAAATACCAGCCACAGTGTGTGAAAACCTTGTGAAGACTTACAGAAAACGTTTGACATGTGTCATTGCCAACAAAGTGTATATAACAAAGTATTGAGAACCTTTTGTTATTGACCAAATACTTATTTTCCACCATAATTTGTAAATAAATTCATAACAAATCCTACAATGTGATTTTCTGGATTTTTTTTTCTCATTTTGTCTGTCATAGTTGACGTGTACCTATGATGAAAATTACAGGCCTCTCTCATCTTTTTAAGTGGGAGAACATGCACAATTGGTGGCTGACTAAATACTTTTTTCCCCCACTGTATCAACATCTGAATGTTCAGTCCTGTGTCTCTCAAACCAATATTGCCAACGTTGGACAGACAGAATAAAAAAACAGCAACCATACAGGTATATAAACATATGAGTGTACTCAACATTATAAGAATTGAATAGCGTCCCCAAATATGTTTTCTAGAGACGACAAGCTCTAAGACAAGCTCCACCTTTTAAAGTTAACCACCAGTCAACTTCCATGTCCCAATTTCCTTGAGTTCGACAGTAAATATAATCGCTTGTGCGCACACTGAGAAAGATAAGCATCCAATATATCAAATTACTTTTAGGGATTTCACCGTTTTTAATTAAATTCTATGGATAAAACAATTTGTTATCTCCCTAGTCAGGGTGTTTGTGTCTCTGGGCGAAGGCAGACTGATCTGATTTGTCGGAGAATAACACTGTGGCAAGTCAGCGACATCTTTTAGTCTTTGCTACTCAGTGATTGAGCTCTCCTTGAAAAAACAGACCCATGTAGGCCTATGCCAGGATTCCTGCACAGTGGAGGAAAAGAGAGAACTAAGTTGTATTTCCACAACGATTATGCTCACACTATTGTTCTGCCATTTCCAAAGCCAATATTGGGTTTTAGCTTGACAGAAAGATCAAATATTGTCTAACATCAGAAACCCTGTATCAAAAACGGTTCCAAGAAAAGTTAAAAAACCTTCACTGTAGTAACTGATGCCTGAGTCTCCAAAAACATTTCCTTTTTAGCCTCGATATAGTTCTCACTGCAAACTAGCTGTCAGGGTGTCAAATGTGCAGCGGTAGGACGTAGTCAGGCGCAGGACACAGAACCGAGTACACAACGTACTTTACTCAGAAAAAACTAACACTAATTTCCACGCAGGGAAAACACACCAGGTCACAAAAGCGTATGACACAACACAACGAACAAACACGCACAAAACCATGTGGGAACCAGAGGGTTAAATGGGGAAATAATCAACATACAATGGGAACCAGGTGTGTACAAACAAGACAAAACCAATGGAAAACAGAAACACAGATTGGTGGCAGCTCGAAAGCCAGTGACGATGACCGCCGGTAGCCGCCCGCACAAGGAGAGGCACCAACATCGGCGGAAGTCGTGACAGTACCCCCCCCCATCCCCCCCCCCCCCCCCCCCCCTTGACACGCGACTCCAGCAGCGCGCCGACACCGGCCTCGGGGACGATCCGGAGGACGAGGCGCAGGACGATCCGGGTGGAGACGGTGAAATTCCTGCAGTAAGGAAGGGTCCAGGATGTCCTCCACCGGCACCCAGCATCTCTCCTCCGGACCGTACCCCTCCCACTCCATGAGGTACTGAAGGCCCCTCGCCTGACGTCTTGAGTACATGATGGCTCGTACAGTATACGCTGGGGCCCCCTTGATGTCCAGAGGGGGCGGAGGAACCTGCTACCACCGGCCTGAGGAGAGACACATGGAACGAGGGGTTAATATGGTAATCAGGGGGAAGCTGTAACCTATAACATACCTCGTTCAGTCGATCTGGCTCTGATGCCACGGTGCCAGGACTGGCTGATAACCTAGTCCACACTGAAACGGAGACATGTTAGTGGAGGAGTGCCGGAGGGAGTTTTGGGCCATCTCTGCCCAGGGGATGAAAGCCGCCCACTCCCCCGGCCGGTCCTGGCAATAGGACCGCAGAAACCTACCCACATCCTGGTTAACTCTCTCCACCTGCCCATTACTCTCGGGGTGAAAACCTGAGGTCAGGCTGACCGAGACCCCCAGACGTTCCATGAACGCCCTCCAGACCCTCGATGTGAACTGGGGACCCCGATCAGACACTATATCCTCAGGCACCCCGTAGTGCCGGAAGACGTGGGTAAACAGAGCCTCCGCAGTCTGTAGGGCCGTAGGGAGAACCGATCCACAACGACCAGGATCGTGGTGTTACATTGTGACGGAGGAAGATCCGTCACGAAGTCCATCGATAGGTGTGACCACGGCCGTTGTGGAACGGGTAGGGGTTGTAATTTCCCTCTGGGCAGATGTCTAGGTGCCTTGCACTGGGCACACACCGAGCAGGAGGAAACATAAACCCTCACGTTCTTAGCTAAAGTGTGCCACCAGTACCTCCCACTAAGACAGCGCACTGTCCGACCGATGCCAGGATGACCAGAGGAGGGTGACGTGTGGGCCCAACACATCAATCGATCGCGGACATCAAACGGAACGTACAGACGCCCAACTGGACACTGGGTGGGAGTGGGCTCCATACGTAACGCCCGCTCAATGTCCGCGTCAACCTCCCATACCACCGGTGCCACCAGGCAAGAAGCCGGAAGTATGGGAGTGGGATCCGTGGACCATTCCTCTGTGTCATACAACTGGGACAGTGTGTCTGCCTTAGCGTTCTGGGAACCTGGTCTGTAGGATAGGGTGAAAACAAAACGGGTGAAAAACATGGCCCACCTTGCCTGGCGAGGGTTCAGTCTCCTCGCCGCCCGGATGTACTCGAGGTTGCGGTGGTCAGTCCAAATGAGGAAAGGGTGTTTAGCCCCCTCAAGCCAATGCCTCCACGCCTTCAGTGGCCTGACAACAGCTAACAGCTCCCGGTCCCCCACATCATAGTTTCGCTCCGCCGGGCTGAGCTTCTTCGAAAAGAAAGCACAGGGGCGGAGCTTTGGTGGCGTACCCGAGCGCTGAGACAGCACAGCTCCTTTCCCAGCCTCGGATGTGTCCACCTCTACTATGAATGCCAAGGAGGGATCAGGATGAGCCAGCACGGGATCCGAGGTAAATAGAGCCTTCAGGTGACCGAAAGCCCTGTCCGCCCCAGCTGACCACTGCAGTTGCACCGGTCCCCCCTTCAGCAAGGAGGTAATGGGAGCCGCTACCTGACCAAAGCCCTGGATAAACCTCCGGTAGTAGTTGGCAAACCCTAAGAACCGCTGCACCTCCTTTACCGTGGTTGGAGTCGGCCAATTACACACGGCTGAAATGCGGTCATTCTCCATCTCCACCCCTGACGCGGACAGGCGGTACCCTAGGAAGGAGACGGACTGTTGGAAGAACAGACATTTCTCAGCCTTGACGTACAGGTCATGCTCCAACAGTCGACCAATCACCTTGCGCACCAGGGACACATGCTCGGCGCGTGTAGCAGAGCATATTAGAATGTCATCTATATACACCACTACACCCTGCCAGTGCAGGTCCCTGAAAATCTTGTCTGCGAAGGATTGGAAGACTGATGGAGCATTCATCAACCCGTACGGCATGACGAGGTACTCATAGTGCCCAGAGGTGGTACTCAATGCTGTCTTCCACTCATCCCCCTCCCGGATACGCACCAGGTTGTAAGCACTCCTGATATCCAATTTGTTGAAGAAGCGCGCCCCGTGCAATGACTCTGTCACACTGGCTATGAGAGGCAGTGGGTAACTGTACTTCACAGTGATCTGATTTAGCCCACGATAGTCAATGCACGGGCGTAAACCTCCATCCTTCTTCTTCACAAAAAAGAAACTCGAGGAGGCAGGTGAAGTGGAAGGCCGAATGTATCCCTGTCCAGAGATTTGGAGACATATGTTTCCATAGCCGCCGTCTCCTCCTGAGACAGAGGATACACGTGACTCCTGGGAAGTGCTAAGCCTAACTGGAGATTTATCGCACAATCCCCCTGTCGATGGGGTGGTAGTTGAGTCGCCTTCTTTTTACAGAAGGCGAGAGCCAAATCGTCATATACAGGGGGAATGTCCGTAGTGGAGACCTGGTTTGGACTCTCCACCGTAGTTGCACCTATGGAAACACCTACACACCTCCCTGAGCACTGACGTGACCATCCCTTGAGAGCCCTCTGTTGCCACGAAATAGTGGGGTCATGAGAGGCCAACCAGGGAAGCCCCAACACCACAGGAAACGCAGGAGAATCAATCAGGAAGAGACTAATTCTCTCCTCATGACCCTCCTGCGTTTTCATACATAGTGGAGCTGTGACCTCCCTAATCAGGCCCGACCCTAAAGGACAACTATCTAAGGCATGTACAGGGAGGGCACATCAACAGGAACAATAGGGATCCCTAATCTACGTGCAAATGAACTGTCAATAAAGTTCTCAGCTCTGCCTGAATCGACTAGCGCCTTATGCTGGGAATGCAGGGAAAACTCAGGAAATTCTACACAAACATACATGTGCGCAACAGGGAGCTCTGGGTAAGTCAGGTGCCTACTCACCTGGGCTGATCCACCAGTGCCCTGCCTGCTGCCTTGACTCCCTGGGGAACCTCCCCAGCACCGACCAGCAGTGTGCCCTCTGCGGCCACACTTGGTGCAGGAACCGGCCCCCCCTCCGGTCACCCTAGGAGCAGCACCTCTGAGCTCCATAGGGGTAGGGTCGGAGGTGCTGGGAGATGGGATGGGCGGATCCTGATCCGGACGTCCACGGGTGGCCAACAGGTTATCCAGCCGTATAGATAGATCCACCAGCTGGTCGAGGTTAAGGGTTGTGTCCCTGCATGCTAGCTCCCGACGAACGTCCTCACGTAGATTACACCAGTATTAGTCGATCAGGGCCCTCTCATTCCATCCCGCGCTGGCCGCCAAGGTCCGGAAGTCCAGTGCGAAGTCCTGTGTGCTCCTCTTCCCCTGTCTGAGGTGGAACAGGCCTTCCCCCGCCGCTCTCCCCTCCGGTGGATGATCGAAAACCGCCCGGAAGTGGCGGGTGAAATCCTCATAGCAAACCAACGCTGCGTCTATTCCTCCCCATTCGGCGTTGGCCCACTCAAGCGCTCTCCCAGACAGACAGGAGATGAGGGCAGACACACTCTCCTATCCCGAGGGAGCCGGGTGGATGGTCGCCAGGTAGAGCTCCACCTAGAGCAGGAACCCCTGGCACCCGGCAGCCATCCCATCATATGCCCTCGGGAGCAAGAGCCGAATCCCACTGGGTCCAGGTGACGGAGGGGTGGACATCGGTGTGGGTTGACCTGAAGTTGCTGGGGTTGTAGGAAAATCCCCTCTCTCCCATCGCTCCATGGACTGCAACACGCGATCCATCACAGTGCCCAGATTCTGGAGCATCGTCGCGTGCTGCTGGACGCGCTCCTCCACGGGTACCGGAGGACTGGCTGCACCTGCTGACTCCATTTTGGTTGCAGGTTTCTGTCAGGGTGTCAAATGTGCAGCGGTAGGACAGAGTCAGGCGCAGGACACAGAACTGTGTACACAACGTACTTTACATGGAAAAAACTAACACTAATTTCCACGCAGGGAAAACACACCAGCTCACAAATGCGTATGACACAACACAATGAACAAACACGCACAAAACCATGTGGGAACCAGAGGGTTAAATAGGGAAATAATCAACATACAATGGGAACCAGGTGTGTACAAACAAGACAAAACCAATGGAAAACAGAAACGCAGATCGGTGGCAGCTAGAAAGCCGGTGACCACGACCGCCGATAGTCGCCCGCACAAGGAGAGGCACCAACTTCGGCGGAAGTCCTGACACTAGCACAGAGTATTGTATTAATACTTGGTTTGGAACTAATTATTTTTCATTTGATGACACTATTATGGAGGCCATCACATCCTATTTGGTGTGCAAGAGATGGCTCAAGCCCCTGAAATGTTCACAGTTTAAGGCTTTCTAGTTCGTTAATTTGTGGAAAAATCTACAGATGGACTCCGTCCAAGCTCAAAATGAATTATTTTGAAAAGGCACTATTGATCTCCTTTTTTGTTACCTCCTTTAATGGCACTTCCCTTTAATGGCACTTCCCTTGAAAGGCACTTCCCTTTCACTGGCTCTACCCATGCTTGCTTCTGGGGATTGGGGTTGAAATGGGATAAGACCAAGTGTCCTTGGTTAAGCCTGAAGACTACCGTGCACACATTCACATACTGCATATACACACGCACATACATACAGTGGGGAAAAAAAGTATTTAGTCAGCCACCAATTGTGCAAGTTCTCCCACTTAAAAAGATGAGAGAGGCCTGTCATTTTCATCATAGGTACACGTCAACTATGACAGACAAAATTAGATTTTTTTTCTCCAGAAAATCACATTGTAGGATTTTTTATGAATTTATTTGCAAATTATGGTGGAAAATAAGTATTTGGACACCTACAAACAAGCAAGATTTCTGGCTCTCACAGACCTGTAACTTCTTCTTTAAGAGGTTCCTCTGTCCTCCACTCGTTACCTGTATTAATGGCACCTGTTTGAACGTGTTATCATTATAAAAGACACCTGTCCACAACCTCAAACAGTCACACTCCAAACTCCACTATGGCCAAGACCAAAGAGCTGTCAAAGGACACCAGAAACAAAATTGTAGACCTGCACCAGGCTGGGAAGACTGAATCTGCAATAGGTAAGCAGCTTGGTTTGAAGAAATCAACTGTGGGAGCAATTATTAGGAAATGGAAGACATACAAGACCACTGATAATCTCCCTCGATCTGGGGCTCCACGCAAGATCTCACCCCGTGGGGTCAAAATGATCACAAGAACGGTGAGCAAAAATCCCAGAACCACACGGGGGGACCTAGTGAATGACCTGCAGAGAGCTGGCACCAAAGTAACAAAGCCTACCATCAGTAACACACTACGCCGCCAGGGACTCAAATCCTGCAGTGCCAGACGTGTCCCCCTGCTTAAGCCAGTACATGTCCAGGCCCGTCTGAAGTTTGCTAGAGTGCATTTGGATGATCCAGAAGAGGATTGGGATAATGTCATATGGTCAGATGAAACCAAAATATAACTTTTTGGTAAAAACTCAACTCGTCGTGTTTGGAGGACAAAGAATGCTGAGTTGCATCCAAAGAACACCATACCTACTGTGAAGCATGGGGGTGGAAACATCATGCTTTGGGGCTGTTTTTCTGCAAAGGGACCAGGACGACTGATCCGTGTAAAGGAAAGAATGAATGGGGCCATGTATCGTGAGATTTTGAGTGAAAACCTCCTTCCATCAGCAAGGGCATTGAAGATGAAACGTGGCTGGGTCTTTCAGAATGACAATGATCCCAAACACACCGCCCGGGCAACGAAGGAGTGGCTTCGTAAGAAGCATTTCAAGGTCCTGGAGTGGCCTAGCCAGTCTCCAGATCTCAACCCCATAGAAAATCTTTGGAGGGAGTTGAAAGTCTGTGTTGCCCAGCGACAGCTCCAAAACATCACTGCTCTAGAGGAGATCTGCATGGAGGAATGGGCCAAAATACCAGCAACAGTGTGTGAAAACCTTGTGAAGACTTACAGAAAACGTTTGACCTGTGTCATTGCCAACAAAGGGTATATAACAAAGTATTGAGAAACTTTTGTTATTGACCAAATACTTATTTTCCACCATAATTTGCAAATAAATTCATTAAAAATCCTACAATGTGATTTTCTGGAGAGAAAAAAATCTCATTTTGTCTGTCATAGTTGACGTGTACCTATGATGAAAATTACAGGCCTCTCTCATCTTTTTAAGTGGGAGAACTTGCACAATTGGTGGCTGACTAAATACTTTTTTTCCCCACTGTATATCGTGCACACACACACTCTCACACACTAAGGGTGTTGCATAAGTTATTTTATACAGGTAATCCATTACAGTTACTAGTTACCTGTCCAAAACTGTAATCAGTAAGGTAACTTTTAAATTACCCAAACTCAGTAAATTAATCTGATTATTTTTGGATGACTTTCCCCTTAAGAGGCATTAGAAGACGACATAAGGACCCATCTAACCCTTTTAATGTGTCATGACTTGTGGTCAGACTCACTCAGGTGTAACAAACTTAAACTTGCACCTTTTTTCAATGCTGAATTGAGTGTAATTGAGAAAACAGAAATGTGTCATATTGTATTTTCTCACAAACGTCCTTTCTGATTTAAAAAAGTAATCCAATAAGTAAGCATCTAGTATTACAAAAGTATCTGTGATCAGATTACAATGTTTCTGCTGGTAACATAACTGATTATAGTTACAGTTTTTTTAATTATCAGATTACATGTCATCAGTTACTCCCCAACCCTGCAAGCACACACAATACATGCCCATCCAAACTCAATTACACACCACACATACAAACATGTTGTTTTCCTGAGAGCCTGGAAGCATGGCTGCAGCATGGATGCAGTGGGCCATGAGGTCTGGGTAATGGAGGACAGTGTGTGTCCCGGGATCATAGCGGATCCTCCATTGTGAGGGCGATGAGACCTGAATGGCGACAGGGAGATGGGAGGCGTTGGGGGAGAGAGCAGCCACAGCCCAACGCTCTGTTAAGCGCCTAATGGGGAGACGGCAGGAATGCAGCGAGTGCCTAGGGCCCACTGCACACAGAGAAGAGACAGGGAGGGAGAAAGCGAGAGCGAGAGAGAGAGAGAGAGAGAGAGAGAGAGAGAGAGAGAGAGAGAGAGAGAGGGGAACCCAAGCGGTGGGCTGGGATGATGGGACGATGCTGTTGCTGAGGTATTTCTGTGTTTGGAAATCAACTTTAATCCAACAGGCTCAAATAATTATTTTAGAAGTGCTCAGACTCTTAGAACCACTATTCAGATCCAGACAAAAGATTTGGCAAAGATTCTGTTCTGTTTTGGCGTTCAAAAGCTCACTCCACAGCTCTCATGAAGAATTCAGAAAACTCTAGTATGGACTATGTACAGTGGGGGAAAAAAGTATTTAGTCAGCCACCAATTGTGCAAGTTCTCTCACTTAAAAAGATGAGAGAGGCCTGTAATTTTCATCATAGGTACACGTCAACTATGACAGACAAATTGAGATAAAAAAATCCAGAAAATCACATTGTAGGATTTTTTATGAATTTATTTGCAAATTATGGTGGAAAATAAGTATTTGGTCACCTACAAACAAGCAAGATTTCTGGCTCTCACAGACCTGTAACTTCTTCTTTAAGAGGCTCCTCTGTCCTCCACTCGTTACCTGTATTAATGACACCTGTTTGAACTTGTTATCAGTATAAAAGACACCTGTCCACAACCTCAAACAGTCACACTCCAAACTCCACTATGGCCAAGACCAAAGAGCTGTCAAATGACACCAGAAACAAAATTGTAGACCTGCACCAGGCTGGGAAGACTGAATCTGCAATAGGTAAGCAGCTTGGTTTGAAGAAATCAACTGTGGGAGCAATTATTAGGAAATGGAAGACATACAAGACCACTGATAATCTCCCTCGATCTGGGACTCAAATCCTGCAGTGCCAGACGTGTCCCCCTGCTTAAGCCAGTACATGTCCAGGCCCATCTGAAGTTTGCTAGAGTGCATTTGGATGATCCAGAAGAGGATTGGGAGAATGTCATATGGTCAGATGAAACCAAAATATAACTTTTTTTTTTTAAATCTTTTTTTTAAACTCAACTCGTTGTGTTTGGAGGACAAAGAATGCTGAGTTGCATCCAAAGAACACCATACCTACTGTGAAGCATGGGGGTGGAAACATCATGCTTTGGGGCTGTTTTTCTGCAAAGGGACCAGGACGACTGATCCGTGTAATGGAAAGAATGAATGGGGCCATGTATCGTGAGATTTTGAGTGAAAACCTCCTTCCATCAGCAAGGGCATTGAAGATGAAACGTGGCTGGGTCTTTCAGCATGACAATGATCCCAAACACACCGCCCGGGCAACGAAGGAGTGGCTTCGTAAGAAGCATTTCAAGGTACTGGAGTGGCCTAGCCAGTCTCCAGATCTCAACCCCATAGAAAATCTTTGGAGGGAGTTGAAAGTCTGTGTTGCCCAGCGACAGCCCCAAAACATCACTGCTCTAGAGGAGATCTGCATGGAGGAATGGACCAAAATACCAGCAACAGTGTGTGAAAACCTTGTGAAGACTTACAGAAAACGTTTGACCTGTGTCATTGCCAACAAAGGGTATATAACAAAGTATTGAGAAACTTTTGTTATTGAACAAATACTTATTTTTCACCATAATATGCAAATAAATTCATAAAAAATCATACAATGTGATTTTCTGGAGAAAAAAAATCTCATTTTGTCTGTCATAGTTGACGTGTACCTATGATGAAAATTACAGGCCTCTCTCATCTTTTTAAGTGGGAGAACTTGCACAATTGGTGGCTGACTAAATACTTTTCCCCCCCACTGTAGGTAATTGTGTGTTACATCGTGAATGTTGAGTTTGATTGAGGACCAACCTCCGAATATGTTGAGATTTTGTTCTCAAGATGTGAACTCATGAATATTTCATGCCTCACCTCCAGTAGTAGGCTACTTGAGAACATTTTAAATGAATAATTAAAAATAAAGGTAGTGTACCTGCATTATTGAACGGCCGGGTTTTAGCATGTTGGTTATGTAATGGCGGAACACAGAACGGTGCATAACCTGTTCAAGAGTGAGCAACAAAGCAGAAGTACTTTCTGTTTACGACTTGCAGTACATTCCTGAATAATGTGTATTCCCTCTATTGCGCAAATCTGCGAATTGAAACATTTCCAGTTTAAAATCAAAGCTACATACCATATTTCTGTACAAACTATTCACAACCACAGAGAAGATAAACAGACAAGTATATACAGCGAGTAACAGATAGGACAAGGTTGTATATTGGCTTGAAGGAGTATTCAATTCCTTAGTGAAACAACAACTCTTTTGTCTACAAAAATAATAGTATTACATTTCTTTTAGAATCCGATTTGTGTTCTCCATTGTAATAGTTAGGTATGGTGGTAAAATAAATGACTACACTTTCAGTCGGCTCTACAAAAGGAAGACCAAGATATGTGTTATGTCTCCTTCTGTTCTCTTTTACTTGTTATGACTACAACAACCACAACTATCTCTACCGGGTCCCAATTACTGCTACCTTCGTCAGTTAGAACCTTGAAACACACATTTAAAATATTATAACTGCATGACATACTGTCCAAATCAAATAGATACCATGCCTTGTTTATAAGCATATTTATTGCTAGCCAACGTTGAATTACTGCATGTTTCCGTAGCTACTCTAGCTAGATAGCTGGCTAATGTTTGCTAGCTAGCTAGCTCAAGTTGACAAAAGCCATTTTGGTCTGCTCTAAATTGCTCGTAGATGCCAAGAGTGTGCAAAGCTGTCATCAAGGCAAAGGGTGGCTACTTTGAAGAATCTCAAATATAACATATATTTTGATTTGTTTAACACTTTTTTGGTCACTACATGATTCCATATTTGTTATTTCATAGTTTTGATGTCTTCATTATTATTCTACAATGTAGAAAATAATAGTAAAAATAAAGAAAAACCCTCGAATGAGTAGGTGTGTCCAAACTTTTGACTAAAGTGGTGACACCTGCTGGCCGAAAATCTCATTCTAAAATCATGGCCATTAATATGGAATTGGTCCCCCCTTTGCTGCTCAAACAGTATATATACACACAATGATGCCTTGAACTTCCCCATCCACTTTATTCTAAGTGTTTGTATTATTTCCGTTCCTCCACCAATAGCCACACTGTGTGTTTCCTCCCCTTCACCACACTGTGAACTCATATACACTGCTGGGACCTGGATTCATTGAGAGGAGATGAAGGGTAACCATGTTAGGGAGCCAGACAGAGCCCAATACGACTCCAATGCACTCCACTCAATAAAAAAGCCCTAAACGGATTTCTGTGAGGGAAACTACTCGGGGAGAACTGAACAGATTGCCGGATACACATTCTGCATACTAGTACTGGTGGTACAGCAACACTGGAGGGGTTACTCATCGACAATTACAGCTGAGGGACTCGGAGAGAGATAAGGCTGGTGGGAGCCGATGCACTTCAGCATGATATTAGGTTAGAGTTGGAGGGAAAAGTACACATTTTCTTCAGTCCTTTTCCGGCACTGTACACCTTTATTTTGTGACCAGTTCCGTCCCTCTGTCATGGCAGTATTCAAATCAAATCAAATCAAATCAAATTTTATTGGTCACATGCGCCGAATACAACAGGTGCAGACATTACAGTGAAATGCTTACTTACAGCCCTTAACCAACAGTGCATTTATTTTAAACAAAAAAAGTAAGAATAAAACAACAACAAAAAAAGTGTTGAGAAAAAAAGAGCAGAAGTAAAATAAAGTGACAGTAGGGAGGCTATATATACAGGGGGGTACCGTTGCAGAGTCAATGTGCGGGGGCACCGGCTAGTTGAGGTAGTTGAGGTAATATGTACATGTGGGTAGAGTTAAAATGACTATGCATAAATACTTAACAGAGTAGCAGCAGCGTAAAAAGGATGGGGTGGGGGGGGCAGTGCAAATAATCCGGGTAGCCATGATTAGCTGTTCAGGAGTCTTATGGCTTGGGGGTAGAAGCTGTTGAGAAGTCTTTTGGACCTAGACTTGGCACTCCGGTACCGCTTGCCGTGCGGTAGCAGAGAGAACAGTCTATGACTAGGGTGGCTGGAGTCTTTGACAATTTTGAGGGCCTTCCTCTGACACCGCCTGGTATAGAGGTCCTGGATGGCAGGAAGCTTTGCCCCAGTGATGTACTGGGCCGTACGCACTACCCTCTGTAGTGCCTTGCGGTCAGAGGCCAAGCAGTTGCCATACCAGGCGGTGATGCAACCAGTCAGGATGCTCTCGATGGTGCAGCTGTAGAATTTTTTGTATATCTGAGGACCCATGCCAAATCTTTTTAGTCTCCTGAGGGGGAAGAGGCTTTGTCGTGCCCTCTTCACGACTGTCTTGGTGTGTTTGGACCATGATAGTTCGTTGGTGATGTGGACACCAAGGAACTTGAAGCTCTCAACCTGTTCCACTACAGCCCCGTCGATGAGAATGGGGGCGTGCTCAGTCCTCTTTTTTTTCCTGTAGTCCACAATCATCTCCTTTGTCTTGGTCACGTTGAGGGAGAGGTTGTTGTCCTGGCACCACACGGCCAGATCTCTGACCTCCTCCCTATAGGCTGTCTCATCATTGTCGGTGATCAGGCCTACCACTGTTGTGTCGTCGGCAAACTTAATGATGGTGTTGGAGTCGTGCCTGGCCATGCAGTCATGGGTGAACAGAGAGTACAGGAGGGGACTGAGCACGCACCCCTGAGGGGCCCCCGTGTTGAGGATCAGTGTGGCAGATGTGTTGTTACCTACCCTTACCACCTGGGGGCGGCCCGTCAGGAAGTCCAGGATCCAGTTGCAGAGGGAGGTGCTTAGAGATAGTGATGAGCTTAGAGGGCACTATGGTGTTGAATGCTGAGCTGTAGTCAATGAATAGCATTCTCACGTAGGTGTTCCTCTTGTCCAGGTGGGAAAGGGCAGTGTGGAGTGCGATAGAGATTGCATCATCTGTGGATCTGTTGGGGCGGTATGCAAATTGGAGTGGGTCTAGGGTTTCTGGGATTATGCTGTTGATGTGAGCCATGACCAGTCTTTCAAAGCACTTCATGGCTACAGACGTCAGTGCTACGGGTCGGTAGTCATTTAGGCAGGTTATCTTAGAGTTCTTGGGCACGGGGACTATGGTGGTCTGCTTGAAACATGTTGGTATTACAGACTCAGTCAGGGACATGTTGAAAATGTCAGTGAAGACACTTGCCAGTTGGTCAGCACATGCTCGGAGTACACGTCCTGGTAATCCGTCTGGCCCTGCGGCCTTGTGAATGTTGACCTGCTTAAAAGTCTTACTCACATCGGCTACGGAGAGCGTGATCACATAGTCATCCGGAACAGCTGGTGCTCTCATGCATGCTTCAGTGTTGCTTGCCTCGAAGCGAGCATAGAAGTGGTTTAGCTCGTCTGGTAGGCTTGTGTCACTGGGCAGCTTGCGGCTGTGCTTCCCATTATAGTCTGTAATAGTTTTCAAGCCCTGCCACATCCGACGAGCGTCAGAGCCAGTGTAGTATGATTCAATCTTAGACCTGTATTGACTCTTTGCCTGTTTGATGGTTCGTCGGAGGTCATAGCGGAATTTCTTATAAGCGTCCGGGTTAGAGTCCCGTTCCTTGAAAGCGGCAGCTCTACCCTTTAGCTCAGTGCGGATGTTTCCTGTAATCCATGGCTTCTGGTTGGGGTATGTACGTACGGTCACTGTGGGGACGACATCATCGATGCACTTATTGATGAAGCCAGTGACTGATGTGGTGTACTCCTCGATGCTGTCTGAAGAATCCCGGAACATGTTCCAGTCTGTGCTAGCAAAACAGTCCTGTAGCTTAGCATCTGCGTCATCTGACCACTTTTTTATTAACCGAATCACTGGTGCTTCCTGCTTCAGTTTTTGCTTATAAGCAGGAATCAGGAGGATAGAGTTATGGTCAGATTTGCCAAATGGAGGGCGAGGGAGAGCTTTGTATGCGTCTCTGTGTGTGGAGTAAAGGTGGTCTAGAGTTTTTTTTCCCTCTGGTTGCACATTTAACATGCTGGTAGAAATTAGGTAGAACGGATTTAAGTTTCCCTGCATTAAAGTCCCCGGCCACTAGGAGCGCTGCATCTGGATGAGCATTTTCCTGTTGATTAATGGCCTTGTACAACTCATTCAGTGCAATCTTAATGCCAGCATTGGTTTGTGGTGGTAAATAGACAGCTATGAAAAATATAGATGAAAACTCTCTTGGTAAATAGTGTGGTCTACAGCTTATCATAAGATACTCTACCTCAGGCGAGCAAAACCTCGAGACTTCCTTAGTATTTGATTTTGTGCACCAGCTGTTGTTTACAAATATACACAGACCGCCACCCCTTGTCTTACCAGAGTCAGTCGTTCTGTCCTGCCGATGTAGCGTATAGCCTGCTAGCTGAATGTTATCATTGTTGTCGTTCAGCCACGACTCTGTGAAACATAAGATATTACAGTTTTTAATGTCCCGTTGGTAGGATAACCGTAATCTTAAATCGTCCATTTTATTCTCAAAAGCTTGAACGTTGGCTAATAGGATTGATGGAAGAGGCAGTTTACTCGCTCGCCGTCGGATCCTTACAAGGCACCCGGATCTGCGTCCGCGATATCTCCGTCTCTTCCTCACGCGAATGACGGGGATTTGGGCCTTGTCGGGTGTCTGTATGATATCCTTCGCGGCCGCCTCGTTGAAGAAAAAATCTTCGTCCAATGCGAGGTGAGTAATCGCTGTCCTGATATCCAGAAGCTCTTTTTGGTTATAAGAGACGATGGCAGAAACATTATGTACAAAATGTTGCATGGGTGTGTGCAATTAAAATCCACTCATTGTATTTCTACAGATTCAATACTTTTGAAGATCACGGATAGTCACCTGTGATTGCTTGTTACAAGCATTCAGCACAAGCTTGATAAGCCCCTTTCACCACCTTAGTCCTGAGCCTAACGGACAGACTGTATTCATGTTTACTGTTGACAGTCGACAAAGGAGTTTAACCCGTTATTAGCATTTGGTCCGGGAAAAATATCTGTCACGAACATATAATCTTAGTAACAAAGGAGAGATGCTAGGATATTTTCATACTTTGTGTCATTGTAACACAGGCTTTTACTTCAAACACTAACACTTTATTTTGAATCGACATAACACAAATACCCCATACATACAGCATTTATAAGCAGTTCATACAAGCATTAAGTCTTACAGTTGTTGAAATAACCATTAAAGAAATTGTTATGTACTGCTTAAGAATGTGGCATGTTTGGGTTATGGCTGAGTGTGTTGTGAAGTCATTATGAAGCCTTAAAATACATTATTACCCTTTACCCTTCAAATAAAGTGTTACCATTCCAACAACAAGGCAAACCATGCGTGCCACATAGAGAGCACTGTTCCTCCAGACTAGCAACAAGACACAAAGGCCTAGCATAAGCCACTGCAGTAATGAGTGAGGTGGATGACAGTCATTATAGCAGATCTATATGTATTTCATGGAACGTTTATTGTCCAAATAAATAAAATAAATAAAAATACTTTAGATTAAGTTGTCCCTATTACTATGCTAGCTACATTAGTGAATGAATGTATGGGTAAATTCTTGTTTGCTTTACCAACCTGTTTTTCTAAAATGTACTCACTAAAATAGTTAGTGATATGTGTCTGAAATGGGGAATTGAATTTGAATGGTTTGAATATTAATCTTTGTTAAACCCAGTAAAGAAAAGTCAAACTGAAAAATTTTATCAGTCTCCTTTTTTCTCCTGGTTAGCCTACTGTCTGCAAAGGTTGTTACATTGTAATTATAAAATCATACCTACTGGGTCTCGTTACATTAAGTTGCTTGATCCTGAGTAGATACATTATAATTACAAATGTTTCCTTTGTAACAACATAACAGGAGCAACATATCAAAACCACATCAACCCTGGGACTACCTGGGTTTGTGTCTAGTTACATGTAACAAGGTCATATTTTGGTTTGAGTTATTAATATGGTAATTCACAGGTGACTTTCAAACGTGCAATTACAAAACATTAGTCACATACTAGAACATGACAATGTGTAGTAACATTAGTCATTACACATGTGGAATAACCTTCAGCAAGTGGATGTGTAATTACACAGTCCTTGTTCCAATTGTGTAATACCTGATACAGATAAATCCAGTATGTAACTACTCTGTAACTGCTATGTTGTTACTACAGTCATTATGGCAGGTAGCCTAGCGGTTAAAAGCGTTGTGCCAGTAATCGAAAGGTCACTGGTTCAAATCCCCGAGCCGACTAGGTGAAAAATCTGTTGATGTGCCCTTGAGCAAGGCACTTTACCCTAATTGATCCTGTAAGTCGCTCTCGATAAGATTGTCTGCTAAATGACTAAAATGTAAATGTAAAAAAAATGTTAATTACAGTGTAGTTACATAGTCATAGGGACAACAATATAAAGTGTTACCCTATTGAGTATAGCAGAGGTGGGCGCATGCTGGCAGCCACGCTTTCCCACTCCTCTTAGAGAGTATGAGATAGGAAATCTAATACCCAGTGAAGGCTGCGAAGGCTCTCCAGCTCCTTTGTTTATACTGTGTAATCCGGCAGGGTAGGAGGTAATCACACCAGACCAGAAGGATAGCCTTGCGAGATGAGCCATCTTGCAATTCAAATGGACGGCAATGGGTTAGGCTGTGGCAGCACAGGTGCTATATAGTCATCGAGATGCGTGCAGCAAAAAATAACAGCGCTGTTTTTGGGTGAGCTTTGATTAAAATTCTCTCTCTTTTCTCTGCGTGTCTCGCGTGGGGAAATGTGTGGCTTGGCACCGGTGTTGAAGTCTCACTTGGACACATGGCCGAGGAAAGGGCTTGCAGGTGTTGATTAGCCGTCAGGTTCACTTTGGGAGGTAAGATGCCGTGTGAATGGAGCATTCTTGGGTGTTCAAGGGCACAGTATGTGGATTTGAGAGACTGCCAATGGTTCCCCTCACGACTCCTTTAAACTCTGTCAGCGCTGAAAACAAACCTGCAGAGTTCTGAGGGAACAGTTAATTATCGAAAATAAGAAGAAAGTGATATCTTAGATTATTAGATCACAGAAATTGGCACTTCTGATTTTGACAGAAAATAACTTAATGTGGGTCTGGTGATTTAACTGAATTTCCTTTCATGGTGCACATTCTAAATACAAGGGCAGATTTATTATAAAAAGCAGTGATTGTATAAATCAGTACACAAAAAGGACTGAGTCACTATCAAATAAAAGATCATGGCTGTATTATCAGATTAGGGGTGGGATAATCAGCTAACCCAGGCATCAATAATAGCCAATCAGAACATACTGTGATGCAGGAACAATGCAGATTAACAGCACATTATAAATGGAAATACTCCAAATGATAAAGATTTGTTGCAATATGTCCTTTGTTAGTGGTATGATATGCCAGTGTTTGTTATTTGATTATAGGTTTAATTCCTAACCCATTTTATCTAAAATAGCTAGGATAACATTCTCTACCCTCCTACTGGAGTATCCAAAAGAAGAAGGAATTAATTCAAAGTTAATAATTGATGACAAAATCCATATTTCTGTGACTTCAGAAGTGACTCACATATGGGCAAATGTCATACAGTGAGTGCCTTCAGAAAGTATTCACACCTCTTGACTTTTTCCACATTTTGCCGTGTTACAGCCTGCATTTAAAATTTATTAAATTACGATTGTTTTTGTCATACCCCATAATGTCAAAGTGGAATTATGTTTTTCGAAATGTTTACAAATTAATACAAAATGAAAAACTGAAATGTCTTGAGTCAATAAGTATTCAATCCCTTTGTTATGGCAAGCCTATATACATCAATGAGTAAACATTTGCTTAACAAGGCACATAATAAGTTGCATGGATTTACTCCTTGTGCAATAATAGTGTTTAACATGATTTTTGAATGACTACCTCATCTCTGTACCCCACACATACAATTATCTGTAAGGTCCCTCAGTCGAGCAGTGAATTTCAAACACATTCAACCTCAAAGACCAGGGAGGTTTTCCAGTGCCTCGCAAAGAATGGCACCAATTGGTAGATGGGTAAAAATAGAAATACAGACATTGCTTGTCATCAGCAAGGACTAGCAAGTTTTTTTAAAGGATAAAAATAAAAGAAATATAGCTAGAAGGCAAGACTAGAAAATGGTTGTCTAGCAATGATCAACAACCAACTTGACAGAGCAATAATCATTTTTTAAATAATAATGTAGAAATATTGTACAATCCAGGTGTACAAAGCTCTTAGAGACTTACCCAGAAAGACTCACAGCTGTAATTGCTGCCAAAGGTGATTCTAACATGTATTCACTCAAGGGGATGAATACTTATCTAATCAAGATATATTAGTGCTATATTTTTCCTTTAAAAAATATATAGTCTGTTGTGTAGATCTTTGGCAAAAAATTACAATTAAATACATTTTAATCCCACTTTGTAACAACAAAATGTGGAAAAAGTAAAGGGCTGTGAATACTTTCTGAAAGCACTGTAAAACGTGGTGTAGTACATCACACCCTGATTCTACACTCACCTCGGAAGCCTGAGAGACACACTGGGACTTCAGCCCACTGTCATTGACAATGTGTTAAAACAACGCACAAGTACTTGTGGCATGGTTGCTTAGCAACACAAGCCACTTGGTTATTTCCGGAATAAAAGAAAGTGTGTGTGTGTGTGCGACAGAGAGTGTGTGTATGTGTACGTGCGTGCGTGCGTGTGTGTGTGTGTCATTCAGAAAGGTATATTATTCATGCTAATGACAGTGGTTTGTCCTATGTTGGCAGGCCTATAGAATTAGGAATTAGAATACTAATTTAATAGGATCTCTATGGGCAGGCCTTTCTCTCTCTTGAAGACATCTTAAAGGCCATGAGATAGGAGCTCTCTTGTCCTTATTAACATGGCGAGATGAGGGGTTGACAGAGCTCAAGGCCAGATTGAGGGAAGCTATAAGGGCAGTGAATTACTACTGTAAGCTGTGAATTACTACAACAGGCTTGTTTATGAACGCCATGGAGGCTTCAGTACCATGGTCATCCTTTCAGACCATATCGAATCTCGAACAGCTGAGCTTGTGTGTGGCAGTGTGTGTGTCTGTGTGAATGTGTGTGTGTGTGTGTGTGTGTGTGGGGGTTTGTGTGTGTGTGTGTGGGTGTGGGTGTGTGTGTGTGTGTGTGTGCATGCGTGCGTGGACTCTGTGTGTTAGTGAAAGAGAAGAGAGTGTATGTTTGTTTTTCAGTGTCAAATCTACAAGAAAAAAAAGTGTGAAGGCAGCCGTTAATACAATTGTGGACATAAGCAGTTGCCTGTATGTCACTGAGGTGAATGGAAGGGCAGCCAGGTCACATTAGATCGACTTCAGTATTCAACATTTGTCCAGGTTCCCAGGACGTCGGGAGAATCCTTCAATACCGTCCACTAGGGGCAACGTGAGCACCTATTACCGTCTAGTAGGCTGGCAGCTTGCTAGAGGAAGGGTTTAAACTGCATGCTACGGCTCCGAGAATCACAGGTTCAGTCTCAGTGCTAGGCATTATTATTATTATTATTTTATTTTTTAACCATATTCCGAACCTTAAACCTTACCTTAACCAGTCAGAATTAATCCCTAAACTTAACCCCTGGACAAACATTACAAAAATACCAAAGTCAGACCGTGATATCTTGTAGAGGAAGGGACGATAATCCTTCTCTAATACAAAGAAAGAAAGAAAGTTGCACACTCTATATACACTGAGTGTACATTAAGAACTGCTCTTTCCATGACATAGACTGACCAGTTGAATCCAAGTGAAAGCTATGATCCCTTATTGGTGTCACTTGTTAAATCCACTTCAATCAGTGTAGCTGAAGGGGAGGAGACAGGTTAAAGAAGGATTTTAAGCCTTGAGACAATGGATTGTGTATGTGTGCCATTCAGAGGGTGAATGGGCAAGACAAAATATTTAAGTGCCTTTGAACGGGGTATGGTAGTAGGTGCCAGGCGCACCGGTTTGTGTCAAGAACTGCAGCGCTGCTGTTTTTTTCACGCTTAACAGTTTTTTGATTCCCCAATGAATTGAGACTGTTCTGAGTGCAAAAGGGGGGTGGGGGTGGGGGGTGAGGCAACTCAATATTAGGAAGGTTTTCTTAACGTTTTGTACACCAAGTGTAGACTATATGCTCCCATGAAATTGTTAACATGTAAATGTTGTTGGTGGTGACAAAAATGTCAAGGCGCATCCATCTCATGTCCTAAGTACCCTGCACACACAGAGATCCGTTTATCTCAAATATAGGTCATCACATCCAACCCTCCCCCTCCTCCTGGTACTCCTGGCCCCAGCTTCAATCCAACTGACATCATTGAGGTAAAGAACTCTCATGCTCCTTGGCTAATCCCCGGTCATACCGAGTTTCAAATTCAATCTCAGTTTTCTCATTACAGGTTGGGGGGAGATACCAAGACTCCATATTGGTCCAGAGATCGTTAGCCCTGATAATCTGATCAGGCCAGGGACACTTGAGGAAGATCCTGGATCTACGGTGGAATGCTTGATACCGACACGGCAGAGAGGGAGGGATGATACCGACAGGGCAGAGAGGGAGGGATTGATACCGACAGGCAGAGAGGGAGGATTTGATACCGACAGGGCAGAGAGGGAGGATTTGATACCGACAGGTCAGAGAGGGAGGGATTGATACCGACAGGTTAGAGAGGGAGGGATTGATACCGACAGGGCAGAGAGGGTACGATTGATACCGACAGGGCAGAGGAGGGGGGGATTGATACTGACAGGGCAGAGAGGGAGTGCTAAAAAAATAACATTTTCACGGAAGAAGCAGGAGACTGCAATACCGAGGCCAGGTGTTGTGGACCTCAATGTAATTTGCTTGGATGCTTGGATAAGCAAAGGGCAACTGTTTAAAGTGTCTGTCCAAGTAAAGGAGAGACACTGGAAAGGGGAGAGCTGGTTTCTCTGGTTCTTTGAAGGGGGTGAACTAGAGGACAGACTAGCATAGCATTCCTACTCCCTTGTGGGCTGAGGTAAGCTACAGTATACAGGACATGAACTATGAAAAACCTGGCCATATAATGTGGGTTTAACCCAGGGCTTTGGCCATGAAGCAAGGACCACTACAACCAGGATTAATTAATTATATAGCCCTCACTCACACACATTTTAGTCATTTAGCAGATGCTCTTACCCATAGCGACTTACAGTTAGTGAGTGCATAAATTTTTTGTAAAAAAAAAAATGAGACTGGCCCCCCGTGGGATACGAATCCACAACCCTGGCGTTGCAAGCGCCATGCTCTACCAACTGAGCTACACGGGACTTACAAATAACTCAACCTACAAACATAATACAGTATGCACCAACACACACGCGCACGCACACGCACGCGCGCGCGCACACACACACACACACACACACACACACACACACACACACACACATTATTTACTATCACTGTATTCTTTAGGGTTTGCCACTGTCTGTATTTCCTGCCATTTTGATTATGTCGCGTCCTTTCTAGGTGCTTTCCCCTGACAATGATACTAATGTGATGGATTCGTTCCAGTGAAACAACACTAAATGTTTGGGAAAAATCAGAGCAAATGTGTGTCTGCTTTGACAAGAATCTAACTCTTATCTCATATCAGGCTAAAAAGCCCCTCATTGGGGCAAGCAGTTAATCAATACTGTTGAAGCACTGGAAAATGGTTCAGGATGTGTCTGAGTCAAAACAGCAGCACTGGGGAATGGAGTGCGTCTCAAATGGCACCCCATTCCCTTTTTAGTGCACTAAGTTTGACCAGGGCCCATAGAGGAACCCATAGGGCTCTGGTCAAAACTACTGCACTAAATAGGGAATAGGGTGCCATTTGGGATGCAACATGGAGTATCCAGCGCATCACCAGCAGCATCTTATCATACTGAACAGCCCTCGCAACAGAACAGGAGTCAAAATGAAGCCTTGGCGTACCTCTGACAAGAGACGGTGACTAATGCAATTATAATTCACCTGGTACATAGGGAGGGGAGCTGGAGTGAGACAGACTGACTAACACATTCCGTGTTAACTAAACCCACATCTATCCTGTTTATTCCCTGAATCTGGCCAGCTAAACAACCACATCTGCGTTTCTGAGGCTGACAGTTGTGACACATAAGTACTGAATGTATCCCAAGGGTTATGGGAATATTGGCCCCGGAATAACCCAATAACAACTTTGGGTAACACTTTATTTGGATAGTTCATCTGTAAATGCTCTACAGACTATCTACAGACTATCAGTAACATTTCAACTAACTATCTACTAACCCTAACCCTAACATTAACCTTAACCCTAACCCTTATTCTAAACCTAACCCTAACCGTAACCTTAGCAAGCAGTTGCTTATCAACAGATAATTTGTAGAGCATCTACAGATGAAAAATCCGGACTATCCAAATAAAGTGTGACCCAGCTTTGACTTACACAACTATTTGACTGCTTGAGCACAACAAAACGTCACTCAGACATCCACTGTTGGTAATAGGATGTTGGATGGGAGGCACATGCAGCGTTTTAGCATGTTTAGAGAACTGCCCAAATGCACTCGTCTTATCCAGACCTGGATTCAGCTAGTGTTTCATTTCAAATACTTTAGCTACACTTGATTAAGTTTGTCAGGCGCAATGGAACACAAGTGCAGTGAGTTTCATTCCACAGCGATATACAGTATATCCATTTTCAGAAATGTTGGTAAATTAGCTTTTATTGTTTAAAGAACTGATGAAAGACATTGGTGTGTTGTTTCACTATCTAATCATGGCATGGGGTTGTTCAATGACAGACATGTATTTATTTAAAATCTATCACTTGATGGTTTCATTTCAGAGCGGCAAATAATCATGTTTTTTCTTTTGCTAAATGCTATATGTACAGTATGCCTTACTTTCAGAGAAATAAGTAGTACTGCTAGGTTTAACACAGTCAAATGTAATAAATAACTACTTTTTTTTATATAAAGTAATATGAGATCTGTATGTAAAACATTTACATTTCACAATTTGGTCATTTAGCAGATGCTCTTATCCAGAGTGACTTACAGTTAGTGCATTTATCTTAAGATAGCTAGGTGAGACAACCACAAATCACAGTCAAATATACAATATTTGAACATTCCATTCCAGCTAAACAAATGGATATATAGCTATTAAATACAAATCTGATAACAGTAACATTTTACACACATATGAAGGTACCCAAAAGCAATCATTTCTGAAAAAAAACACACATTTGAAAAATGTGTGGATATAGCGTTTTGGAAATAAACTCTTCGTACAGTCAACTCCAAATGTTTAAAATATCTTCTTCAATTTATTTATCCTGTGTTATGACTAATCTGTCCGTTGTGTAATTGGCCTTTCACTCAGCCTCTCCTCCCTCTACCAGCTCAATCTGATGGCCCTCTCCTGCAGAGCTGTGACCCATATAGGCAGTCTTTATATAAGGGGAAATTTGGCGGAGTTATGATGCACATCAGTAGGACATTCGGGCAAATTTCCAAAAATAAAAATAGAACGAAACAACTAGCTAAGTAAATCGAGTTCTCAGCTGGGGGTGATTTGAGTTATGTCCTGGGTAAAGAAGAGCAAACAGGGAGAAGTGTGAAGAGAGAAGAGTGGTTGCCTACTACTGTAGCACATTGCTGGCGGGTACTACATTCTATGGTGGTGAACCTTGGTAAGAACCTGTGTGGGCTGCACATGGTGGATGGATGTGGCTGTAGGCTCCCAGTGGTGGTCCGGTCCGTTGGTGGAGGGATAAATGATGCAGAGGTCACAGAGGTCACAGTAAGTGCATCAACTGATCTTTTTTATTTTTACTGCGTATGTGTTTGTGTATTTCTAAGTTTGCGGTAAATCTGATGAACAAACGTGTGCATTCTCCCCTTTGTACACTCCTCAAATAGACTTCACTCACTTTTACAATTAAATAAATCGCACATAATACAGAAGTCGTTGATTGTTCACACATCTACTTTAAATGGGACCGTCTTCATTCTAATTAATGTCAGTTTCCTCATAAGATGCGGGCCCTGACCTATTTGTGATGTTGCTGAGTGAAGTTAATATCTCACACCTCCTTATCCCCCCAAGAGGATGACTGGCTGATTAAAGAGTGCTTTCCAAGACAATCCTTTGCTGACATTCATCTGTATTGGTCTGATGCTGTGTTTATTACCTATTGACGGACAGGTGGTCCTGATGAGCGGACAGTGGATCACATACACGCACGTACACACACACACACGGTCCATCTACAGTAAGTGTGCCAGCAGTGGAAATGAGGATGCACTTAAAACATTTAGTTCTGTAGTGAGCATATTTAGCAGAATTATGTCTAGCACAACAATATCAGAATTATGCATAACACTACTACATTATGGATGACATATCTGAACAACTGCTATGTTGTAGTAGCTACTTGAGGAACATTGTGAATAGTCAATCTAATCTCTCATTTTCAAAAGGGCTGTAAGGACGCTAGAGACACATTGGTAACGCTTGGAGGTTAGGCCCCCCAGATAGAATATGAACACCCCCAGATAGCATATGAACACGTCATAAACCATGAAATAAATGTTTAGAATTACAGGAAATTAGCTTTAAAACTGAAAATGTTCTCTCAGCCTCATGGCAAAATGCGTAGAATAGCATGAAATTAGCTCAGAGATTCTTGAAAGTCGAGACAGTTCGTGTCTGGCAGGGAAACTTTCTTTTAAAAGTGGAAAATATATATATTTTGGTGCATTATTTGATTTTCAAACTTACATTTAGGGTAATTTTATAAGGGAAAATATTTGTTTTGGGAGTTTTTTTAATACTTTCAATATTATTAATTTCCATGTCGGCTCTATGCCTGGAAATGCCCTTATCCGGAGCAAAGGATCCCAATGTAAAAAAAAGTGTTTACAATTCTAAAAACGGGCAATAATGGATATTAACAAAAAATGTAGTTTCTTGCAATAGCTGTCTGCGACTTTAAATAATATTTCACTCAAAACTGTGATTCCTAAAAGATGTGTCTGGAGATTTGGTCGACTCTGTCAGATTTGTCTAAAATCCTAAATGAATCAGGAATGAGCAGGGTCGGCTATACCATAAGGACTATACTCATGGTCTGTAAAGTTCTCTACTTTTGATAGATTTAAACAAACAATATTGGAATCACCATGGTCACAACCACAAACTGTCAACTCCATCTGCCTGATAGAATATACATTTTAGTTCAAATATGTTACATTTAATTAGGCTTTAGAGTCATAAAGCAAAAATTGCTACCGTGTGCACAACTTGAATGAAGAAAAAATATGTAATTTTTGTCAACTCTGTAAAACTTTGTCAGATTTTTGTCTAACGTCAACTCTGTCAAAGTGCTTAAAGATCTAATAATAATATAATATGCCATTTAGCAGACGGTTTTATCCGAAGCGACTTACAGTCATGTGTGCATACATTTTTACGAATGGGTGGTCCCGGGGATCGAACCCACTACCCTGGCGTTACAAGTGCCATGCTCAACCAATTGAGCTACAGAGGACCACAAATAGAATTGTTATGTTTTTATTGGTGATTTTCAAATGAATCATTTTCCATATATTTTGTACAAATGTTTGTACTGAACTTTTATTTTTAGAGGCAAAAACATGTTTCTGTTGTCAACTCCATCAGTGACTTGTCAGCTCCGTCACTAACGGAGTCAATATTTTTGGTTAATATTCAGAAAAAAAACTAGAAAAACATGCCACAATGCGAACAAAAGTAGCCCTGGAGTATTTAATCAGCCTGACGGGCCCCTACATTATACATTGGGTTAGGGCCAGTTTTTTCATCAATAACTAGGGTACGGGGGGTGCTCGGTTATCACTAAATTGAGCACTAACGTTTTGAAGCTGAGCCATCTGCATATGCTCTGCTGCGCAGTACAGTCATATCTGACTACGATCATAACATTTTGTCAGAAGTGCTTCAACCTCATCAAATATAAGACAGGAGAGATTATTTCACAGAAAACAATGATGTTCCTTCAGTTTTGTCTGAGTTTAGAGTGACGAAAAGTAGCTAACAGCTAACTGCTCTCTCATGTCTCTTCATTGAGCAGAGCAGCCCAAGAGGAGCTGTTGCTATAGATACTCACAGTACAGACTAAGAGCCACCATGAGCAGAGTGCATGCAGAGTGAGCTGAGTGACAGACAGAGAGGAGCAGCTAATGTATTTACTAACAGAGAAAGTTATTTCTGATTTCGGGTTTCGGGCAGGGCCTTAAATTTGGCAGAAGCAATCGGGCCTGGGTAGGGTAGGGCCTGAACATCGTGGCCATGGGTAGAGCCCGGGCTTAAAATCCATGCCTGTGCAGGGCTCTAGGCTCCGGGGCACCGGCCTCCGTTTTTTACTGCATTTCAAGACATTTTGCCATGGTGCAGAGAGAAAAATGTGCCGTTTTATAATGCTATTCTACACATTTTGTCATGAGGCTAAGAGAAAATGTTGCAGTTAAAAGCACATTTCCTGCAATTCTACACTTTTTTTGCCATGGGGCAGAGAATTTATTTAGCTGTTTTATAGCCCATCTCATGCTTTTGTTCACATTTTGCCATGAGGCTGAGAGAAAATGTTGCAGTCTTAATGCTAATTTCCTGCAATTTTACACATTTTGCTATCGTATGCTATCTGGGGGCCCCGACCCCCATTCTGTATGCTGGCCCTGAATTTAATATTGCTATAAAACAAAACAAAAATAAGTTTGGAGATTTGTACTACATTTTTGAATAATCTAATGTTAGAATTAAACAGTCAAGGCCTTTAAGCACTTGTTTACGGAGTTGACATAAATCCAGGTAGTTGTATTTTTTATTTATTTTTATGAATAGGTTGTTCCTTTACATGGTCTGATAGCTGATACTTTGGTCTATCAAAATATATATTTAAAATTGTGTTAATATTAAGACAGATATTTGTGGAAAAAAGTTGAGATTGTCCCATCTTTCAAGACTCCCTGAGCTCTAAAAGAGAAACCTATTCTCTCAGCCTCATGTTCTCTACGTTTCATGGTAAAATGTGTAAAATAGCATGAGATTAGCTATAATAATGCACATTTCTCTCTCTGACCCATGGAAAAAAATATAAAAGTCAATAATCATACTTTTTTTGTGGGGGGGGGGGGGGGGGGGGACTTGCACAGACCTTGCACTACACCACTGTCTCAGTTGTTCTCTCCATCAAAGCTCAGGATAACACCCAGATGCAGACAGTTCTAAATAACAAAACATTTATTTACAAAAACAGTGGGCAGGCAAACGAGAGGTCAAGGGCAGGCAGAGGTCAGTAATCCAGAGCAGAGTCCGAAAGGTACAGAAACGGCAGGCAGGCTCAGAGTCGGGGCAGGCAGAGGTCGGTAATCCAGAACAGTGTCACAAGGTACAGAACAGCAGGCAGACTCCGGGTCAGGGCAGGCAGAATGGTCAAAACCGGGAAAAACTGGAAAACAGGGACTAGAGCAAACAAGAGTACGGGAAAACAGTGGGTAAGCTTGACGAGACAAGACGAACTGGCAACAGATGAACAGAAAACACAGGTGTAAATACACAGGGGATAATGGGGACAAATGGGAGACACCTGGTGGGGGGGTGGAGACAAGCACAAGACAGGTGAAACCGATGAGGGTGTGACACTCTCCTTAATGGCTGTGTAAAAAAGGAAAACCATAGCAAGACTATCACTGAAGCACCTTCTCTATTCTGAACTGAATCTCTGAGCTGGGTGGTGGGGATGAATGAGTAAGTAAGCTAGGTACACTCATGAATAACCTGCGGGGCAGTCAGCTAGGTACACTCATGACTAACCCACGGGGTAGTAAACTAGGTACACTCATGAATAACCCAGTAACCTAGGTACCCTCAAGAATAACCCTCAGGGCAGTAAGCTAGATACACTCATGAATAACCCACGGGGCAGTAAACTAGGTACACTTAGCCCAGCATGTCCCTGCCCCAGTTGATTATAGACCCTATGGGTGACAGCCTGAGCATGACTCTATTATAATTGACCTCCTGTTAAAGCCAGGCAAGTATGCATTTTCCATAATGGCTCCCTCTGAATGAACCTTTAGCTTCTTTACCTGACGCATGGCCAAGTCTGCGTCCCAAATGGCACCCTATTCTCTACATAGTGAACTACTTTTCACAAAAGTATTTAGGGATGTGGGCTCAGGTCAAAAGTAGTGCACTATGTAGGGAAAAGGGTGGCATTTGGGATGCATGGCCAAGTCACATGGCAGCTGGTTGACGGGTTCACTATTCAATTAGTGGACTATGACAGACCTTCTGTACAGACCTTTATTAGCACTTCAGGCACTCCTAATGGTAATTATCTCCCTCCGCTCACAGGTGGTCCAACATGAGTTTCATTATCCACAAGGTAAGGCTTCGGAGGACCATTATTCCATTTGTGCACTGCCTTCAGGTTTTAAGACCTTAAGCTAATTCAAAGGACCATAATGGTGAAAGATGAGTTAAATATTAAAAAGATCTAGGTTATAGTAGACCTAATAGATATGATATGTTATATGGTAGTTACATTGTAGTAACTTAGTAGTTAGTTACACAGTAGATTTTGTTATTATATATCTTTCCAGGGTTTTGAATCATCCTAGTCAACCTAACAGTTCTCTAGCACACACAATTACTCTACAAACGTTGTCAGAAGAACTAAATCTCGAATTGCCATGTTCACAGACACACTACAAGTAGACAAGCTACTTTCCCATCATGCCAAACCCAATGCCAAAAAGGGATGTACAGTAGGGTCAAAAATTATTGAGACACTTGATATATATGAGCAATAATGACTGTATAAAATAAATAATTAAAATACTGAGCTATATTGTATTCTCAAACAAATTGGGGAAATTATATTATTTTATACTAATACAATTGCTCAGAGAAAGACATTCCTGTTTAACAGCTAATCATTTACACTACCGTTTTAAAGTTTGGGGACACTTAGAAATGTCCTTGTTATTGAAAGAAAAGCAATTTTTTTGTCCATTAAAATAACATCAAATTGATCAGAAATACAGTGTAGACATTGTTAATGTTGTAAATGGCTATTGTAGCTGGAAACGGCAGATTTTTTATGGAATATCTACATAGGCGTACAGAGGCCCATTATCAGCAACCATCAGTCCTGTGTTCCAATGACACATTGTGTTTGCTTATCCAAGTTTATCATTTTCAAAGGCTAATCGATCATTAGAAAACCCTTTTGCAATTATGTTAGCACAGCTGAAAACTGTTAATAAAACTGGCCTTCTTGAGACTAGTTGAGTATCTGGAGCATCAGCAATTGTGGGTTCAATTACAGGCTCAAAATGGCCAGAAACAAATAACTTTCTTCTGAAACTCGTCAGTCTATTCTTGTTCTGAGAAATGAAGGCTATTCTATGCGAAAAATTGCCAAGAAACTGAAAATCTCGTACAACGCTGTGTACTACTCCCTTCACAGAACAGTGCAAACTGGCTCTAACCAGAATAGAAAGAGGAGTGGGAGGCCCCGGTGCACAACTGAGCAAGAGGACAAATACATTAGAGTGTCTAGTTTGAGAAACAGGCGCCTCACAGGTCCTCAACTGGCAACTTCATTAAATAGTACCCGCAAAACACCAGTCTCAACGTCAACAGTGAAGAGGCGACTCCGGGATGCTGACCTTCTAGGCAGAGTTGCAAAGAAAAAGCCATTTCTCAGACAGCCCATCTTAATCTTTTCTTTTTATTGGCCAGTCTGAGATATGGCTTTTTCTTTGCAACTCTGCATAGAAGGTCAGCATACCGGAGTCACCTCTTCACTGTTGATGTTGATACTCAACTAGTCTCAAGAAGGCCAGGTTTTATTGCTTCTTTAATCAGCACAACAGTTTTCAGCTGTGCTAACATAATTGCAAAAGGGTTTTCTTATGATCAATTAGCCTTTTAAAATGATAAACTTGGATTAGTAAACACAATGTGCCATTGGAACACAGGACTGATGGTTGCTGATAATGGGCCTCTGTACGCCTATGTACAGTTAGTCAGCCACCAACTGTGCAAGTTCTCCCACTTAAAAAGATGAGAGAGGCCTGTAATTTTCATCATAGGTACACGTCAACTATGACAGACAAAATGAGAAGAAAAAAAATCCAGAAAATCACATTGTAGGATTTTTTATGAATTTATTTGCAAATTACGGTGGAAAATAAGTATTTGGTCAATAACAAACGTTTCTCAATACTTTGTTATATACCCTTTGTTGGCAATGACACAGGTCAAATGTTTTCTGTAAGTCTTCAGAAGGTTTTCAAACACTGTTGCTGGTATTTTGGCCCATTCCTCCATGCAGATCTCCTCTAGAGCAGTGATGTTTTGTGGCTGTCGCTGGGCAACACGGACTTTCAACTCCCTCCAAAGATTTTCTATGGGGTTGAGATCTGGAGACTGGCTAGGCCACTCCAGGACCTTGAAATGCTTCTTACGAAGCCACTCCTTCGTTGCCCGGGCGGTGTGTTTGGGATCATTGTCATGCTGAAAGACCCAGCCACATTTCATCTTCAATGCCCTTGCTGATGGAAGGAGGTTTTCACTCAAAATCTCACGATACATGGCCCCATTCATTTTTTCCTTTACACGGATCAGTCGTCCTGGTCCCTTTGCAGAAAAACAGCCCCAAAGCATGATGTTTCCACCCCCATGCTTCACAGTAGGTATGGTGTTCTTTGGATGCAACTCAGCATTCTTTGTCCTCCAAACACGACGAGTTGAGTTTTTACCAAAAAGTTCTATTTCGGTTTCATCTGACTATATTACAGTCTCCCAATCCTCCAAATGCACTCTAGCAAACTTCAGACGGGCCTGGACATGTACTGGCTTAAGCAGGGGGACACGTCTATGCACTGCAGGATTTGAGTCCCTGGCGGCGTAGTGTGTTACTGATGGTAGGCTTTGTTACTTTGGTCCCAGCTCTCTGCAGGTCATTCACTAGGTCCCCCCGTGTGGTTCTGGGATTTTTGCTCACCGTTCTTGTGATCATTTTGACCCCACGGGGTGAGATCTTGCGTGGAGCCCCAGATCGAGGGAGATTATCAGTGGTCTTGTATGTCTTCCATTTCCTAATAATTGCTCCCACAGTTGATTTCTTCAAACCAAGCTGCTTACCTATTGCAGATTCAGTCTTCCCAGCCTGGTGCAGGTCTACAATTTTGTTTCTGGTGTCCTTTGACAGCTCTTTGGTCTTGGCCATAGTGGAGTTTGGAGTGTGACTGTTTGAGGTTGTGGACAGGTGTCTTTTATACTGATAACAAGTTCAAACAGGTGCCATTAATACAGGTAACAAGTGGAGGACAGAGGAGCCTCTTAAAGAAGAAGTTACAGGTCTGTGAGAGCCACAAATCTTGCTTGTTTGTAGGTGACCAAATACTTATTTTCCACCATAATTTGCAAATAAATTCATAAAAAATCCTACAATGTGATTTGTCTGTCATAATTGACGTGTACCTATGATGAAAATTACAGGCCTCTCTCATCTTTTTAAGTGGGAGAACTTGCACAATTGGTGGCTGACTAAATACTTTTTTTTCCCCACTGTAAATATTCCATAAAAAATCAGCCGTTTCCAGCTACAACAGCCATTTACAACATTAACAATGTCAACACTATATTTAGTTATTTTAATGGACGAAAAATTGCTTTTCTTTCGAAAACAAGGACATTTCTAAGTGACGCCAAACTTTTGAATGGTATTGTACGTGTTAAACAGGTAGGGGTCAACATTTTTGACACCCCTGTTTTCAATACCTTTCAATACCTCACCTTGCGACGATAACAGCACTGAGCCTTTTTCTAAAAGGATTAATGAGTTGGAGAGCACATTGGAAATGATCTTAGACCATTCCTCCATGCAGAATCTGTCCAGATCCTTGATATCCTTCGTCTGCGCTTATGGACTGCCCTCCTCAATTCAAACCACAGGTTTTCAATGGGGAGACTGAGATGGCCATTGCAACATTTTTATTTTGTGGCCAATTAACCATTTCTTTGTGGATTTTGATGTGTGCTTGGGCTTAATGTCTTGCTGGAAGATCCACTTGTGGCCAAGTTTCAGACTCCTGGCAGAGGCAACCAGGTTTTTGGAAAAAATGTCCTAGTACTGGGTAGAGTTCATGATGCCGTTGACCTTAACAAGGGCCCCAGGACCAGTTGAAGCTAAACAGACCCATAACATCAAAGATCGACCACCATATTTTACAGTAGGTATGGCGTTCTTTTCTGCTCATGCATTCTCAATTCGACGCCAAACCCACCACTGGTGTGAGTGGCCAAAGAACTCTATTTTCCTGTCATCTGACCAAAGCACCGGTTCCAATCCAAGTGCCAATGCAAACTCCAGGAGTTTATATTTGTTGGATGACATGAAAATAGAGCTCTTTGTCCACGCACACCAGTGGTGGATTTGGTGTCAGAAAAAAAAAGGTTATTGAAAATAATGTTGACCTCTACCTGCTGAAGAAGTAAATGATTACTTGTTAAACAAAATAGATTTTTCTGAGTAATTGTTTTAGTATAAATTAATATAATTTCCCCCAAAATGTGTGCATACAATATAGCTCAGTATTTTAATTATTTATTTTATAGTCATTATTGCTCATCTTTATCAAGGGGTGTCAATCATTTTGGACCCCACTGTACAGTCTTGGCCGTCATACAGAAACGTCCACCTCGTCCACAGTACTCACCTGTATGATCTGTTTTGATGACTGGAGCCTGCTCCTTATGGACTACGACCGGGTCACCGCGGACACACACCCAGAGTTGGCCCACTTTGGTGTGACAAGCCTCCCAGGGTTGTGGGCAGGCACTGGCCAAGGTGAGAACAGGACAGACGGATAGCACCTGTCCTCAGTATCAGCCACATATCAGCCACAAAGTGGAACCAACAATCTGCTAAAGGATTCACTTTGAATCTCCTTCCTATCTATCATTGGTAACTTTTTTCAGCGATTTTTCTCTTCGCCGGTCCCTCTCACTTAGGCTTTGACATTGATGCTCTTCATGGTTCCGTGCTGCTCTGAGTCCCCAGGTCTCCCGTGTTAATCGGTCTAGTGGGTGTGTTCGAGGATGTTATTCGCCTCCGTAATCCCAGGGGAATGACCATAGATCATTGGATGGATGGGAGAGAAAGTAGGGGCCTCGCTCCGATAAACCAGATCATGGACTTATAATGCATTTCCAGCCCCAGACAACGCACTACTGGGATTTGCTGTCAAACTTTAAATCAACATGGCTGCTGGTGGAACTCATGTGAGGCATCTGAGGGGTGGCAATTGGCTCGTGGCACAAGGCCCCTCTTTTTCACACTTGAGCAGCATCCTAAACATGGCCTTGCTGACCTTGTGCGCCACTATAAAACACCTGCAGGAATTCTCAACCACTTAATTACATTTCCCGTCATCCCTTTTCTATAGGAAATATGCATTTTTTCCCCACATGACGCAATTCCATTGGTTTTAACAAGTGAATTGTGACAGGTTGAATGAGTTTTGATTTAGGTTGAATGCTTGTGCAATTTGTTTTCAATGATGTTCCTTCTCCAAAGACATCATTAAATAATAATAATAAATAATAATAATATGCCATTTAGCAGACGCTTTTATCCAAAGCGACTTACAGTCATGCGTGCATACATTTTTTTTGTGTCTGGGTGGTCCCGGGGATCGAACCAACTACCTTGGCGTTACAAGCGCCGTGCTCTACCAGCTGAGCTACAGAGGACCACGTAATAATAACTATAGTCATGTTGGAGCCTTTATATATATGACTACTGTCTGTTGTGATTGATCATTATAATGAAGTTGTATGGCAAGGCTGGGGTGTGTGTGTGTGTGTGTGTGTGTGTGTGTGTGTGTGTGTGTGTGTGTGTGTGTGTGTATGTGTGTGTGTGTGTGTGTGTGTGTGTGTGTGTGTGTGTGTGTGTGTGTGTGTGTGTGTGTGTGTGTGTGTGTGTGTGTGTGTGTGTATGTGTGTGTGTGTGTGTGTGTGTGTGTGTGTGTGTGTGTGTGTGTGTGTGTGTGTGTGTGTGTGTGTGTGTGTGTGTGTGTGTGTGAGGGAGTGCATTATCTGGGGAGCAAAGCTTTTGAGAAGCAGGCTGTCCTGTGTTTGTGTATACATTATGACTGTGTATAGTCGCTACAGGGCCGTTGGGCCTGTGTGTTGGTATAGGTGATGAGACCAGGGGCATGGGTAGTTATTGTAGCCCTGCTGGACACCTCATCTGTGGGCATCACTGTTGGCTGACTCCCTTCTGCTGGTGTTCTGGCTCTGGTTCCTCCTCCACGCCTGGATGCCAAGCAACAGACAGGGCTCAATTAATGATAAGAACACTCCTGGATTCTGAGTACGAACCTGAATAGCCAGAATACAATAGCATTCAGCCTTTTCGCCTTCAAATTACTCATATTTGTGCATTATATATATATATATATATATATATATATATATATATATATATATATATATATATATATATATATATATATATATTTTTTTTTTTTTTTTTTTTTTAAGATCCACAGCTGGAAAGCATTATTACTGAAACATGTAACTATAACAATCTGAGTTGAAAAGCAGAGACATCAGTAGCAGTAGTGCCTCTGTGCAGCTTTGCTAGCAGTGACTAGAGAGAGTAGTGAGGGAGAAAGGTGGGATCTGTATTTTGATATCATTCAATGCTCAACCGTGACTGTTCCAAGCAATTACAATACTGTCATTGTTAAAATGAAGTGTCAGAATTCAAATCACTAAAGAGAATGCAATTACAGCCGAACCTGACAGCAATAAGAATGTTGTCCATTGTTCTGAGGGAGTTAGACTTTTGCATTATACATCATTCATATCACAGATGGAGAAAAAACTGATAGGAGTGGGAGAAAAAAGCTGAGCTGATGTAGAATAGCTGCTGCACTTTCAAAAACATATTCTGCTAGTTAGAGAACACATCATGCACTTTTCAAAGTTGAAATTAGCAATTTAGCAAAGCAGAGTAGTGTTTTTCGATATTAGTTCTTTAGCTAATTGTATATCTCTCCAAGAAGGCATGTACAAGCTGTGAGTTTTAAAACAGTCAATTTTAGATGTTACGTTACAGAGATGCTCTTCTCTGCTCTGCTCTGGTGTTTCCCACAGCATATAACTCAATGTGCAAATCAAACCCCCTACACAAAAGTGCCTCACAAGCACTACTTACTACTTTTTAGCTACTTTGCAACTACTTAGCATGTTAGCTAACCTTCCCCTAACCCTAACCTTAACCCTTTAACCTAACTCCTAACCATAACAACTTTAACCCTAACCTTAACCCCTAACCCCTAGCCTAGCTAAGGTTAGCCACCTAGCTAACATTAGTATTAACCACCTAGCCACCTAGCTAACGTTAGCACAACAAATTGGAATTCGTAACATATCATACATTTCGCAAATTCGCAACATTATATACGAATTGCAATTTATAACGTATTGTATGAATTGCAATTCGCAAACAGATCATACGATTTGTAATTCGTAACATATAATACGCATGATGGACATCCAGAAATTAATACATACCATACGAAACATAACATATCATACTAATTGGAATGTTCCGGATTTACACTTACTATGTTACGTCTACCACTGAGTCAAGGTTGAGATAGTAGGTTTGGCTACAGTCACATTGACTCAGAGTAGAATGCCTAGGCTCCTATTCATCCTCTAAGGGGGTTACAAGAAGGATATGAGCAATCCACATGCAATTTGGAACCATTGATGTACTGATGTACGTAAAACAGTATTTCTTCAGAAGATAGTCCTTCACCTCTCGCTCCCACCAGATAACAAGGGATGAGGATGGATGAGAGGAGGAGCTCGCACCATTGGCTTCTTCTTATCTCCATTGACTCCATTGAAACTCCTATTGCTTATTTTGTTCCCATGTCTTACTTAACTAACCTCACACAAATGTTCTACCCTGACATTTCACTGACAAGAAAATAGTTTTTTGATCATCATCCTTTTAAGGTTTGAGGTCGTCATTCTTTACACACTGCATATGTTATATATATTTTATATATAGATTATAGTTAACCTGACTGCTATTGACAACAGTGCCACCATGCAGATAATAAGCTAAGGATTACCGTGCTATGAAATAAGGATTACACCTCTCTTCAAGAACATATTAGCAACTGTATAATATATAAATATAACATAATTATTGTATATATTATAATAAGTGAGTGGGAAAGAAGAAGTGAACAGCTTCCTCCTTATGCATGAAATACATCGGCTGCCTCCATGCAGGTCAACGCCACCTGCAAATCACACAGCTGGCGCAGGAGGGAGATAATTGACTAATGAGATGCTAACAGTTTATATTCTTGACCCCCAACCTTTACACCGCTAGTGTATTCAGGTGTGGTCATGGCAACCAGCCAAAAACACGGTAGAAACAGTTCAAATGGCCTCCCACTCATATACAGCTGTCCTCACTGCTAGGCCGGACCCAATTGAATTTTTTTGCTTGCAAGCTCAGTCGGTAACATTGCAGAGGATTTGACGTAATGGATTTGGCTTTGGTATAATAAATAAGACATCATCAGCTGAACGTGTAAGGGTGTGAGACATCCTGAATCATCATGACTGAGATAGCCTGGCATTGGATGGAGTCACGGAACCTTGTGTCTAGAGAAGGGATTGTGTTTTTATTGAGGGCTTGTTTCTTGTGTCCAGCTTGTGTGTGTTTGTGTGTGCGGGCGTGTGAGTTAGTGTGAGAGAGATGTTGTGTGTTTATGTGTGTGCGTGTGTGTTAGTGCATGTGGCTATCAATTTGTGTGTATGTGTGATGTGCGTGTGAATGTGAGTGCAGTGTGAGTGGTGTGTGTGTGTGATCACCCTTCCAGGTGCCATAAAGCCTGAATGGACCAGTGGCTCTGCACAATGGCGTGGCACCGGTTTCATGATGCTCTCCAATGGTCATTGACTCTGCCTTCTCATTGTTCTCCAACATTGTACAGCTTTTATGAGACCAGCTGTCATCCAGCATGTTACAGAGTCACAACAGCTCTGTTTGTGGAAGGAAGACTGACAAATATTGATGAATAGAAATAGAGCTAGCCTGGAATCCTAACAGATATGTAAGGGATAATCAATGAGAGCTGTGCGTTGTATGGAAAACCTTCCACAGAGTTGTATTATTTTCCAGAGAACGCATAGAGCCCTGAGTTGACTATCCCTTTTATTCCATGTCTATAATTTAACACATTTGCCACTAGACATGTGTTTATTTGCTGGTAGAAATGTGTTCAACATCCACTGAAGTAACTAGCAAGTTTAGCTACAGACTTCCTAGTTTAGCTAACCAAACCATCAGTCCTAGCTTGCTATTATGAAAATGTAATTCAACAAATACCAATACTGTTTTCAGTAGACTTTTGCTTTCAAAAGCAGCTCAAACAAAATATGTACAAATTTAATTATACCGTGCAAATATAGCGTACGTTATAGGGAAATAATGCACGCTCTAGAATGTCCTTCAAGCCAATCAGAAAGTAGTATTCAACAATGCCATGGTACAAGCTGTGTTGTTTCACTTCCCAATATAGGACAAACTATGGTGAAACGTAGCATAACAGTTTGGAGGCTAAGAAACAGCACCCGCATTTTCAAATGTATCCTTAAATGGGTAAAGCATTCATGAAAAAGGTGTATTACATTTACGTCATTTAGCAGACGCTCTTATCCAGAGCGACTTACAGTTAGTGAATACATATTTTTTTATACTGGCCCCCCGTGGGAAACGAACCCACAACCCTGGCGTTGCAAACGCCATGCTCTATCAACTGAGCTACATCCCTGCCGGCCATTCCCTCCCTTACCCTGGACGACGCTGGGCCAATTGTGCGCCGCCCATGAGTCTCCCGGTCGCGGCCGGCTGCGACAGAGCCTGGATTCAAACCAGGATCTAGTGGCACAGTTAGCACTGCGATGCAGTGCCTTAGACCACTGCGCCACTCAGGTGTATGTCATATACTGTATGTTTAGCTATAAGGCAATTTAATAAACAAAGCTACCCATGATTGGTTGTAAAGTTTTAATGAGCAATGTCAATTTCAAGTCTAATAGGGAATCTGATTGTAGAAGAGAAAAATTTGCCATTTAACACTGCTGATTCCATGCAGAAATATCGATGACACCCTCCCTATGCATACTGTTGTCAATGACACCCTCCCTATAAATACTGTTGTCAATGACACCCTCCCTATAAATACTGTTGTCAATGACACCCTCCCTATAAATACTGTTGTCAATGACACCCTCCCTATGCACACTGTTATGCACCCTATGCGTTTGTGTATATTAACCACTGAGTCAAATCAGACATTTACAGAGAAGGCCTGAGACATTCTTATTATTGACTAATTGACAGCAAAATGTGTTTTATATTGAACACCTTCCCGATCAATAGCCCTGGTTCAACGCGATAAAAATCACTTATCTGTGATAAAGCGGGCCACGGAATTATAAAAAGACATGCATTTCTATTCTTCGCACAGCTCCAGGATCAATAAAGAGGTATGTCCAGCACCATTGGATTCCGTATTGATATTAAGAGGAGGGAGGAGAGCTTTGCGGCACATCTTTTATTAATATTTATTGCTATTATTACATCTGGCTCCTGGGGCTGTGCTTGATCTATTACATGGTGCATAGGCCCTCTTCTCCTCCTAATGGTGGATGCTGAAAAGAGGAACAGAAAAAGTCCTACGTGGTTTCATGCACTTGCAATCAATGGTAAGGGCACGATTGCCACTTTGGACAAATTATGTCAAAAGTAATTAGCAGTCATGGCTGAGGACCTGTGTCTAATAACAAAACAAAAAGGAAGAAAATTATGTTGTTTTTCAGTTCCAAAAGCACAGAAAGGTCAACAGTCAAATAAAATGGTGAAAGACTGCAGTACATGGTTTATATTAGACTATTTGGATAAATAATCCCCAGAAACCTTGACGTTATGAGGTACACACTGAGGCCTATTACATCAATTGAGAATACATTTGACTGGGAGAAACTAGGAACGCAGTCTGCAAATTGGCAATTCCGTTTAACTCAACTAGTATTTCATGAGGGCATACTGTTTTGAATGGTTCGCCAAAGAGTATGCAGTGCAAAATGCATACCTTTTCCAATTGCCTCATAACCTGTGAGATTTGAGTTCCCGTGACAACACAGGTGCATTATCGGTGGTTTGAGGCCTCCCTTTCTGCTGATGTCAGCAAAGGATGGTTTTGCAGTCATTACAGAGCTTTTCATTTAAGCAGACAATTACCATGGCTTCACCTGGTGCCTTTATCCTCCAGATTGGAAATGATCTGCCAGTCTTACTTTACCTACTCTAATTTCACCCTGCTCTCCGTTGAGGTATATGCTCGCACACCTCCTCCATGACATTTCATTGTCACTCTGTCTCAACACTTACTGTGATTCCTACCCCACTTAACCCCCACTCACATACATCTACTACCTTCTCTCTAGCCATACAGACAGTGTATAATATATCTGCAGTTCTACACAAAAGCTAATGTACATAAATCAGCATGCCAACAGCAGCAGCAAAAATGACCACGGAAACAACAAAGCAACAAGAGATGTCTGAGAGAACAGATTGCCATGTCACAGATGTCCTGTTAGGACGGAGGTTTCTACCTCATGCAGTATGCCGAAGCACCTCGGTGGGCCTCTTAGCTTGTTTAGATGACTGGTTCCGTGAAATGACCCGAATTAGGCCGTTAGAAGAATGCCTTTTCCGTGCCAAAGTGCCTCCAACAGGGGCGAATGGACGAATGCGAGGCGCAGCTTTCAAGCTGGGCTCACTGCAAATATTCCAATATGTCAGCTGGCCTATTAGCTGTGCCAAGGACTCTGTGAGGACTTCATATGGCCTCTCGGTAGAAAGCAAAATGTGTCCAGACCAATATCACATAAAACCATAAATACGTTTGGTTTGGCGATGCTACCATGTCCAGTGTTTGCTATTTACTTAGCATACTCAGTATCTGCCGATAAATCCCTTTCATTCAAAATATAAACAAATATTTTTTATTACAGTTCCAATAGTTTCCAGTCCCCTTGTTTCAGTGCCATGATAAATGAAGAGTCAAATATGAGGCATACAACTTTTTTGTCGCTGTTGTCTATGTAATTACAGTTTTGATAAGCCTAGTGGAAATCCCTTATGACGTTTTATCTTGCCCTGGCTCAAATAATTTTTCTTCAAATGAATTGCAGCAATCCAACTACAATGATGAAGTCCTATAATCTATACCACAGCCTTTTGAGAGCATCAAAGACGTGAACAATGTGAATAAATTAAAGCCATATTGTATAAAAATAAGAAAATCTCCATTGGAACCAAAGTACAGTAATTAAGCAAGGGTTCAAGATAACATGTGCGGTATCACTGTAATTGCATATGTTTCTATAAAATAAGTTTAATACAGAGTGTAATGAATCTGCAAATTATATATCCCTCAATCACATTAGGACTAGTAATTTGTAAAGCAACATGGTAGTGTACCGTGTGACTTTACATGGCTCGCTCCTTGTGGTGATAGAGTGTCAACGGCAGACAGTGCATCAGCAGCAAGCAGCAAAGCACCATGGTCCTCAGAGAGCCATCAAGCAGAACATTATAATTAATTAATCATGGAGTGCAAGGCAGAATTCTTCTCCATTAGCCCTTTGGTAATTCCTTCCCCCTGGCCCAGCGGCCCCTTTGCTAACCATTGATATGGTGCCTCTCCACCCTAATCCAATTGGACCCTAGATCAGCACCCCTGGTTACTGCAAAGACAGCTGGAGTCAGGACGTGCAAGACCTCTAACCTCCAGCTCATTAAGCTAACGGAAGACTCTGTCCCATGTTTGTTGTGGAAATACCAAACATTTTCCCTCAGCAATGGAACACTCACAACCCTACAACTCATTCCATTTTGGCCAAGACAAGGGAAAGATTCCCATAGGGGAACGGGACATCCCAGGTCATCCTTTCTACACAATATTACGCGATAGGCCATTCATTTCAGTAGGCCACAACAAAGCCAACCTAAACAAACACCATTTAATTAATGCTACAAATGAAATTGCAGATTATGGTGTGGCTCTCAGTTACTTAAATACAAATTTGGAGGTTAAAGCGGAGCTTCAAACTTTGCCGGCTGCTGTAGAAATGATGGTCGACCTCCAACATATTTCCCCATCATCTGAGATCAATTCTGCTGAACCACATCTCCCAAAACACTTAAGGCCCTGCTTATTGTGAAATTGAGATTCAGCAAATCTTGATTTATTGGCCAGCACCCCTCTCCTATCAAACCCCCTGCTGTGAAGGAGAAGGGCTTTTAGTTTATCAATGTAGAGGAATATAGCTTAGTTCTAACCCTGCAAAATAATATTGTTGTCCATACCTTAAAATGTTACAGCCAGATCTAATGATCTCGGATTCTAAAACCAAATACAGGCACACTATCTACTGTAGGACTGAACAATAAAAGGACTTATGACCGACCCAGAGGGATAAAGAGGATAAAGGAAGTAAGTGAGAGCAATAAAAAGCATGGATTTCATGCTTTTATATGGGCAATACCCACAAGTATAACTAATTGCACCACCACCAAGTCAACCACTCTCACCACAAACCCACCCTAACAGCAGGTTAGGCTAGGTCAACTTCAATGTTCTCCAACAATCTCAAATTAATGGACTCAAATGAATGATTAATGATTCCAATGAATCATTGTAATTAACAACTAAATATAAAGTGTAATTGTGGCGTCCAACCAATTAGTATCAAATATCGGTGGTTAAAAATACATAAGCAGTAGAATGGGACTATGTTTTTCTCATTAAGATGAGTGGATATGTTGGGGTTACAACAGTCACTGGCTTCACCCGGTGCCCGAGTCATCACCAGCCTGACACCACCCAGCCTACGTAAACGCTCAGAAATAGATTTCTAACTATGCGAAATGGACTATCTGGCATAGCGGCCGCGGTGTACCTCAAGAGCCATAACTCATTGGCAGGATCTGGTATGCAAAGGCACAATTACAGAGCAGGCCCCCATAAATTAGTCCCTGAATCTGTCTTAAATCATGAGAGAAGGCATCAAGTACCATCCAGGCTCTGTTGCATAGTGGATGCCTCCACTGTGATAGGAACTGGAACACTGTGGTTGAGTGTGACAATAGATAATCACCTCCCCAGTGGGAAAGAGGAAGACAATGGTTTAGGGAGCAGCAGCAGCTCTATGTCCCTGTTTGGTTGTACAGTACAGTGTCCCTGGTGCTGCACTGCATAGACAAAGGGTGGGATTAAAGCCAGCAGTCATTTGTATGATACATTTTGTAACTGGCAATAAAAAAATACCTGTGAAATCTATCCTGTTCCAACGGTGTTGAAGGCCAAAACAGGGAATTGAAAACACAGCCAGACAGTTAGTTACTTCTTGCAGTTATCCATGTCATCCATTTACTAGGTGACTGTGTGCACTTCTAGAGAATACTCCACTCTTACAAACATGCAACCATTGCTTGTCTCATTTATAGATGCTGTGTATGTAGTTTAAGTGTGTGTGTGTGTGTTTGTGTGTGTGTGTGTGCATGCGTGTGTGTCTACATCAACACCTTTAAGGTGATGAATACTCTGCAGTTAATATCACATTCCTGCCTGAGAAAGAAAGAAGGAAAGAAAACAGGAGAAATCGTAGAGGAGAAATGAGAGATAAAGACTTGTGCCAAGCCTCCTGCGGGGACAGGGGAATATGATTGGCACAATAAGGCGTGCAGAGAGGCCCAGGTGGTGCCCAAGCAGAGGCAGGAGAGAGTCCCCAAAGACTAGATAAAAGCAGTGACACACACCCAGCCTGTTTGATCTGCATCTGATTAAAATTACAACATGGACACAACAGCATGCGGACTGCCGAAAATGTGCAGGAGATGCCAGCGCACACAGTACCATTGACTTTCTCTGCTGGTTTTCTCTCATTCGTATGTAATTTCCAAAACACTATATCCACCAATTTTTCACATTTGTGTTTTATCATCAGAAATGATTGCTTATGGGTACCTTCATATGTGTGTAAAATATTACTGTTCTCATATTTTTAACTCATCAATGTTTTGCTAAACGCTATATGTCCATTGTTTAGCTGGAATAGTCCCGTGTAGCTCAGTTGGTAGAGCATGGCGCTTGCAACGCCAGGGTTGTGGGTTCGATTCCCACGGGGGACCAGTATGGAGAAAAAAATTATGTATGCACTCACTAACTGTAAGTCGCTCTGGATAAGAGCGTCTGCTAAATGACTAAAATGTAAATGTAAAATGTAAATGAATGGAATGTTCGTATCCTGTATATTTGACTGTGATACAGTGAGGGAAATAAGTATTTGACCCCCTCTCAATCAGAAAGATTTCTGGCTCCCAGGTGTCTTTTATACAGGTAACGAGCTGAGATTAGCAGCACACTCTTAAAGGGAGTGCTCCTAATCTCAGCTTGTTACCTGTATAAAAGACACCTGTCCACAGAAGCAATCAATCAATCAGATTACAAACTCTCCACCATGGCCAAGACCAAAGAGCTCTCCAAGGATGTCAGGGACAAGATTGTAGACCTACACAAGGCTGGAATGGGCTACAAGACCATCGCCAAGCAGCTTGGTGAGAAGGTTACAACAGTTGGTGCGATTATTCGCAAATGGAAGAAACACAAAAGAACTGTCAATCTCCCTCAGCCTGGGGCTCCATGCAAGATCTCACCTCGTGGAGTTGCAATGATCATGAGAACGGTGAGGAATCAGCCCAGAACTACACGGGAGGGTCTTGTCAATGATCTCAAGGCAGTTGGGACCATAGTCACCAAGAAAACAATTGGTAACACACTACGCCGTGAAGGACTGAAATCCTGCAGCGCCCGCAAGGTCCCCCTGCTCAAGAAAGCACATAAACAGGCCCGTCTGAAGTTTGCCAATTAATATCTGAATGATTCAGAGGAGAACTGGGTGAAAGTGTTGTGGTCAGATGAGACCAAAATCGAGCTCTTTGGCATTAACTCAACTCGCCGTGTTTGGAGGAGGAGGAATGCTGCCTATGACCCCAAGAACACCATCCCCACCGTCAAACATGGAGGTGGATATATTATGCTTTGGGGGTGTTTTTCTGCTAAGGGGACAGGACAACTTCACCGCATCAAAGGGACGATGGACGGCGCCATGTACCGTCAAATCTTGGGTGAGAACCTCCTTCCCTCAGCCAGGGCATTGAAAATGGGTCGTGGATGGGTATTCCAGCATGACAATGACCCAAAACACACGGCCAAGGCAACAAAGGAGTGGCTCAAGAAGAAGCACATTAAGGTCCTGGAGCGGCCTAGCCAGTCTCCAGACCTTAATCCCATAGAAAATCTGTGGAGGGAGCTGAAGGTTCGAGTTGCCAAACATCAGGCTCAAAACCTAAATGACTTGGAGAAGATCTGCAAAGAGGAGTGGGACAAAATCCCTCCTGAGATGTGTGCAAACCTGGTGGCCAACTACAAGAAAGATCTGACCTCTGTGATTGCCAACAAGGGTTTTGCCACCAAGTACTAAGTCATGTTTTGCAGAGGGGTCAAATACTTATTTCCCTCATTAAAATGCAAATCAATTTATAACATTTTTGACATGCGTTTTTCTGGATTTTTTTGTTGTTATTCTGTCTCTCACTGTTCAAATAAACCTACCATTAACATTATAGACTGATCATGTCTTTGTCAGTGGGCAAACGTACAAAATCAGCAGGGGATCAAATACTTTTTTCCCTCACTGTATGTGGTTTTCTCACCTAGCTATCTTAAGATTAATACATTAACTGTAAGTTGCTCTGAATAAGAGCATCTGCTAAATGGCTAAAATGTAAATGTTTTACATACAGATCTCATATTACTCTATTGAATTATAAAAAAAAATATTAAAAAATAGTGTTGATGTCACAAATGTATCATTTGTACAGTTTTTTTTATAAAAAATGTAGTTATTTCTTACATTTGACTGTGTAAAACCTAGCAGTACTACTTATTTCTCTGAGAGTGAGGTGGATACAGTATATAGCATTTTGCTAATTATTTGTCACTCTGAAATGAAACCATCAAGTGATAGATTTTAAATAAATACATGTCTGTCATTGAACAACCCCATGCCATGATTAGATAGTGAAACAACACACCAATCTCTTTTTTCAGTTCTTTAAACAATAAAAGCTAATTTACCAACATTTCTGAAAATGGATATCTAGCGCTTTAGAATGAAACTCTTCAATTACACTCCTCTATTTTCTGTATCTAGATCAAGTGGAAGTCTTGAGGCATGCAGAATCCATTGGATATCCACAATTAAACAAAAAATACATCTGGACTTTTATATAGTGGAAAGACAAACACGTTGTTGTCATTGTAAAATAACATATGTAAACATGTGAATAAGGAAAAACATGAGGACAACATATAAAAACAGAATATATTGTCAAGAATCAATAGCATGATTTTCTACTAGGCTGATAGAGAAGTAGGATCATTTGTTCATAGAAAATGCGGGCAACGTACAAGCTATAAACACATACATATTGCATTGCACACAAGCGATTTCATAGAGTGTTACTGAAATATGTTCCTAATTATATGTGCGATTTTATCTAGCATATCCAGCAAAGAACATGCTGTTTTTCTGGCTGAGACTCTCTGGGGCTGCATGAAATCTTCCATTCTGCTGTGGAACATCTTGATATAGAGTGGAATACAGCAGGCCTGGGTTCAAATACTAATGCTGTGCTTAATTCAGGAAGATTGTATTTCAAATAGTATTTGAACCCAAGTCTGATATCTAGCTATATAAGCTGGTGGTCTGGCAAGGACAGAAGAATTAGCCTCATCCCCATTCGTTAAACTCATTCTCATTTTCCTGAGCAGCGCTGGTGGGAGAACTATGTGTCACCACAGCCCCAAAATGATGAATTGGTAATCAGTTGAGAGCTGTCAAGAAAGCCCCAGGAATGCAAAATGTACACACTTTTTTGCCCTTGCATTAACCATTTGTAATCAAATCACTATTTATTGTTGGCTCGGTCAGACGTGTTTTATGACTCCGCATTGTCACGTGCAGGCGAAGATAGAGACAAGGAGATGGAGCCATTTCCTATTCGGAGCAGAATGAACTGTGAGGAAAGACGACAAGCTACAGTATTAGCCTTTGCTGTCATTTTAAATAACTAAACTGGGTGGTTTGAGCCGTGAATGCTGATTGGCTGAAAGCTGTGGCATATCAGACCGTATACCATGGGTATTACAAAACATTTATTTTTACTGTTCTAATTATGCTAGTAGTCCGTTTATAATAGCAATAAGGCACCTCAGGGGTTTGTGGTATATGGCCAATATACCACGGCTAATGGCTGTAACCAGGCACTCTGCGTTGCGTCGTGCATAAGAACAGCCCTTAGCCGTGGTATATTGGCCATATACCACACCCCCTCAGGCTTTATTGCTTAATTAATCTTTTAAATAATTAATAATTTCATATAAAAATACAGACATAACAAATCAATATGTTTTGCCTCTCTGATAAATAAAAAATATAAGCCGCCATTATCAGACTGGGTTCAAAAAGCCTATATTTCCAAAGTACACTATGACAAGCATTTTTCCAATTATCTCACTGGACTCAACTCTTAGTGTGCACATTTAAATCCTTCCTAGAAGAAATTAGGATTAAACAAATCTATAAAGTCCAGCTGAAATGGGTACAGTCAAGGGCAGAGTTCTGGCGGGCAACCTCGCTGGCCCTGGAGGGCGAGACATTTAAAATGTGTTTACATTTACGTCATTTAGCAGACGCTCTTATCCAGAGCGACTTACAGGAGCAATTAGGGTCAAGTGCCTTGCTCAAGGGCACATCGACAGATTTTCACCTGGTCAGCTTGGGGATTCAAACAAGCAACCTTTCGGTTACAGGCCCAACAAGCTTAACCGCTAAGCTACCTGCCTTTAGAGACCTAAAAACGAAGAGAAATCGATACGGTAAGAGACACTGAAAACCCAGCCAGAACATGATTAGAGGTCAGTGTGTGGTAAGGAATTCGTCTCCCTAATTGTGCTTTAAACTTCCTTTAGCAGAATATTCCGCAGTCAGAGTGGCAGAGGCCAGCCGACAGGGTTGCCCCTACCAACCTGTTGTTAATGACTCGTGATTTGAAAGTTAATGAGAGAGCAGGAGAGCTAAAGGAAGTTAAAAGCAGCATTAGCCAAAGGCACAGTAAAAGCGAAGCTAGCTATGTGGATTCACTTTTCATTACCCCTTCATTATGTGAGCCTGCGGGATTAAAGCAACCCCCCCCCCCCCCCCCCCTTAGAAATATAGTGTGAACACCGTGATTGGGGGCTTCTTAAGCCAATCTAAAAGTGGAGGAAAGTATGAGGGAGTAAAGTGATAGAGCTATTAGCCTCATGATACTCGATTTCCCAACATGCCCCAAAGCAGGGTTAAGTGGAACCATTCACCTGCCATTAGCCAACCGTGAGGTGAGGTCATACTGGTAGGATAAAGGCTGGCAAGACTACCTTCCTGAGAAATTTGACCTTGAGAATTTGATTGGGTCATTAAAAGTAGAATTAGGAGCCCATTATAATTCTGGGCACTGAGTTTCTCTCCATTTATTTGCATAGGGTTCCTTGGTGCTGTAGTTAAATGTATGGATCCTTTGGTGTTGTCGTTAAATGTAGGGTTCCTTGGTGCTGTAGTTAAATGTAGGGTTCCTTGGTGTTGTAGTTTAATGTAGGGTTCCTTGGTGCTGTAGTTAAATGTATGGATCCTTGGTGTTGTCGTTAAATGTAGGGTTCCTTGGTGCTGTAGTTAAATGTAGGGTTCCTTGGTGTTGTAGTTAAATGTAGGGTTCCTTGGTGCTGTAGTTAAATGTAGGGTTCCTTGGTGTTGTAGTTAAATGTAGGGTCTCTAGGTCCTTTATTTAAATGTAGGGTTCCTTGGTGTTGTCGTTAAATGTAGGGTTCCTTGGTGTTGTCGTTAAATGTAGGGTTCCTTGGTGTTGTAGTTAAATGTAGAGTTCCTTGGTGCTGTAGTTAAATGTATGGATCCTTGGTGTTGTCGTTAAATGTAGGGTCTCTAGGTCCTTTATTTAAATGTAGGGTTCCTTGGTGTTGTCGTTAAATGTAGGGTTCCTTGGTGTTGTCGTTAAATGTAGGGTTCCTTGGTGCTGTAGTTAAATGTAGGGTTCCTTGGTGTTGTAGTTTAATGTAGGGTTCCTTGGTGCTGTAGTTAAATGTATGGATCCTTGGTGTTGTAGTTAAATGTAGGGTTCCTTGGTGTTGTCGTTAAATGCAGGGTTCCTTGGTGCTGTAGTTAAATGTAGGGTTCCTTGGTGTTGTAGTTAAATGTAGGGTTCCTGGGTGCTGTAGTTAAATGTATGGATCATTGGTGTTGTCGTTAAATGTAGGGTTCCTTGGTGCTGTAGTTAAATGTAGGGTTCCTTGGTGTTGTAGTTAAATGTAGAGTTCCTTGGTGCTGTAGTTAAATGTATGGATCCTTGGTGTTGTCGTTAAATGTAGGGTCTCTAGGTCCTTTATTTAAATGTAGGGTTCCTTGGTGCTGTAGTTAAATGTAGGGTTCCTTGGTGTTGTCGTTAAATGTAGGGTTCCTTGGTGCTGTAGTTAAATGTAGGGTTCCTTGGTGTTGTCGTTAAATATAGGGTTCCTTGGTGCTGAAGTTAAATGTAGGGTTCCTTGGTGCTGTAGTGAAATGTAGGGTTCCTTGGTGCTGTAGTTAAATGTAGAGTTCCTTGGTCTGTTAGTTAAATGTACGGTTCCCTTGGTCTTGTAGTTAAATGTAGGGTTCCTTGGTCCTGTAGTTAAATGTAGGGTTCCTTGGTCCTGTAGTTACATGTATGGTTCCCTTGGTCCTGTAGTTAAATGTCACTGAGTTTCGCTCCATTTATTTGCATTGTTGGGTCCCTTGGCGCTGTAGTTAAATGTCACTCGCCTGCCTTAATGAGGGTAAAGTTAGATACTATGGCCAGAACTGATTAGACCGGTTGCTACAGCAACTTTTCTCACTCTCTTCTGTCCCAAATGTATCAACGTCTCATAGACAGAGACTAGGCAACCACGTCTGTGTCTTCACTTACCAACTGTTATTTTTTATTAATTGTCCACCATCAAAGAGGTATATAATTGTCCACCCTCAAAGAAGAGGTATATAATTGTCCACCCTCAAAGAAGAGGTATATAATTGTCCACCCTCAAAGAAGAGGTATATAATTGTCCACCCTCAATGACGTATCAAATTGTCCACCCTCAATGACGTATATAATTGTCCAACCTCAATGAGGTATATTATTGTCCACCCTCAATGAGGTATATAATTGTCCACCCTCATTGAGGTATATAATTGTCCACCCTCAACAAGGTATATAATTGCTCTAGCGGCATGAAAAACCTGCTGACATGCAATTTGACTAATTGTGAGTGTGTGTGTGTGTGTGTGTGTGCGTGCATACATGTGTGCGTGTGTGTGTCGTGTATTGGGATTATGCCTTTGTTAAATGTTTTTAAGTGGAACTGAAAGAATGTTGATTTTAGTATCAAGAGGGAATGTTTTAGTGTAACGCCACATACAACAGACAGGAAGTGTGTTGTAGACAGGGGAGACTGGTGATTGGCCAGAAGAGGGAGCCCATCTTTTTGCATTGTTTATAAGTAGGGGCTAAACGAAGGAGAAGGCAGAGCGGCCATTCTGAGGCGTCGCTCTCCGGATGTCATGTCATCTGTCACTTATGCTGAAAGCTTGTGATCTGAATAAACCTTATGATCAAAGTTCAGTATGAGCGGACTCCTTTGTTTATCAGCAATAATTGCCACCATTCACCCGATACGACATGTGCGTGCTTGCGTATGTGTGCGTGCGTGCATGTTTGCGTGTGTGCATGCTTGCGTATGTGTGCATGTGAGTGCATGTGTGAGCTTTCTGTGCAACTTCACCAACACGTTTCAGGTGACAAATTCTCTGGCATTTCACATTTTTGCCTTACACTCAAACTCTGCCCGAAACTCAATGAAATGAGAGCTGCCTTTGTTGAGAAGGCATAATGAAAACTCTCTTAATAGATTATTGATCTCTGCAAAATGATGCAGTCATTTCCAAGATTATATAGATCTAATAAGGCTTTACAGATTGACAGTTATTTTGTGTTTCTTCCATTTGCGAATAATCGCACCAACTGTTGTCACCTTCTCACCAAGCTGCTTGGCGATGGTCTTGTAGCCCATTCCAGCCTTGTGTAGGTCTACAATCTTGTCCCTGACATCCTTGGAGAGCTCTTTGGTATTGGCCATCGTGGAGAGTTTGTAATCTGATTGATTGATTGCTTCTGTGGACAGGTGTCTTTTATACAGGTAACAAACTGAGATTAGGAGTACTCCCTTTAAGAGTGTGCTCCTAATCTCAGCCCGTTACCTGTAAAAAGACACCTGGGAGCCAGAAATCTTTCTGATTGAGAGGGGGTCAAATACTTATTTCCCTCATTAAAATGCAAATCAATTTATAACATTTTTGACAAGAGTTTTTCTGGATTATTTTGTTGTTATTCTGTCTCTCACTGTTCAAATAAACCTACCATTCAAATTATAGACTGATCATTTCTTTGTCAGTGGGCAAACGTACAAAATCAGCAGGGGATCAAATACTTTTTTCCCTCACTGTACATGGTAAACAATACTTTTTTATCCTCTAAAGATGTATTTGATTGCAAACATAACACATAGGGAATATCATTAGGAGTACATATTAGGCATCAACAAGATGCAATTCATCACAAGATTTATTGATACATTGCCTTCAGAAAGTATTCACACGCCTTGACTTTCCCACATTTTGTTGTGTTACAGCCTGCATTTAAAATGGATTAAATAAAACAATTTAAAAAATGTAATTGGCCTACACACAATGCACCATAATGTCAAATTTTTTACAAATGAATTCAACCCTTTTGTTATGGCAAGCCTAAATAAGTTAATGAGTAAATGCTTGCTTAACAAGTCACATAATAAGTTGCATCAACTCAGTGTGCAATAATAGTGTTTAACATGATTTTTGAATGACGACCTCATCTCTGTACCCCACACATGCAATTATCTGTAAGGTCCCTCAATCGAGCAGTGAATTTCAAACACAGATTCAACCACAAAGACCAGGGAGGTTCTCCAATGCCTCGCAAAGAAGGGCACCTATAAACAGACATTGAATATCTCTTTAAGGATGGTGAAGCTATTAATTACACTTTGGGTGGTGAATCAATACACCCTGACACTACAAAGATACAGGCATCATTCCTAACTCAGTTGCTGGAGAGGAAGGAAACCGCTCAAGGATTTCACCATGAGGCCAATGGTGACTTTAATTTTTTAAACCCCCTAGAGTCGATTGAGTTTAATAGCTGTGATAGGAGAAAACTGAGGAGGGATCACCAACATTTGAGTTCCTCCACAATACTAACCTAATTGACAGAGTGAAAAGAAGGAAGCCTGTACAGAATAAAAATATTCCAAAACATGCATCCTGTTTGCAACAAGGTACTAAAGTAATACTGCAAAAAATATGGCAAAGAAATTAACTTTTTGTCCTGAATACGAAGTGTTATGTTTGGGGCAAATCCAACACAACACATAACAGAGTACCACTCTCCATATTTTCAATTATAGTGGTGGCTGCATCAAGTTATGGGTATGCTTGTAATCGTTAAGGAGTGGGGAGTTTTTCAGGATAAAAAATTAACGGAATGGAGCTAAGCACAGGCACAATCTGGGAGATGAATTCACCTTTCAGCAGGACAATAACCTAAAACACAAGGCCAAATCTACATTGGTGTTGCTTGCCAAGAAGACAGTGAATGTTCATGAGTGACCGAGTTACAGTTTTGACTTAAATCTACATGGAAATCTAAGGCAAGACCTGAAAATGGTTGTCTAGCAATGATCAAGAACCAATTTGACAGAGCTTGAAGAATTTTGAAAAAAATTATGGGAAAATGTTGCACAATCCAGGTGTGGAAAGCTCTTACAGACTTACCCAGAAATACTCACAGCTGCCAAAATTGCTTCTACAAAGTATTGACTAAGGGGTGTGAATACTTATGTAAATGAGATATTTCAGTATTTCATTTTCAATAGATATGCAAACATTTCCCAAAACATGTTTTCACTTTGTCATTATGGGGTATTGTGTATAGATGGGTGAAAGAAAAACATATATTTAAATCCATTTTGAATTCAGGCTGTAACACAACAAAATGTGGAATATGTCAAGGGGTATGAATACTTTCTGAAGGCAGTTTGGATTTTATGACAGCACACACCTTAAGTAATATTCCAAGAAAGTCAATTCCCTGTGGTTGCGTCCCAAATGGCACTTTATTCCCATTAGTGCACTACTTTTGACAGGCTCTGGTCAAAAGTAGTGAACTACATTGGGAATAAGGTGCCATTTGGGACGCAACCTATGTGTTCTGTTGTTTGTTTCTGTCCTGTCTGTTCATTGTCCAGTTTGAGGAGGCGGGAGGCCGAGGATGGTGGGGGAGGAGAAACAAACCTGTGAACAACAACTCTGAGAGGTGTGAATTTAATCTGAATTAATGAGGTCACTTCAGAAGTCACGTCTGAAGTGATCGGGGGTGAATTCACACCATTCAGATAATTAAAGCAGCTTATTTTGACATTCAACATTCATTATTCCAGCTACATAGTAATGATGTCTGACGAGAAGGCTATAAGGCACCACTGGTTGTCTGTAACTCTGCATTCGACAATTGGTAAACACACCAAGACATGCTAAATGAAATGGGAAATGCAACAAGAAATCTGCTGAACTCGTCTCTCTTCCCTGTTGGAGACTACCTCCTGTGAGGTGAAGAAGGTCAGGCCATCATTGTAAATAAAAATTTGTTCTTAACCGACTTGCCTGGTTAAATAAAGGTTAAATAAATAAATAAGTGTAAAGGTTTGATGATAAGAGCTGACCTGAGAGCAGTGAGTTGTAGTCAGCCTTTCCTGTCAGTACAGTTTGCTTCACCAGAGCATCTATCTCCTGTGGGAGACTATCGAGGTTGCTGCTGCTGATTCTTCTCCATGCTGTTAATATCACCCTGACCTGCTGCTTCTTCTCCATGTTGTTAATATCACCCTGACCTGCTGCTTCTTCTCCATGTTGTTAATATCACCCTGACCTGCTGCTTCTTCTCCATGTTGTTAATATCACCCTGACCTGCTGCTTCTTCTCCATGTTGTTAATATCACCCTGACCTGCTGCTTCTTCTCCATGTTGTTAATATCACCCTGAACTCCAGGGAGCCCCCATTGATTTTGTTAGTCACTCTCACTCAGGTATCATATTAACATGGCATATGTCATGTCAAAATGTGTAGAATTGCATGAAATTAGCTTTTAAAACAGCCAAAAATGTATCCACACCTCATGTCAATATGTGTAGAATTTTTGCTGTCCCCCCCATTTCAATGGCTGATTTCCCTGGCTGGCCAATTAGACAGAACACAAATAAAGGTAGTTATGACCTCACTCCTTCCCTTCCACTCTCCTTCTCTCCAAGTGAAATGAGAGAATCACTCCGAGACCTGGGAGAAAACACCAACGAATATATGAACTGCTACCAGTTCGACTCATTTCTCTCTGCTTCCTTCTTTCCACTCCTTTCCTCTTTTGACCTCACCCTCTCACCGTCCCCCCATACTCACAAGGCAGGCAATACGCTTGACCTCATCTTTAATAGATGCTGTTTTTCTACTAATCTCACTGCAACTCCCCTCCAAGTCTCCGACCACTACTTTGTATCCTTTTCTCTCTCACTCTCCTACAACACTACTCACTCTGCCTCTACTCAGATGGTAATGCGCCGTCGCAACCTTCGCTCTCTCTCTCCCGCTACTCTCTCTTCTTCCATCCTATCATCTCTTCCCTCTGCTAAATCCTTCTCCCTCCGGTCTCCTGATTCTGCCTCCTCGACCCTCCTCTCCTCCCTTTCTGCATCTTTTGACTCTCTATGTCCCCTATCCTCCCGGCCGGTTCGGTCCTTCCCTCCTGCTCCGTGGCTTGACGACTCATTGCGAGCTCACAGAACAGGGCTCCGGGCAGCTGAGCGAAAATGGAGGAAAACTAGACTCCCTGCGGACCTGTCATCTTTTCACTCCCTCCTCTCTACTTTTTCTTCCTCTGTTTCTGCTGCTAAAGCCACTTTCTACCACTCTAAATATCAAGCCTCTGCCTCTAACCCTAGGAAGCTATTTGCCACCTTCTCCTCCCTGCTGAATCCTCCTCCTCCTCCCCCTCCCTCCTCCCTCTCTGTGGATGACTTCGTCAACCATTTTGAAAAGAAGGTTGACGACATCCGATCCTCATTTATTAAGTCAAATGACACCGCTGGTCCTGCTCACACTGCCCTACCCTATGCTTTGACTTCTTTCTCCCCTCTCTCTCCAGATGAAATCTTGCGACTTGTGACGGCCCGGCCGCCCAACAACCTGCCCGCTTGACCCTATCACCTCTTCTCTTCTCCAGACCATTTCCAGAGACCTTCTCCCTTACCTCACCTCGCTCATCAACTCATCCTTGACCGCTGGCTATGTCCCTTCTGTCTTCAAGAGGGCGAGAGTTTTGCACCCCTCCTCAAAAAACCTACACTCGATCCCTCCGATGTCAACAACTACAGACCAGTATCCCTTCTTTCTTTTCTCTCCAAAACTCTTGAGCGTGCCGTCTCTAGCCAACTCTCCTGCTATCTCTCTCAGAATGACCTTCTTGATCCTAACCAGTCAGGTTTCAAGACTGGTCATTCAACTGAGACTGTGTCACGGAGGCTCTCCGCACTGCCAAAGCTAATTCTCTCTCATCTGCTCTTATCCTTCTAGACCTATCTGCTGCCTTTGATACTGTGAACCATCAGATCCTCCTCTCCACCCTCTCCGAGTTGGGCATCTCCGGCGCTGTTCACTCTTGGATTGCGTCCTACCTGACAGGTCGCTCCTACCAGGTAGAGTGGCGAGAATCTGTCTCCGCACCACGTGCTCTCACCACTGGTGTCCCCCAGGGCTCAGTTCTAGGCCCTCTCCTATTCTCTCTATACACCAAGTCACTTGGCTCTGTCATATCCTCACATTGTCTCTCCTATCACTGCTACGCAGACGACACATAATTAATAACCAGGTGGCAAATCGCATCTCTGCATGTCTGGCAGACATATCAGTGTGGATGTCGGATCACCACCTCAAGCTGAACCTCGGCAAGACGGAGCTGCTCTTCCTCCCGGGGAAGGACTGCCCGCTCCATGATCTCGCCATCACGGTTGACAACTCCATTGTGTCCTCCTCCCAGAGTGCAAAGAACCTTGGCGTGACCCTGGACAACACCCTGTCATTCTCTGCTAACATCAAAGCGGTGACCCGATCCTGCAGGTTCATGCTCTACAACATTCGCAGAGTACGACCCTACCTTACACAGAAAGCGGCACAGGTCCTAATCCAGGCACTTGTCATCTCCCATCTGGATTACTGCAACTCGCTGTTGGCTGGGCTCCCTGCCTGTGCCATTAAACCCCTGCAACTTATCCAGAACACTGCAGCCCGTCTGGTGTTCAACCTTCCCAAGTTCTCTCACGTCACCCCGCTCCTCCGCACACTCCACTGGCTTCCAGTTGAAGCTCGCATCTACTACAAAACCATGGTGCTTGCCATACGGAGCTGTGAGGGGAACGGCACCTCCTTACCTTCAGGCTCTGATCAGACCCTACACCCAAACGAGGGCACTACGTTCATCCACCTCTGGCCTGCTAGCCCCCCTACCTCTACGGAAGCACAGTTCCCGGTCAGCCTAGTCAAAGCTATTCGCTGCTCTGGCACCCCAATGGTGGAACAAGCTCCCCCACGACGCCAGGACAGCGGAGTCACTGACCACCTTCTGGAGACACTTGAAACCCTACCTCTTTAAGGAATACCTGGAATAGTATAATAGTAATCCTTCTACCCCCCCTTTACTACCACTGTCTTTTGTCTAAACTAACACCTGACTTATTTCACCTGCTAGCACTGACTTGTTTAAAGAAATGTACTTATTGTGATCGAGATGTAGTTGTCCCTGATTGCACTGACTTTGCTCACAGCTGCTTGTTTGAAGAAGTATACTTACTGTGATCAAGATGTGGTTGTCCCACTGGCTATCCTAAGTTGAATGCACCAATTTGTAAGTCAGTCTGGATAAGAGCGTCTGCTAAATGACTTAAATGTAAATGTACCACTTCACAGACAGTTCTTTGCTTGACCCATTTTGAACTCATTGTGAAAATGAACATCGATTTTTCTTTGACTGCGGTGGGGTTGTTTTCCCCAATAAACACAACCACACGGACAGTTTGTGAGCTTGCAAGTGCACATAGGGACGAGCCAACCGAGCCACCCGGGAGAAAACCCACACGTCTCCACACATGACAGATTGATCCATAACGGAAGATGGGTATTAACCACCAGGTATAGCCAGCTGATGAGTACTCAGCAGTGAGTAATGCAGCAGAAAACCCCAGGAAAAAAACTTGATTGTTAATATTCTAAGCCGAGAATGGCAATTATCGATCTTTATGCATTCAGTTACGAGGCAATTATTCATCATGTGTTGTAAACCCCTGGGTAATTAAACAAGAGTGCAATGCATATGAAGGCTAATCATCAGTTGCTTTTGCCGGAGCAGTCAATCATTCTATTAGGGGTCTTCCAAGGAACTTTGCATACGAGGAGGAGGCCATTGGCGGTGCACAGCCGTGGGCAAAAAATACATAATTAAAAGGTAGCCCAGTGGAATACCACCATTCCTCCATTCCTCCTCCAACCCCAGCCAATTTCATTCCCGTTTTTCCTCACAAATGTTTGGCTTCATTCCTACCACGGCTGTGCGGCTGTGTTTCTTAATATTCCTCTCCAGGCACTCCAGTCAATATGAAGATTGATAGAAGTAAAAGCTACCTCACTGTCTCCAACAGGGAGGAAAGACGAGTTCGGCAGAATTCTTGTTCAATTCTCTCCTGGGTTAGAAACGAAAGGGGGGAAGCAAACCATTTATTTTCCAACAATTTCTGAAAAGTTCCACTGCTATTGAAAATGCCTTTTCTGCTGCTTGTGAAACAAAGAACACAATGCAGGAATACATAACGCTATGGCTAAAAGTATGACATCTGATCTCTAGTGTTTATCTAGTGTGCACAAACACATTGTAAAAAGAGCAAAGTCACGGTTGTTTGTATCGTACATTACTATTAGGGAGAAAATACATTATATGTTGTGGATGTTCTCACAGTGTAAGAGAGACTAGATTTTTATCCTGAAATCATGCCTCACTGTACTTCGAAAAAGTATGATTTAATTGATTCAAGAGAATATGTGCTACAGTAAATTGGAGATGTCATAAAACATTGGGATAATGCATTATAGTCTAGCATTATTATCAACTTGTACATAGGAAAGCAGCAACTTAGCACAGTCTTCTAATTAGGCGTCATAACGTTCAACCATTTGCTTTATTCTCAGGCTCTCAACCTGACTATATACTGTAAAGGCTCTTTACCTTTTCCATGGAAACACATTCAAGGATTAACATGAGGACTATAATAGAAGACAGCAGAAGATAATCATCCAAGATCATTTGGATGAAACAACAACACTTTAGATAATCTGGGCAAGATCAAGAGCAGAGTCACAGCAAACTACAGGTATTGTCACTGTCCCATCGATACACAGGTGTTCCATCACCTCCCACATCCCTTAGACACACACAGTAACCACTGGAGCTGATGGATTCATACCCATTTGCACCTATATCGATGCCGCGTGTGCCCCCCTTGTGTAACCTCCCTGCCACAGCTGAGGCATCCTTCAATAGCTGGGAAAGAAATGTCTCAACCAACCAGCCATTCAAATGCAGTATAAAAAACAAGGACTACTCAGCAAATGTACAGTAGGTCTAGAACAAACAAGATTTACACAGATTGTTATATTCTCTTCAACCCCTAAAATGTTTAGGAATATATCAACAAGACTCATATAATCAATTATAACCATAAATGTATTTGTTACAGTTGCTAAGCAGACTGCACTCAAGAATGGTTAAATGGTGGATAATTTAAACAGTGGATAATTTGCCTCGCGAGCATGTGTCACGAACCAGCTCGTAACAAATAGAGAGACCACATGGAGATAAGGAATAACAAAATATATGTATTAACTAAAGCAAACTATATACAATTAACAATGGTGTGTGTAGTCAGTAATCAGTAGTGTAAGTGAGTGGATGCATAGATGTGATAATGAGGAGTGCCAAAGCAAACAAACAACAATACAGCCACAAACATGCCACAACCAAACTCCAACAGTGTGTCTGCATGGAGAGAGTCTCCACAATGAATGGGGGAAAGGTGTATCTATCCCTGGGACACACCCGAGCCCAGGTGTGTCTCACTTCTCTGACGACCCTCCCGGCTCCGCCCACCGACATCCTAATAAGGAAAACAAGAACAAAGAGAGAATTCGGCAGACAGAGTGGGAGGGTTGTCACACATACTTGATACAGTACATACTAATTCTGATTCTTTTGATCAAATGACTAGTCTTGACGTCTCAATTATAATTAAGAATAAATCAACAATCATATTTCGCTGTTACAGTTGTGTTACAGTTGTGTTACATTTGCTAAGCATACTGCTATGCTCTGGAACATTTAAAAAGTGGCTATTTTGCCTCAAACATGCATGCTTGATATATACTCATTCATGTTCGAAACATTAAAATTACCAGTCTTGACCTTTCAATTAAGCAGCAGTCCACAGTGTATAGTATATTTGTCTTTTATATCCTCCTCCATACAGAGAGCGAGAGAGAGAGAGAGAGAGAGAGAGAGAGAGAGAGAGAGAGAGAGAGGAAAAGGAGAGAGAGAGAGAGAGAGAGAGAGAGAGAGAGAGAGAGAGAGAGAAGGAGGAGTAGAGAAAAAACCTGCTATATTTAGACTGTGACATAGAGTTTTTTATTTTCTGTTAGTGTCAGGACTACAGGCATCCTCTTGTAGTTTGGGGAGGACTCTCTTTCACAGCCCGAAAGATGGATCATTTGATATTTGGAGTAATTTTATGAACACAGCTCAGCATCTGCAGCTCAAACTCAAGTAAACAACACACCTTGGGAATAGTGCTCCTGTTCAGGCTCTCAACGTTGTCTGGAGATGCATACGGCTGTGATGTCTGACTGATGCAGCTAAGAGTTTCTGATCTTCTCTGATCTTCACAGATCTGTTTTAAAACTGCTCGAAATTGCAGTTTGGCTTAAACTGAGACTCCAGGGTCGGGATGGATAGATTACATATGTCACCACCATGCATGAATCCAGGGAATGCAGTGCTTCAATGTGCTTCGTCATCTGGGTGTACTGTTATTAAAAGGTAATTGTGTGATGATAGGTGAGCTAGACTAAGGAGGAGCAGGCCCGGGGAGGAGTGCTGATCTAGGATCAGTTTTGTCTTTTAAAATCATAATGAATAGATCAGCACTCCTATTCTGGGATGTTTTGTGAATATGAGCCAAGAAGAGTAGAGTAATCTCCAGCAAAACAAATGATTTGATTGGTGCTGTCTGACAGAGTCGGAAAGACAGATATAGGCTCCAAATCCCCTTTAGGCAACAAATCCCCTCCTGAAATACTAGTTGGGAATACTGTCTACCTCCCTCCACGATGGGAATTCTTTCCTTCTGAACATCTGTTAGCACAGCTGGTTTCTTCATTGAGGGTCTTGTGTGACGAGCAATTCACATGGGACCCCAGTCTAAGGAGATGCATTGTTAGGTAGGAAGGATGTTGATGTTGGCACAATATCCAGACAGACACATTTTAACTTGTGCCATCCCATCAGTCAAGCGGTCAGGACTATGAGCTTGACAATGATCTCTTTATTCAAAGAATGTTAACTACATTATCTGAAAATGCAGAGGAGAGACACAAATCATGCAAAAGTGACATCATAAATCTAAATTCATAACATATGATTCTGGTGCAGGAGAATGGTCTAGCGGTAGTGCTTCTGACTCCAGACCACATGCTCCTCGCTGCGGGGGGATCGAGCCACGTCTAGGCAACTCTGTCTGTGACACTACTACTGTCTATACAATAACATTCAAAAGTATCCCCCAAAAATTCAAAATAATCTGGTCTCATAGGTTGATTATACTAGGATGAATTCAATGTCTTCAGGTTACTGGTATATTCTGAGTTCAGTTCTCAATCCTGAGGTACGTGCGGTACATGCCATTGTTGCTGTGTAAGAAACTGGCATTGTGTGTGACCTCAGGGTTATGGGTTTGCTGTAAATTTCCAAGATGTATTTCCTTCAAAGGCAATGAACTGTCATTAACATGAGCTATTCTCCATATATTTCAGGAAGATTGCAGCAGCAGTGGGTACATGATACATGGATTTTAGACACCGCAGCCTCACACTATCTCGGGTGAAAACCAATAAAATGAACTTCTTGGCTCATAATTCATGAAGTGAATTAACATTTATTTCAATCTCTGATCCAGGTCAGAATTTATATCCAAAATATAAAAATGTCTCATCAATTTCTGGATTCTAATATGCTTAACCCCAGTGAACAGATATACTTATATTAACATTATCTTATAGGCTTAATTATATGCCTGTTTTCCATGCTACTTTGTTTCTACTGCAATGAATTACATTTCTACATGTAATGCACTTTGTCCTGCCCTTTCATAAAGTACATTCTGTTGTAGTGCACAATCCAGCTAGCATTACAACCTCAGATCCACCCACCTACCTATCAGCCATCCAGCCATCCAACTACCCACCCACCAATCTACTGTACTTATCAACAGTAAAGTATAACACCTAGGGAAATGTTCCATAGTTACATAAAAGACAACAAAGAGACCATGTTCTTTTTGAAAAGATATTGAAGACTGCCATGAGACACCACTGAAAGTCTGCAGAATAAATGAAAAAGAAGTTACTAAATACAGTGAGACATCTGTCTGCTGGTATAGGCCTTAATGATGAGTATCTGTATTTGTCCATAGCCTTGGCACAGGCTATTAAATCAATCTTCCAACATTTACATTTTTGTTGACTGCCTTCTTCTCTGGAGGTTGGTAAGGTTGCAGAGAGGCTGGCATTGTTTGCAAAAAATCTGTTCTGACAACCTGAACACAGCATTTTCTGGCCCTCTCAAGGCTCTGGGTGGAATAGAGGTAGTGTAAGCAACAATAAATGTCACAGCAGTGGTATAAACCACGTTGATCAACAGTAAAACAGTATGTATTTGTATAAATACTCAAGTGCTTCATTGTAATTCATTTCAAGCTCATGCTGCCATATGTGTTTATTGGTATGTCTATGAGTCCTGGGCAACATGGTAAATTCATCGATTTGTTTTCTAGGGTTCTATTTCAGGCAAGAGGATCCCCATATTCATTGTGTGATTTAGGTATCATCTCTGGCTAAGGACACAGACATGTAAGAGATTACTCCATTGGGACTCGGACCAAAGATAACGGTAATAATCTATGATATAATCCTGTCACATAATTGCAGCCTTCAGAAAGGACGGACTGCTAGCCTGCCATGCCATACAGCCTTGTATTGCCGTGTGAGCAAAACAATATTAACTGAACCGTAGCAGTGGGGAGAGACCACGTTGACCTCGGTGATAAAAATTAGGTGCTTCAAGCAAGCAATTCCAACTGATTAGCAAAGGAACGGATGCCCTCTTTTATAATAGGTCTTCATCTGATGTTGAGCCAACAAGTGTGCGTTAAAGGGGCAATCTGCAGTTTCTACATACATTTTTGGACATACAGCTGTATATTCTTCAAGAATCAATGGGTCTAACCCTGTTGCAGGGGCTGAGTCACTGGCTTGCTGGTGCTCTTTCATGCCGTCCCTGGGAGGGGTGCGTCACTTGAGTGGGTTGAGTTACTGACGTGATCTTCCTGTCTGGGTTGGCGCCCCCCCCCCTTGGTTTGTGCTGTGGTGGAGACCTCTGTGGGCTATACTCGGCCTTGTCTCAGGATTGTAAGTTGGTGGTTGAGGATATCCCTCTAGTGGTGCGGGGGCTGTGCTTTGGCAGAGTGGGTGGGGTTATATCCTTCCTGTTTGGTCCTGTCCGGGGGTTTCTTCGGATGGGGCCACAGTGTCTCCGGACCGCTCCTGTCTCAGCCTCCAGTATTTATGCTGCAGTAGTTTATGTGTCGGGGGGCTGGGGTGAGTTGGTTATACCTGGAGTACTTCTCCTGTCTTATCCAGTATCCTGTGTGAATTTAAGTATGCTCTCTCTAATTCTCTCGTTCTCTCTTTCTCTCTGAGAACCTGAGCCCTAGGACCATACGTCAGGACTACCGGGCATGATGACACCTTGCTGTCCCCAGTCCGCCTGGCCTTGCTGCTATTCCAGTTTCAACTGTTCTGCCTGCGGTTACGAAACCCCTACCTGTCCCAGACCTGCTGTTTTTAACTCTTAATGATCGGCTATGAAAAGCCAACTGAGAGACCTGAGCCCTAGGACCATACGTCGGGACTACCGGCCGTGGTGACTCCTTGCTGTCCCCAGTCCGCCTGGCCTTGCTGCTATTCCAGTTTCAACTGTTCTGCCTGCGGTTATGGAACCCCTACCTGTCCCAGACCTGCTGTTTTCAACTCTTAATGATCGGCTATGAAAAGCCAACTGAGATTTATTCCTGATTATTATTTGACCATGCTTGTCACTTATGAACATTTTTGAACATCTTGGCATGGTTCTGTTATAATCTTCACCCGGCACAGCCAGAAGAGGACTGGCCACCCCTCATAGCCTGGTTCCTCTCTAGGTTTCTTCCTAGGTTTTCGCCTTTCTAGGGAGTTTTTCCTAGCCACCGTGCTTCTACACCTGCATTACTAGCTGTTTGGGGTTTTAGGCTGGGTTTCTGTACAGCACTTCGAGATATTAGCTGATGTAAGAAGGGCTATATAAAATAAAATTGATTGAAATTGATTGTATATATAATTAATTTATAACTTAAATCCTTAGGAGCTTAGTTCAACTGTCGTACCCCATCAGCACCCAAAATGTAAGCTTGGTTTACTCCAATGTTTGTAAACAACGTAAACAAATACTGTATAGCCTCAAAAAATGGTTAAAACCATAATTTTGAGATCATGGATGGTCACTCCTTGCATCCATAGCTCTGTCTATGAATTTGAGAGTGGTTACATTTCTCCAGCCCCATCCCTCAGATGATTGCCACTTTAAAGCAAGGAAAAAGCAGTAAAGTGCTGTAACATACACTGAGTGTACAAAACATTAAGAACACCTGCTCTTTCCATGACATAGACTGACCAGGTGAGTACAGGTGAAAGCTATGATCCCTTATTGATGTCACTTGTTAAATCCACTTAAATAGTGTAGATGAAGGGGAGACATGGATTGTGTATTTGTGCCATTCAGAGGGTCAATGGGCAAGACAAAATATTTAAGTGCCTTTGAACAAGGTACCGTAGTAGGTGCCAGGTGCACCGGTTTGTGTCAAGAACTGCAATGCTGCTGGGTTTTCCATGCTCAACAGTTTCCCGTGTGTTTCAAGAATGGTCCATCACCCAAAGGACATCCAGCCAACTTGACACAACTGTGGGAAGCATTGGAGTCAGCATGGGCCAGCATCCCTGCGGAACGCTTTCGGCACCTTGTAGAGTCCATGCCCCGACGAATTGAGGCTGTTCTGAGGGCAAAAGGGGGTGCAACTCAATATTAGGAAGGTGTTCCTAATGTTTTGTACACTTAGTGTATATGAAGATATTGAACAATGTACATTCCATGTTTTGCTGTATGGAGGAAAGGAGAGATCTAGCCATCATGCTCTATTCTACCCCTGCTAGGTAGTCAGGGCCAACCTGTGTCAGCACGCTCAAATTAGTTCCACCATCCACTTCCCATTTGAGTGCAGTAGATAAAGACAGCGGTCTGATAATTAACCTATTAAACCCTTGTAAAATCACCACTACATGAAAGCTGTATTTTTTGGGGGGAAATCCATGTGTATCGAGTACAGTTGGAGGCCAAATTTAATAACAAGAGTGTATAGGCGGTTTGTACTGAGTGCTGTAATTGCATTTTTTTGTAAAATATTGCAGTGGGTAATAACAAGTAAAATTGGATGCAGCAGCAACACACCAATGTGACACTGACAGAGGTAGTTTCACAATTTAACTTGCATTATGGGTTCCCATCCTCGATATTAACTAGATTTACCCATTTCTGATTTTAAAAAATAAGCTGTCATACTATCTCTCACACTTACCCAATTTCCACTCTGTCTGTTTATATTAGCAAAAATATGTGATTGAATATTCCAGAGGAATAAATCAATCATACTTGGACATGTCCATTTAGAAATGTCCTTTCCCATATTTATATCTCAAGGTGTTAAATACCATTTAGGAATTAGGAAGGGCCAAAAATCTTCACATGAAACTAACTTTCTATATGAATATGAATAAACTGCCTGGTTAGTCTGAACAAGCTATTCAACAGTAATTCAATTATTCGTCACATGCACATGATACAGAGGAGTAAATGGTACACTGAAATGCTTTCTTGGGAAGTTGGACAATTTTCTATAATTCCTTCACTGTATCAGTGGCCAATATTAGTTTGCCAATGCTGGAGACATTCCGAGTTACACACACCAAGTGGGCACTAATGATGTCTCCACAGAACGTAATGTAATTGAGCAGTGAAAACGAGGGCGGATTGGAACAGTGCTCAGAGGGGGATGCCACTGATTTTCGAATATCTCTTTTCATTAATTCATCAGGGACCTTATTCACCCTTTATAAGAGGTTACACAGTTATGAGAAATGTCTCATGTGATTAAACTTTCCATTGTGCATGAGACACAGTCTCTCTTATTATAGAATTTCCCAAATATATCCTATTCAGTTCATATGACATTTCCAACAAAAAGGCAGCTGCCTCTATTAAAATGTTTCTTGATTAGACAAGAGTGTAATCTTGGAGCGAAGTAAAGAAAAGATCCACTTCATTCTGTCTGAGCACACTGTAATGAATCACAAAGCAAAGCCATTCTCAGGAGAAGTAGGAAGAAGGAGAGGAGGAGGTGGAGGATGATGAAGAGGAGGAGGAGGATGAAGCAGGATGAAGGGGAGGACAATGTGGAGGATGATGAAAAGGAGGAGGATGATGAAGAGGAGGAGGAGGATGAAGCAGGATGAAGGGGAGGACAATGTGGAGGATGATGAAAAGGAGGAGGATGATGAAGAGGAGGAGGAGGATGAAGCAGGATGAAGGGGAGGAGGATGTGGAGGATGATGAAGAGGAGGAGGATGATGAAGCAGGATGAAGGGGAGGAGGAGGTGGAGGATGATGAAGAGGAGGAGGATGATGAAGCAGGATGAAGGGGAGGAGGAGGTGGAGGATGATGAAGAGGAGGATGATGATGAAGCAGGATGAAGGGGAGGAGGATGTGGAGGATGATGAAGAGGAGGAGGATGATGAAGCAGGATGAAGGGGAGGAGGAGGTGGAGGATGATGAAGAGGAGGAGGATGATGAAGCAGGATGAAGGGGAGGAGGAGGTGGAGGATGATGAAGAGGAGGAGGATGATGAAGCAGGATGAAGGGGAGGAGGATGTGGAGGATGATGAAAAGGAGGAGGATGATGAAGCAGGATGAAGGGGAGGAGGATGTGGAGGATGATGAAGAGGAGGAGGATGATGAAGCAGGATGAAGGGGAGGAGGAGCTGGAGGATGATGAAGAGGAGGATGATGATGAAGCAGGATGAAGAGGAGGATGCTGAAGAGGAGGAGGATGATGAAGAGGAGGAGGATGATAAAGCAGGATGAAGGGGAGGAGGGTGAGAGGGAGTAGAGACACAGTGCAGATGAACCGAAACATGGCAGCTTCCACTGATAAATCCTATGAAATATTTCCTCAGCACGTTAAAAAAAGGTGTATGATATCATATCTTGCCTATTACATATCTCAGAGCCCTAAGTCGCCACACTCTCCTAAATCTAGTTGTCAGAGAGAGAGAGAGAGAGAGAGAGAGAGAGAGCAAGAGAGAGGGAGAAGGGGTGGGGGGTGGGGGGGGGGTTAGGAGAGACTACGCAGGTCAGCAAACCCTGCAGCAACACTCAGACAGACCTGGTGACAGATAGAATGCAGCGCACCAATCTATCCAAACAGCAACGCTTGCATACTTGATTGGCCTACTTCAGTATCCAGTGAAATATTGCATACCTTTTTACCTTCTTGGGTTTGGCTGTTGAAAATCGATGTGAAAGGCAGATAGACATTTCCTGCCTGTAATGACTTTAAACTTCTGCATTTCCAAACGCTTGGGAGCCTCAGTATTAATTTGCTGTGACCATCACAACTGGGATGAAATAGTACTTGTTTTCTTGCATTACGACCAAAACATCCCTCTAGAACATTTTATTTTAAAGGACACAAAAATACAGTTTGAACCCAGGTGACCATGCATTACGGCAACAAAGATCCCTCTAGAAAATGTTTATTCAATGTCTCTTTGTGGTTTGAAAACTGCTTCTCCTGCTGCAATGACTCAGATTTAAAGGAGGGTGAAACCCAGTTTTCAGGATGTAGGAAAAGGTTTTTAGTTTTCGGAGCAGTCGTTGGTGTCCTGGGGGGATAATTATATTTCGGCTAAAGGTGGAACACAGTTTTACTCTGCCACTCTGATCTCCCCATAGCCTCATCGAGAAACAAAGAAAAGCATTTTGCCTGCCTCCATCCAAATGACAAGCTCTCGCTCTTAATGTCGAGCACATCACTTTGAAATTCTGGGCACATTAACGGGTAACTACCTTGATAAAACAAGCCATCCCAATGCTCTGTGAATGAGTCATAAAGCACAGAGGATTTTGGCCCCGATTTAGCTGTCACAGACACGTTTTTGAGATCGGAGACAAAATCACCATGTCGTTGCCTACTCGGGGCGTGAGGCCGTCACCGACGCTTGTTTAATGTGAGCGGGTCAGAGACGCAATCTGAGGTCTACCGATCCCGATATTTTCAAACATGATGCACAAAATCTGCAATGCTCTTGTAGCACAACCAGAAGTTCTGAGAATGATGATCAGCAATAGCCAATGAGAGCTCGCCAGAGAAGAGGCCAGTGAGATGATGACCCACAGACGTCAGTTCAACTTCTATTCCACGTTGGTTCAACATAATTTCATTGAAATGGCGTGGAAACAACATTGATTCAACCAGTGAGTGCACAATGGGGACGTAGTTTTGCATCACCCAGAATGTGTAGACTCTCGAGCACGAGCGATGACTACTAGTATGTATTTGTACTTGCCTTTAACCAAAGCCAAAGTGTCAAATCGTTACAGCTCTGAAGTTCACAATCAATGTTATTCAATTCAAAATGTTGGCTAGATAATTCAACTCTGTATGGCAAGTGTGAATGTCTGACTGAAAAAGTTTATGAGTCTGCTTTGAGCCACAGCTCGTTGTAGCTACGTTAACAATCTAATCATGTCATCACATCATTGTTTTCGAGAGACAGCGCAGTGATATCGAGAATCCAAGTGAAGAATCTTGTACTGTGTGATCCCCGTCTATGCCAGATCATTTATTGTGCGCCCCACTACGTTAGCAAGACAAAAAACGACAGGAAAGACAGTCGTTTAATGAGAGGCTCAGCGATGCCAGGATTTTGAAAGTTGTGTAATGTACACCGAGCATGAAAAGGCAAAGTTGTTTCTTCTTAAATCGATATTTAACTTGATTATACATTAGACAATAGAGAAGAGAGACCCACCTCTACGATCTCTAGTGTAAAAGTAAGGCTGATCAGGGCAGCTGGTACGACTGGTACGACTGCCACCGATGCCCACTGTCCAAGCACCCAACCATCGTACAGATGAACATGAGCACAAGTGACAGTGGAACAACCTGGGGATCTGACGTGTGATGCCACCCTGCCACCCTGATGCCAATCGATGCCAACCTGAGACGTGTCAAGGAAACTTCAAAACGCCTCTTTCTACAGTTTGCATTTCTTCAGCAAAACATAGCATAAGATGTATTATTTTACTTATTCTTAAGCTTTACTCAACCTAACCTAAAGCATGACTAAATTGTTAATTATAGGAGTAGATGCATCGATTTCACTTTGGGGCGTGAAAAACATCTTGCTGATCTCAGTCATTGTATATTGTAAGTCCTTGAAGAATCTCAGTGTTTTGTCAGTGATATGGCAATTAATCTGCATGACTCTGGGTGCAGCAATTTATCTGCATCACATCACCACCAGAATCATCAATTTCTTTTATATCTGATTATTCAAAAGTGGAGAACATTTCATTATAGAAATATACCACCCACACTGGACATCTTCTTTCTCAACAGGGTCAATATGTTTTATGCACCAATTACACACTTAAAGATCAATGTTGCTCCCAAGACAAATGCCCTCAAGAACAGAAGCAATTATGGTTAAATAAATGCATAAAGCAAAGCTGAGGCTGTGTGAGAATAAAGAAAACGATATATTAAAAAAGGCCAGGAGGTACCGGAAATGAACATTAACCATAGAAATGGACGAAGGAGCTTTTTTTCGAGTATAACCAATTATTTGTCTAATCGTCCAATTGTCTGTAGTGCTGCATTATTTTTGAGTAAAAAAATAATAATTCCACATCAAAGCATGTTAAATAGATGTAAATGTACTTTATGGAACACTGGAATTTGCTAAGTGATTTTACAAGTATGGCTCAAATGCTACAAATACTGCCCTTAGATATACAGTAGGATATGATCCTGTCATGGTGGCTATTGGCCAAGTTAAATACCCCGGACTCCATTCCTATCCAGGCATTAATTCTCCTTTGAACATTATAGTTTTCACAGACTCTCTTTGAAATGACCTCTAACTGAAATACACCGGAAGTGTTTATAAGCTTTTATATCCTACAACCTATTGTGATCCGAAACCTCTGAATGTTTAATTTCATAAATACTGTATTTGGAGTTGTATCATTTATTAATGAGCTATCAGGAAAATTATTAAATCTTTACGGCCATGCGGGCCACGCGATCGCATTAAATATAGGCGGATGTTTAATTATGTACCTTGTTATGCAAATGGTGTTGTATTAAGCCACATCAATTTTAAAATCAAAGTTGAGGAGCTCCTTTAGGGAGCATGTGTATTCGCATTGTGGAATAACTAGATATTTTAATCAAATATGAATGGTAAAAAATGACATAGGTAATTTCCCCCACTTGCACCAATTTCTTAAAACATATTTGCCTGTCAGTGGTACATTCAAATGTCCCTGACATTCGTCTAGGTACTGATTTACACATCTGTTAGAATGTTGACAGGCCTCCCTTGCCTTCACTTCTAGGTGACTGCTCTGTGCCACTCCGTATTCACTGTGCACGCAAGTATGCACGCACACACACACGAACACACACACACTCCTTCAGCTCCACTATCTCTTAAGACTAGTAACAAGGTCAATTCCTTATGAGTGTATCAAAGAACAGTGACACTGGTGAACCATTTTCGCCTTCATGTAATCCATGTCCCTGTGTCAGACAAAACTTGACCCTAAGCATTATGGCAATGACGACATCACTTGATCATCTCAATAGGGTTGTGTCAGGGTTGGGGTGGGCCATGAGGTGTGTTCCTTTCCCTTGCTGTACTTCATACAGATGTAGGATCTTAATTTGAGCCAGTTTGCTACAGCAGGAAAATAATCCTGCAGCAACAGGAAATGTGAATTATTGTGAATAAATTGACATTTTTTGTAGGGGGTGATACATTTTAAGTTAGGGCAAATCCAGTCTGAAATGTAAAAGTGGAAATTACAAACTTTAAAAGCCTTTTAAAAACTTGAATACATTACAAGTTTGCGTTTCCTGCCGTAGAGGAAAATGCTCATCAACAAAAGAGTGATCAAATTAAGATCCTACATCTGTAGATATTAAGATTGAACAGTATGTTCTGACCAAGCACCTTATGCTGATCATACAGTACAATACAGTGTTGGAAGTCAGATTACTGCTAAGCACTTAGTGACCAATGTTCTTGGGGAAAAAACTTGATTTGTTTGACCCATTACTGAAAATACACATTGGTTTTAACCGTGGGTTTGGCTGTGACGACCATGCAAAGGCTCCTGGCCCAAAGGCCAGTTCAACTGTGAAGTCTAAGCTGCTTTCAGCTCTGATATCTAAGCACGACAATCTAGCTGTCTCTCCATCTCTCTCTTCCATCAGGGAGCTGCTCCAGAAAGCTGTGATCACATCCGCCATGACACCAACCCCTTTGGGATCTGCCGCTTTTAAAACAGCATCTGCTCTGTTGGTTTCCTCTACGGTTATTCTGAGGGATTCATTTCCAAATGTTTACAGATGTAGACCCTAATAACATCGAGCCTGGTCGACAAAAATAGCAAATCTCAGTTCAACATACTGTGGAATCTAGGATGAGGCTATTAAGCAGTTTGTGTTCCATTCGCAGTCAAAATCCCTCACAGGATGTTAGGAGATCACAAACAAAGCTAAAAGTATTTGTATTACAGCAGCGGTACTAATTGGCTACACAGAGAAGGGAGGAAGTGGGATTCTCAAAGTCAATCACTGGCAGGAGTTAGGTTCTTTAGCTTTCACCCAATTAGCTTTTGCCATAAGAAGTGAACTCGTCTCTCTCTCTCTCAACGCAGAGCTCTAATGAGTGATAAACTACAATGTTAAGACTTTACTTAAGGTGAGTGTTTTTTATTCATTTTTTCCCCTTTGCTGTGAAGTAAGAAACTTCATTGTAGCACAACATCAGGCACAAGTGCTCTGTGAAGTGCTATGCTTTCGCTGGAAGCAAAAATCTTCATCACGCGAAAGATGGACAGCAGCAATTAACCTTTTGAAAGAAGCCCCACATTGAGGCCATTGTAATAATAAAAAGCTGTCTGTGTTTTTCGCTTTGCAGGGAAGTGCATTGGGTAGCCATGTGGAAAAGGGTCTGGGTAAGGGCTAGATGCAATGAGAAAGGAAATTGGGAAATATATGGAGCCATGTACTCAGTCCCTCTGACACACAGTCTACCAGCCATGTACTCAGACCCTCTGACACACAGTCTACCAGCCATGTACTCAGTCCCTCTGACACACAGTCTACCAGCCATGTACTCAGTCCTTCTGACACACAGTCTACCAGCCATGTACTCAGTCCCTCTGACACACAGTCTACCAGCCATGTACTCAGTCCCTCTGACACACAGTCTACCAGCCATGTACTCAGACCCTCTGACACACAGTCTACCAGCCATGTACTCAGTCCCTCTGACACACAGTCTACCAGCCATGTACTCAGTCCCTCTGACACACAGTCTACCATCCATGTACTCAGACCCTCTGACACACAGTCTACCAGCCATGTACTCAGTCCCTCTGACACACAGTCTACCAGCCATGTACTCAGACCCTCTGACACACAGTATACCATCCATGTACTCAGACCCTCTGACACACAGTCTACCAGCCATGTACTCAGTCCCTCTGACACATAGTCTACCAGCCATGTACTCAGTCCCTCTGACACACAGTCTACCAGCCATGTACTCAGTCCCTCTGACACACAGTCTACCAGCCATGTACTCAGACCCTCTGACACACAGTCTACCATCCATGTACTCACTCCCTCTGACACACAGTCTACCAGCCATCTCATTAGAGGCTATTAGCGATGACTCAAAGGCCAACACACACACAATCACGCACCTATGCAAACGTACGTTCACACACACATGCACACACACTTGTCAATACACACATGCAAACACACATTCACACACATATAAACACAGAAACGCAAACACACACATTCAAGCATGCACATATCAAAACCCTCACATGCAGAAACCAACACCCACACACGCTCACGCCCTATGAAATAGAAAGGTTATCCCCTTAATAGTTATGAATCATGTTAATTATGGGAGTGAATCAAGCTGTGAGGCCCGGCTTCTCTCTCCTGGCCTCCAACTCCAACAGACCGTGGATGACGCGGAAGGAAGAGGGCCTGATCCCAGTAATGGAAGGAAAGTCTCCATTCATGAACCCCACAGCTCTGCAATCTGCAGAGTGGCCTTGCGACACTAAAACTAGAGCATGGGATCAGGATATCTCATCAAATACGCCTAGGCAATTGCCATCCTTTGAAATGATACTAGGTTGTGTGAATTTTGATATGTCTTCAGAGCTAAGCCAGATGTTGAGGGGAACAGACACACCAAACTAAGGAGAGTTATAATTCGGCTGGAGAACCCAACACACAGGAAGACCGCAGCAAAGGGGGCAGCTAAGAATAGACTACAGGTTGAGTTAGGTGGCTTGCCATGTGAGAACATCTGAAAATCTCAATCCTAATTTTGCCTGGGGATCTTTTTTAATTACCACTGCGGGGCTCTGGAATCATCGACAGGTCTGCCGAGTGTCGTGAGACGTGTTGTTACTCGGGACTAAGACGGCACTTTAGAGTAGGATCACTGCTATAAACCGCACGCACACACACACACAGCTGGGCCATGTCTGGGTGGGACACGTATGTGTGTGTCTGTTTCTGTGTGGTTATGTGGCTAAGTGTGTGTGTGTCTGTGTGTCTGTTTCTGTGTGGTTATGTGGCTAAGTGTGTGTGTGTCTGTGTGTGTTTCTGTGTGGTTATGTGGCTAAGTGTGTGTGTGTCTGTGTGTTTCTGTGTGGCTATGTGTGAGTGTGTGTCTGTCAAATCAAATCAAAGATTATTGGTCGCAAACACAGATTTGCAGATGTTATCGCAGGTGCAGCTAAATCCTTATGTTTCTAGGTCCAACAGTCCAGTAATATCTAAATCCTTATGTTTCTAGCTCCAACAGTCGAATTGTCACGGTTTCGGCCGAGGCTGCTCCTCCTCCTGGTTCGGGCAGGCTTCGGCGGTCGTCGTCCCCGGAGTACTAGCTGCCACCGATCTATGTTTCATGTTCGTTTGGTTTTGTCTTGATGTTGTACACCTGTGTCTTGTTAGTCCTCGTTAGTGTCCTATTTAGTTCTCGTTGTGTGTGTTTGTCTTTGTGTGTGATTGCTCTTCTCTTTTGTGTTGGAGCTACGTACTTCCCTCCAGTGTTTTGGAGAGGTTTTTCGCACATGTTAGTGCGCCGTTTGTTTGACGCCTGTGTGCGCCGTTATTTCGCCTTCGGGCTTATTGTGCTTATTTTCTATGTGAATATTGCACTAAAGTATTTTGGACTGAGCTTCTGCGTCCTGCGCTTGATTCATGCACCACACCCACCTTCAGCACCCCTTGACAGAATCACACACCAGAATGGAATCAGCAGGATCTGCAGTTACGCCTGAGTCGCTCGAGGAGCATGTTCGCGGCCAAGATGACCAGATACGACAACTGGGGACCGCTCTACAGGAAGTCATCAACACCCTGCACCGATGGGAGGCCAGCGGGGTACCCACACCTCCACCTACCCTGCCAACCCCATCGGCCGGTCCACCAGCCCCAGGTCCGGAACCCAGGGGGATTCGGCTCTCGCTCCCGAGGGCGTATGACGGAACAGCTGCCGGGTGTCAGGGGTTCCTCCTGCAGGTGGAGCTCTACCTGGCCACTGTACACCCGGTGCCCTCGGGACACGAGAGCGTTTCCGCCCTCATCTCCTGTCTCACGGGCAAGGCGTTGGAGTGGGCTAACGCCGAGTGGAGGAAGATGGACGCCAACACCATCTCCTACGCCGAGTTCTCGCGGGGGAGCGTCTAGTCCACCTGAGACAGGGGAGGAGGAGCGCACAGGCGTTTGCTCTAGAGTTCCGGACTCTAGCGGCGGACGCAGGGTGGAATGAACGAGCCCTCATCGACCATTTTCGATGTAGCCTACGGGAGGACGTTCAACGTGAGTTGGCCTGCAGGGATACCCATCTCACCTTCGACCAGTTGGTCGATATGTCCATCCGTCTGGACACCCTGCTGGCCACCCGTGGACGTCCCGAGGGGGGTCCGTCCATTCCGCCCTCCGGCACCTCCGAGCCGAGCCCTATGGAGCTCGGGGGTGCCGGCGCTAGAGAAAGGAGGAGGAGGAGCCCGAGGGGGCCTGTCTCCTGCACCAAGTGCGGTCATGGAGGGCACACTGCAGCCAGGTGCTGGGGAGGGTTCTCCGGGGGAGAAGACAACAGGCCACGCACTGGGGGGGCCTCCCAGGTGAGTAGACGTCCCACTTACCCAGAGCTTTCTGTTGCGCACTTTTGTATACCTGTGTGTTTTCCACAGGTTGCACCTCATTCCCAGCATAAGGCGCTAGTAGATTCAGGCGCAGCTGGGAATTTTGTTGATCGGAAGTTTTGTTTAGATTTAGGGATCCCTCTCCTACCTGTTGACAAACCTTTTCCCGTTCATGCCTTAGATAGCCGCCCGTTGGGGTCGGGGTTGATTAGGGAGATCACAGCACCACTTAGGATGTGTGCGCAGGGGGGTCATGAAGAGACTATACAGCTGTATCTGATCGACTCTCCTGCGTACCCAGTGGTGCTGGGAATTCCCTGGTTAAGCACCCATAACCCTGCTATTTCGTGGCAACAGAGGGCTCTCGATGGGTGGTCTGCTCAGTGCGAGGGGCGATGTCTGGGTGTTTCCGTGGGGGCGACTTCGGTGGAAAGTCCAAACCAAGTGCCCGCACTGCACATTCTGCCTGAATATGGGGATTTAGCTCTCGTGTTTAGTAAAACTAGGGCGACGCAGTTGCCTCCTCATAGACAGGGGGATTGTGCGACTGATCTCCAGGCAGGAGCAGCGCTCCCACGGAGCCACGTGTATCCTTTGTCTCAAGAGGAGAGAAAAGCTATGGAGACTTACATAGCCGAATCTTTGAGACAGGGATACATTCGGCCCTCCACTTCTCCCGCCTCCTCGAGCTTCTTTTTTGTGAAGAAGGGTTGCGCCCGTGCATTGATTACCGTGGTCTCAATCAGATTACTGTGAAATACAGTTATCCACTCCCTCTGATTGCGACCATGACAGAGTCATTGCATGGAGCACAGTTTTTCACAAAATTGGATCTCAGGAGCGCGTATAACTTGGTGCGCATTAGGGAGGGCGACGAATGGAAGACAGCGTTTAGTACCACGTCAGGTCATTTCGAATATCTCGTCATGCCATATGGGTTGATGAATGCTCCATCAGTTTTCCAATCCTTCGTAGATGACATTTTCCGGGATATGCAGGGACAAGGGGTGGTCGTGTACATTGATGACATTCTGGTGTACTCGTCTACCCGAGCCGAGCATATAACCCTGGTGCGTCGTGTATTGAGGAGGCTGTTGGAGCACGACCTATATGTCAAGGCAGAGAAATGTCTGTTTTTCCAGGAGTCGGTCTCCTTTTTGGGTTATCGGTTGTCCGCGTCAGGGGTGAGAATGGAGGTGGATCGTGTGTCCGCTGTGCGTAATTGGCAAACTCCAACCACTGTAAAAGAGGTGCAGCAGTTCTTGGGCTTTGCGAATTACTACCGGAGGTTTATCCGGGGTTTTGGACAGGTGGCAGCTCCCATCACGTCCCTTCTGAAAGGGGGTTCGGTGCGCCTGCAGTGGTCAGCTGATGCGGACAGGGCCTTTAGGAGACTGAAGGACCTGTTTACGTCGGCTCCGGTGCTGGCGCATCCGGATCCCGCATTACCCTTTCAGGTTGAGGTAGACGCGTCTGAGGCTGGTATAGGGGCCGTTCTCTCTCAACGGTCCGGCACGCCACCTAAACTCCACCCCTGTGCTTTTTACTCAAAAAAGCTCAGCCCGGCGGAGCGTAACTATGACGTTGGGGACAGGGAGCTGTTAGCTGTAGTTCAAGCCCTTAAGGTGTGGAGGCATTGGCTTGAGGGGGCTCAACACCCTTTCCTCATTTTGACTGACCATCGGAACCTGGAGTACATCCGGGCAGCGAGGAGACTGAACCCTCGCCAGGCTCGATGGAGTATGTTTCTCACCAGGTTCGTATTTAAAATCACGTACATCCCTGGGTCCCAGAATGGTAAGGCAGATGCGCTGTCCCGGCGGTATGACACGGAGGAGAGGTCCGTTGAGCCTACTCCCATACTACCGGAGTCTTGCCTTGTGGCACCGGTGGTGTGGGAGGTCGATGCCGAAATCGAGCGAGCGTTGCGTACCGACCCCAGCCCTCCACAGTGTCCTGAGGGTCGGAAGTACGTTCCGCTCGAGATTCGGAATCGACTCATTTACTGGGCTCACACGTCACCCTCCTCTGGACATCCGGGTATTGGCCGGACAGTGCATTGCCTTAGCACTAAATACTGGTGGCCCACTTTGGCTAGGGATGTGAGGGTTTATGTCTCCTCCTGCTCGGTGTGCGCCCAGTGTAAGGCGCCCCGACATCTGCCCAGGGGTAAGTTACAACCCCTGCCCGTTCCACAACGACCATGGTCCCACCTCTTGGTGGATTTTGTGACAGACCTTCCCCTCTCTCAGGGGAATACCACCATCCTGGTTGTTGTGGACCGGTTCTCTAAGGCCTGTCGTCTTCTCCCTATGTCGGGTCTTCCTACTGCCCTACAGACCGCTGAGGCCCTATTTACCCACGTCTTCCGGCATTACGGGGTACCCGAGGATATAGTGTCTGATCGAGGCCCCCAGTTTACCTCCCGTGTTTGGAGAGCATTCATGGAGCGTTTGGGGGTCTCGGTTAGCCTTACCTCAGGGTACCACCCGGAGAGTAACGGGCAGGTAGAACGTGTCAACCAGGATGTGGGTAGGTTTCTGAGGTCGTATTGCCAGGACCGGCCGGAGGAGTGGGCACGGTACATTCCCTGGGCCGAGATGGCCCAGAACTCTCTCCGCCACTCCTCTACCAACCTAACCCCCTTCCAATGTGTGTTAGGTTACCAGCCGGTTCTGGCACCTTGGCAGCAGAGCCAGATCGAGGCCCCTGCGGTGGATGATTGGATGAGGCGCTCGGAAGAGACGTGGAACGCTGCCCACGTCCACCTGCACCGGGCCGTCCTTCGTCACAAGGCGAGCGCCGATCTCCACCGCAGTGAGGGGCCGGTGTACGCACCCGGAGATCGAGTCTGGCTCTCTACCAGAAACCTACCCCTCCGCCTGCCCTGCCGGAAGCTGGGTCGGCGGTTTGTGGGGCCCTTTAAAGTCCTGAGAAGATTGAATGAGGTGTGTTATAGGTTACATCTACCTGTTGAGTATAAGAATATTAACCCCTCGTTCCATGTGTCTCTTCTCAGGCCGGTGGTAGCTGGTCCACTCCAGGACAAGGAGATAGGGGAGACTCCTCCGCCCCCACTGGACATCGAGGGGGCTCCGGCGTACACCGTTCGGTCCATCTTGGACTCAAGACGCCGGATGGGGGGTCTCCAGTATCTCGTGGAGTGGGAGGGGTACGGCCCGGAGGAGCGGTGCTGGGTGCCGCGGAGGGACATCCTAGACCCATCTCTCCTGTCGGAGTTCCACCGGGACCATCCCGCGCGCCCTGCTCTGCGTCCTCCTGGTCGTCCCCGAGGCCGGGGTCGGCGCACGGCTGGAGCCGCGTCAAGGGGGGGTACTGTCACGGTTTCGGCTGAGGCTGCTCCTCCTCCTGGTTCGGGCAGGCTTCGGCGGTCGTCGTCCCCGGAGTACTAGCTGCCACCGATCTATGTTTCATGTTCGTTTGGTTTTGTCTTGATGTTGTACACCTGTGTCTTGTTAGTCCTCGTTAGTGTCCTATTTAGTTCTCGTTGTGTGTGTTTGTCTTTGTGTGTGATTGCTCTTCTGTTTTGTGTTGGAGCTACGTACTTCCCTCCAGTGTTTTGGAGAGGTTTTTCGCACATGTTAGTGCGCCGTTTGTTTGACGCCTGTGTGCGCCGTTATTTCGCCTTCGGGCTTATTGTGCTTATTTTCTACGTGAATATTGCACTAAAGTCTTTTGGACTGAGCTTCTGCGTCCTGCGCTTGATTCATGCACCACACCCACCTTCAGCACCCCTTGACACGAATAATATCTAAATCCTTATGTTTCTAGCTTCAACAGTGCAGTAATATCTAAATCCTTATGTTTCTAGCTCCAACAGTGCAGTAATATCTAAATGCTTATGTTTCTAGCTCCAACAGTCGAATAATATCTAAATCCTTATGTTTCTAGCTTCACCAGTGCAGTAATATCTAAATCCTTATGTTTCTAGCTCCAACAGTCCAGTAATATCTAAATCCTTATGTTTCTAGCTCCAACAGTCCAGTAATATCTAAATGCTTATGTTTCTAGCTTCAACAGTGCAGTACTATCTAAATGCTTATGTTTCTAGCTTCAACAGTACAGTAATATCTAAATGCTTATGTTTCTAGCTCCAACAGTGCAGTAATATCTAAATCCTTATGTTTCTAGCTTCAACAGTTCAACAATATCTAGCAATACAATAACAATACACATAATACCAAAAAAGTATAATAATTAAGAAATATCAGAATAAGCAATATTAGAGCGAGCAATGCCAGAGTCCAGATTATATATATACATGGTGTGAACAGACAGAATGGACAGTACATGAATAGAAAAGGTGTGTACAGCAGTAGTTATATAGGATGAGCCATGACTAGAATACAGTATACAGATGAAGTAGGTAAAAAGCATGTAAACATTATTAAAGTGAACATTGTTCAATAAGTATGTACAGTGCCTTGCAAAAGTATTCATCCCCCTTGGCGTTTTTCCTATTTTGTTGCATTACAACCTGTAATTTAAATTAATTTTTATTTATGCACGCTCAAGTTTTCTGTATTTGTGTCTTATTTCTTGTTTGTTTCACAATAAAAAATATTTTGCAACTTCAAAGTGGTAGGCATGTTGTGCAAATCAAATGATACAAACCCCCCAAAAAGCCACTGTACATAGGGCAGCAATCTCTAAGGTACAGGGTAGAGTACCGGGTGGTAGCCACCGGGTGGTAGCCATCTAGTAACATTGCCTAAGTTCATTATAGGGTACTGGGCGGAGGCCGGCTAGTGGTGACCATTTAACAGTTGGATGGCCTGGAGATAGAAGCTGTTTTTCAGTGTCTCGTCCCAGCGTTGATGCATCTGTACTTAGGGCTGTGGCGGTCATGAAATGTTGTCAGACGGTGGTTGTCAAGCAAATAACTGCCGGTCTCACGGTAATTGACCGTTAATTAACGTAAACACATTTAGCATCTCCTGGCTTCCACGCATAGCCCACAAGCCACTGATGCAGACCTTTGGAACATCTACATTTAAAAAAGTCTAATAAATCCATGTAATATAGCCTACACCTTCACAATAAATCCATTATTTATTTTAGACAGGTCTAAAGAAGCATGATATGAAGAAAATGTAGTCTATTTCAGAAGAACAGAATAGCATACTCTGAGTTGTCCTTATGTTAGGCCCTGATCTGGCTATGCCATATGGCTGTGGGCTACACTAGTTCATTTAGCAGACAAGATTTGCTTAGAATTCCGTGGCATTATTTTATATTATTTTATAGTATGAAAAATTAAATTGAACATAGCTGAATAAAATAAAAATTATATTTTCTCCAAACTATGTGAGGGAGTGCGTATATGTGTTGAGCGGTTAACAAAGAAACAGGTACTCCTACAGTGCATTTGGAAAGTATTCAGACCCCTTGACGTTTTCCACATTTTGTTATGTTACAGCCTTATTCTAAAATTGATTAAATTAAACATTTTCCTCATGAATCTACACTCAATACCCCATAACGACAAAGCGAAAACAGGTTTTTTGAAATGTTTGCATATTTATTCAAAATAAAAAACAGAAATACCTTATTTACATAAGTATTCAGACCCGTTGTTATGAGACTCGAAAATTAGCTCAGGTGCATCCTGTTTCCATTGATCATCCTGGAGATGTTTCTACAACTTGATTGGAGTCCACCTGTGGTAAATTCAATTGATTGGACATGATTTGGAAAGGCACACAACTGTCTATATAAGGTCCCACAGTTGACAGTGCATGTCAGAGCAAAAACCATGTAAAGAGGTCAAAGGAATTGTCCGTAGAGCTCCGAGACAGGATTGTGTCGAGGCACAGATCTGGGGAAGGGTACCATCATTCTTAAATGGAAGAAGTTTGGTACCACCAATAATCTTCCTAGAGCTCATCGCCCGGCCAAACTGAGCAATCGGGGGAGAAGGTCCTTGGTCAGAGAGGTGACCAAGAACCCAATGGTCACTCTGACAGAGCTCTAGAGTTCCTCTGTGGAGATGGGAGAACCTTTCAGAAGGACAACCATCTCTGCAGCACTCCACCAATCAGGCTTTATGGTAGAGTGGCCAGACGGAAGCCACTTCTCAGTAAAATACACGTGACAGCCCGCTTGGAGTTTGCCAAAAGGCACCTAAAGGACTCTCAGACAATGAGAAACAAGATTCTCAGGTCTGATGAAACCAAGATTGAACTCTTTGGCCTGAATGCCAAGCATCACGTCTGGAGGAAACCTGGCACCATCTCTACGGTGAAGCATGGTCATGGCAGCATCATGCTGTGGGGATGTTTTTCAGTGGCAGGGACCGGGAGACTAGTCCGGATCGAGGGAAAGATGAACGGAGCAAAGTACAGACAGATCCTAGTTGAAAACCTGCTCCAGAGCGCTCAGGACATCAGACTGGAGCGAAGGTTCACCTTCCAACAGGACAACGACCCTAACCACACAGCCAAGACAATGCAGGAGTGGCCGCGGGACAAGTCTCTGAATGTCCTTGAGTAGCCCAGCCAGAGCCCGTTTTTTATTTGTAATACATTTGCAAACATTTCTAAAAACATGTTTTTGCTTTGTCATTATGGGGTATTGTGTGTAGATTGATGAGAAAAAAATAACAATTTCATACGTTTTAGAATAAGGCTGTAACGTAACAAAATGTGGAAAAAGTCAAAGGGTCTGAACACTATCCGAATGCACTGTATATGCTTAATTTAGAGTTATTTATGTAACTTTATTTGTGATACAAATGTTGAACTATGTGTTTTGATTTTTAATACATTCTAAGGCTGCATGATTCGACTCTAAAATTGCATTTTAAGTTGTGAGCTCGGCTTAGTTTCTTGCACAGGCTGTACACACTTCATCAGTCTCTCATTCACAATCTGACAAACACTTGATAGTACCTCGAATTTCCCGGCTGCATCCCCTTTGTGTGGCTGTAATGCCCCCTAAAAAAATCCATGCCTTTTGCGGCCAGCAGCCGTTGTGCCCTTGGGCTGAATATTTACATTTACATTTTAGTCATTTAGCAGACGCTCTTATCCAGAGCGACTTACAGTTAGTGAATACATATTTTTTTTATACTGGCCCCCCGTGGGAATCGAACCCACAACCCTGGCGTTGCAAACGCCATGCTCTATCAACTGAGCTACATCCCTGCCGGCCATTCCCTCCCCTACCCTGGACGACGCTGGGCCAATTGTGCGCCGCCCATGAGTCTCCCGGTCGCGGCCGGCTGCAACAGAGCCTGGATTCGAACCAGGATCTCTAGAGGCACAGTTAGCACTGCGATGCAGTGCGATGCTGTGTGCCGAAACACCTCTCATTCACATGGCTCTCCGTCATGTGATCGGGTCTTTCTCACAGGCTATAAGTGAAGATTAATGTGCTTTATTTTAAGTTATTTGGTCACTTTAGTTGTGATACAAACCTTATCAAAACATATAGGCCTATCGGCTAGGCTACATGAGGTGTGCGACTATGATTTGAAAAGGTCATAAAAAAAATAATGCGCTGTTCACCTTACGCTGGGCATCATTCACAAGTGATAATATATAATTCACAAGTGATAGGCTAATATTGTCACCCATCACACTATTCTTGATTTAATCTTGTCTTTACATATACTAAATAATAAATATGTGAAATTTGTTTTAGAATGGACCATTATCATGCACCTGTCTTGAAACAGGGGCAGAGGGGGAAAAACACATGTGATCTATGCACTTATATAGCGAATGGAGGGCGCTTTTCATGTCAGCCAGGTAGGCTATACTCCTGTTGTAAAGAGAAGCAATGTGCTTAATATTAGGAAAGTTGATAAATAAATATAGTAGGCCTAGCCTATAGAAAGCTGTTAGGATCTTCCTCTTTTTAATAGAGGCCATCACTCTGTTTTCTCACGCAATTGCATAGCCTATAGAAATGTTGCTGCAACATGAGCTCATGGGCTCTCATTAAGTGTTTGATTAGATTTTTGATAACATTTGCATTGATGTCAGAGTGATTAGAGGGACAATAGATTGCTGAGTACCAGGCAGTTAGCAAGTTTGGTAGGCTACTAACGACCATCAGCAGCAGCAGAGCTTGGAAAGCCTAATTACCGTGACTAAACGGTCACATGGAATTTGACTGCCGTCATGACTTGTGACTGCCGGTGTGGCAGTAATACGGTCACTGAACAGCCCTACCTGTACTGTCCGCCTTCTAGATGGTAGCGGGGTGAACAGGCCATGGTTCGGGTGGCTGGGGTCCTTGATGATCTTCTTGGTCTTCCTGTGACACCGGCTGCTGTAAATGTCCCGGAGGGCAGGCAGTGTGACCCCGGTGATGCGTTGGGCAGACCACACCAACCTCAGGAGAGCCCTGCGGTTACTGGCAGTGCAGTTGCAGTACCAGGCGGTGATACAGCCCGACAGGATGCTCTCAATGGTGCATCTGTAGAAGTTCATGAGGGTCTTACGGGCAAGGCCGAATTTCTTCTTTTGACCCTCGCCACTGCGTGTGTGCATGCGTGCGTGTCTGTTTGTCTGTCTGTCTCTGTGTGTGTGTGTGTGTCTCAGTTGGTCTATCTGTCTCTCTGTGTGTGTATGTCTGTCTGTCTGTCTCTGTGTGTGTGTCAGTCGGTCTGTCTATCTGGCTCTGTGAGTTTGTGTCAGTCGGTCTGTCTGTCTGGCTCTGTGTGTGTGTGTCAGTTGGTGTGTCTGCTTGTCTGTCTGTCTGTCTGTCTGTCTGTCTGTCTGTCTGAGCATGGTAAAGGACCACTGATGACAAGCGACAAAGGGACCTGTGGTGCTCTCCCAGTCCAGACGTCTGACAGGTGATACATGGCGTTTAAAATCAACGACATCCTTCTATTCCTCTGTAATTTCCTGTTATTTTGGACAGAGGATGGAGACAGAACGCCCAGAAGGACATACAGTAGGTCTGGGCAGAAGAGGCTCTTGCAGGGAGAAAGAAGAGAATGCCCCCCTTCAAAGATATTTTGAGATTATTTTTTTTATATTAACAATCCTATAAAATAATTTGTGCTAAATAAAATGATTGCCGATGATCTTCCTTAACTTTTTACATCAGCAGTCACATTTGCACTTGTAAAGGACTAGCCTGGTTAAATCAGACTGAATGTTGCACAAGCCATTGTTTCACCTGGCTAGTAATGGACAGGAGCTGTCAAGGTTTCCACAGATATCCATACCATCGCTATCTTCTACTGCTGTACCGTGACAAGGGAACCATCTTTTATATAGAATCCCTCTTGGCCATATTATGACAGCTAATTAAGTCCTTGATGAGAACGACATTGCTCTGTTGTGGCAAGGCCCCCCTCTTATGATGAAACATTTACGAACGAGGGACGATTATGTTTCTATTAACATTTTTGCAGCATATTCTCTGCTCACCTTACTCTACTGTCATGGTACATTTATAATTGAACAGTAAGTGTACAAAGAAAACATGTACACGCTGATAGACCTACATTAAACTATAACTGTACATGCTTATAGACCTACATTAAACTATAACTGTACATGCTTTTGATTATGTTTTGATCATATAGTAATGATAATATCCACTTAAAGTCTATATAATATAATTCATTAAAACAACAGTAGATGGATGGATGATAGTTTGAGTCTAACAGGAAACACAGACAAATGAAACATGACATGTTATTCATGACTGTCTGCAATTCCAAGGTACAAGAAAAGGTATAATTTGATTGAGTTTACCACTATATTACTCCTAGACTCTCTCAGCAGAACATAGATTGTTCTTGTGCTTTTTGATGTGTACTTCCTGTTTTTATTTACTCTCATATATAGCATGTTGATAAATCGACATTCAAATGATTGCTGTGCTATTGAGAGCATACTGTTGCATTATGGGAAGGTTTACTTCTCATAATAAAGTATGATTCCTTTGCAATCTAATTTTTGTACCCTGCTATTGTGGTTTCATAAGCATTTTTCCTTTAGGAAATCAGCCTAGCCTACCTGTGCAGACTATAGAATAGAGCTATACTGTATATGAATAGTGGATGACACAATACAATTCATACAGTAGATCAACGACAATGGCTACCTTTGTAACGGATGCTACTGCATCATATGATACATGTGACAATCCCCATTGAACAAATGTCCCCATATGCGGATGGGACTCATAGCTTCTGTATCTTTTTAAAATGGGAGGGGAAAAATTCAGTTAAGCCTCCCATGGATAGTGGTTGATTGATGTCTTTGTGGAAGTTCTCTGTCGAGTGCAATTACACTGGCAATCAGATAGGCAAAAGCTCTCGGTGTGTTCTACAGGCTACAGAACAACATGTCATGGTGGTAGACGTAACAGCAGGAATTTACACTCAAATTAGATGTAGTGGGGGGAACTCGGCATCTATGGAACTCTGTGGAGCCGCAGATGGAGAGGCCATTATTGAGGCAATATTAATCTCGCAGTCAATTTCCCTCACCAATAACACACAAAACCCACCCCAAATGGACTTTATCTAAGTAATTCTGACTGACAATGTTATTCAGTGGGACTATGATAGAACAGAGAAGAAGAGAACATACCCTCCTGTGGCACACCTTTGAATGTGCTTCTGGTCTGCCATTTTGATCTACCTGCTCTTTGTAAGCTTGTCATCTCCCCCCTCTCTCATTTGAAACCTGTTGACAGCACCACTGTCAGTACCTATGGGACATAGCCATTAATGGTTTCAGAGTCGCTCGGATCATATCGATAGCTTTGATAATCTCCCATGGTGCATTTTCACCAACTTGCATTTCCTTTGGATGAAAGTAATTACAAAGTTCAACAGTTGTATTATACCGTTGGTGTCGGACACATTCATATGAATGCATCATCTACAGAGGTTCTTCATTTTGGTTAATTACTTAGTAATAATGGTGAAAAACTTTAATTTCCATAACACTGAGCTAACCTTTTGGTACCCTAGTCCTGTTAAGAGGGACTGTGCAATGACAACCCACCAACCCTCTGAGTGGAACTTTGAAAGTCACTTTCAGTCAATGCTACCTCCAAATGGCATTCCGGGTTGCAGCAATTACAGCTGCAAGTCTCTTGGGGTATGTCTCTATAAGCTTGGTATGTCTCTATAAGCTTGGCACATCTAGCCACTGGGATTTTTGCCCATTCTTCAAGGCAAGCTCCTTCAAGTTGGATGGGTTCCGCTGGTGTACAGAAATCTTTAAGTCATACCACAGATGCTCAGTTGGATTGAGGTCTGGGCTTTGACTAGGCCATTCCAAGACATTTAAATGTTTCCCCTTAAACCACTCGAGTGTACCTTTAGCAGTATGGTTAGGGTCATTGTCCTGCTGGAAGGTGAACCTCCGTCACAGTCTCAAATCTCTGGAAGACTGAAACAGGTTTCCCTCAAGAATTTCCCTGTATTTAGCGCCATCCATCATTCCTTCAATTCTGACCAGTTTCCCAGTCCTCCCTATGAAAAACATCCCCACAGTATGATGCTGCCACCACCATGCTTCACTGTGGGGATGGTGTTCTCAGGGTGATGAGAGGTGTTGGGTTTGCGCCAGACATAGCATTTTCCTTGATGGCCAAAAAGCTCAATTTTTGTCTCGTCTGACCAGAGTAACTTCTTCCATATGTTTGGGGAGTCTCCCACATGTCTATTGGCGAAAACCAAACGTGTTAGCTAATTTTTTCTTTAAGCAATGGCTTTTTTCTGGACACTCTTCCATAAAGCCCAGCTCTGTGGAGTGTACGGCTTAAAGTGGTCCTATGGACAGATACTCCAATCTCCGCTGTGGAGCTTTGCAGCTCCTTCAGGGTTATCTTTGGTCTCTTTGTAGCCTCTCTGATTAATGCCATCCTTTCCTGGTCCGTGAGTTTTGGTGGGCGGCCCTCTCTTGGCAGGTTTGTTGTGGTGCCATATTCTTCCCATTTATTAATAATGGATTTAAATGGTGCTCCGTGGGATGTTCAAAGTTTCAGATATTTTTTTATAACCCAACCCTGATCTGTACATCTCCACAACTTTGTCCCTGACCTGTTTGGAGAGCTCCTTGGTCTTCATGGTGCCGCTTGCTTGGTGGTGCCCCTTGCTTAGTGGTGTTGCAGACTCTGGGGCATTTCAGAACAGTTGTATATATACTGAGATCATGTGACAGATCATGTGACACTTAGATTGCACACAGATGGACTTTATTTAACTAATTATGTGACTTCTGAAGGTAATTAGTTGCACCAGATCTTATTTAGGGGCTTCATAGCAAAGGGGGTGAATATATATGCACGCACCACTTTTCTGTTATTTATTTTGTAGAATTTTTTGAAACAAGTTATTATTTTCATTCCACTTCACCAATTTTGACTATTTTGTGTATGTCCATATTACATGAAATCCAAATAAAAATCTATTTCAATTACAGGTTGTAATGCAACAAAATAAGAAAAACGCCAAGGGGGAAGAATACTTTTCCAAGGCACTGTATACCTGCCATTAACATAATATGATCCTGTCCTGTGTGAAGTCTACCTGAGGGATTTCATCAAGGGGACTTGTGACTCGGTACCGGTACTCCCTTTATACATAGCCTTGTTATTGTTATTTTATTGTGTTACTTTTTATTTAATTTAGTTTATTTAGTAAAAAATTTCTTGACTCTTATTTATCTTAAAACTGCATTGTTGGTTAAGGGCTTGTAAGTAAGCATTTCACAGTAAGGTCTACACCTGTTGTATTCGGAGCACGTGACCAATAACATTGAAGTTGATTTGATTTGATTTGAAAGACAAGCGACATCTATTAGGCTGTGAGTTGGCTACCACAACGTTTAAAATCCGTTATAATGATATTTATGCTGTGAGTAGGCTACCACAAAGTTTAAAATCCTTTCTAGTGATATTTATGCTGTGAGTAGGCTACCACAACGTTTAAAATCCTTTCTTGTGATATTTATACTGTGAGTAGGCAACCACAAACTTTAAAATCCTTTCTTCTGATGTTTATTCTGAGTAGGCTACCATAAAGTTTAAAATCCTTTCTTGTGATATTTATGCTGTGACTAGGCTACCACAACATTTAAAATACTTTCTTGTGATATTTATGCTGTGAGTAAGCTACCACAACGTTTAAAATCCTTTCTTGTGATATTTATGCTGTGAGTAGGGTACCACAATGTTTAAAATCCTTTCTTGTGATATTTATACTGTAAGTAGGCTACCACAACATTTAAAATGCTTTCTTGCGATATTTATGCTGTGAGTAGGCTACCACAATGTTTAAAATCCTTTCTTGTGATATTTATGCTGTGAATAGGCTACCACAACGTTTAAAATCCTTTCTTGTGCTATGTATGCTGTGAGTAGACTACCACAAAGTTTAAAATACTTTCTAATTATATTTATGATGTGAGTAGGCTACCACAAAGTTTAAAATCCTTTATTTTGATGTTTATGCTGTGAGTAGGCTACCACAAGGTTTAAAATCCTTTCTTGTGATATTTATGCTGTGAGTAGGCTACCAGAAAGTTTAAAATCCTTTCTTGTGATATTTATGCTGTGAGTAGGCTACCACAACATTTAAATCCTTTCTAGTTATATTAATGCTGTGAGTAAGCTACCACAAAGTTTAAAATACTTTCTAGTGATATTTATGCTGTGAGTAAGCTATCACAAAGTTTTAAATCATTTCTTGTGATATTTATGCTGTGAATAGGCTACCACAACGTTTAAAATCCTTTCTTGTGATATTTATACTGTGAGTAGGCAACCACAAACTTTTAAATCCTTTCTTCTGATGTTTATGCTGTGAGTAGGCTACCACAAGGTTTAAAATCCTTTCTTGTGATATTTATGCTGTGAGTAGGCTACCATAAAGTTTAAAATCCTTTCTTGTGATATTTATGCTGTGAGTAGGCTACCACAACATTTAAATCCTTTCTAGTTATATTAATGCTGTGAGTAAGCTACCACAAAGTTTAAAATACTTTCTAGTGATATTTATGCTGTGAGTAAGCTATCACAAAGTTTTAAATCATTTCTTGTGATATTTATGCTGTGAATAGGCTACCACAACGTTTAAAATCCTTTCTTGTGATATTTATACTGTGAGTAGGCAACCACAAACTTTAAAGTCATACTCTGGACCTAGTTTTGTCCCATGGAATAAATGTTGTAGATCTTAATGTTTTTCCACAAAATCCTGGACTATCGGACCACCATTTTATTACGTTTGCAATCGCAACAAATAATCTGCTCAGACCCCAACCAAGGAGCATCAAAAGTCGTGCTATAAATTCTCAGACAACACAAAAATTCCTTGATGCCCTTCCAGACTCCTTCTGCCTACCCAAGGACGTCAGAGGACAAAAATCAGTTAACCACTTAACTGAGGAACTCAATTTAACCTTGCGCAATACCCTAGATGCAGTTGCACCCCTAAAAACGAAAAACATTTGTCATAAGAAACTAGCTCCCTGGTATACAGAAAATACCCGAGCTTTGAAGCAAGCTTCCAGGAAATTGGAACGGAAATGGCGCCACACCAAACTGGAAGTCTTCCGACTAGCTTGGAAAGACAGTACCGTGCAGTACCGAAGAGCCCTCACTGCTGCTCGATCATCCTACTTTTCCAACTTAATCGAGGAAAATAAGAACAATCCAAAATTTCTTTTTGATACTGTTGCAAAGCTAACTAAAAAGCAGCATTCCCCAAGAGAGGATGGCTTTCACTTCAGTAGTAATAAATTCATGAACTTCTTTGAGGAAAAGATCATGACCATTAGAAAGCAAATTACGGACTCCTCTTTGAATCTGCGTATTCCTCCAGGGCTTAGCTGTCCTGGATCTGCACAGCTCTGCGAGGGCCTGGGATCGGGAGAGACACTTAAGTGTTTTAGTACTATATCTCTTGACACAATGATGAAAATAATCATGGCCTCTAAACCTTCAAGCTGCATACTGGATCCTATTCCTACTAAACTGCTGAAAGAGCTGCTTCCTGTGCTTGGCCCTCCTATGTTGAACATAATAAACAGCTCTCTATCCACCGGATGTGTACCAAACTCACTAAAAGTGGCAGTGATAAAGCCTCTCTTGAAAAAGCCAAACCTTGACCCGGAAAATATAAAAAACTATCGGCCTATATCGAATCTTCCATTCCTCTCAAAAATTTTAGAAAAAGCTGTTGCGCAGCAACTCACTGCCTTTCTGAAGACAAACAATGTATACGAAATGCTTCAGTCTGGTTTTAGACCCCATCATAGCACTGAGACTGCACTTGTGAAGGTGGTAAATGACCTTTTAATGGCGTCAGACCGAGGCTCTGCATCTGTCCTCGTGCTACTAGACCTTAGTGCTGCCTTTGACACCATCGATCACCACATTCTTTTGGAGAGACTGGAAACCCAAATTGGTCTACACGGACAAGTTCTGGCCTGGTTTAGATCTTACCTGTCGGAAAGATATCAGTTTGTCTCTGTGAATGGTCTGTCCTCCGACAAATCAACTGTACATTTCGGTGTTCCTCAAGGTTCCGTTTTAGGACCACTATTGTTTTCACTATATATTTTACCTCTTGGGGATGTTATTCGAAAACATAATGTTAACTTTCACTGCTATGCGGATGACACACAGCTGTACATTTCAATGAAACATGGTGAAGCCCCAAAATTGCCCTCGCTAGAAGCCTGTGTTTCAGACATAAGGAAGTGGATGGCTGAAAACGTTCTACTTTTAAACTCGGACAAAACAGAGATGCTTGTTCTAGGTCTCAAGAAACAAAGAGATCTTCTGTTAAATCTGACAATTCATCTTGATGGTTGTAAAGTCGTCTCAAATAAAACTGTGAAGGACCTCGGCGTTACTCTTGACCCTGATCTCTCTTTTGACGAACATATCAAGACTGTTTCAAGGACAGCTTTTTTCCATCTACGTAACATTGCAAAAATCAGAAATTTTCTGTCCAAAAATGATGCAGAAAAATTAATCCATGCATTTGTTACTTCTAGGTTAGACTACTGCAATGCTCTACTTTCCGGCTACCCGGATAAAGCACTAAATAAACTTCAGTTAGTGCTAAATACGGCTGCTAGAATCCTGACTAGAACCAAGAAATTTGATCATATTACTCCAGTGCTAGCTTCCCTACACTGGCTTCCTGTTAAGGCAGGGGCTGATTTCAAGGTTTTACTGTTAACCTATAAAGCGTTACATGGGCTTGCTCCTACCTATCTTTCCGAGTTGGTCCTGCCGTACATACCAATACGTACGCTACGGTCACAAGACGCAGGCCTCCTAATTGTCCCTAGAATTTCTAAGCAAACAGCGGGAGGCAGGGCTTTCTCCTATAGATCTCCATTTTTATGGAACAGTCTGCCTACCCATGTGAGAGACGCAGACTCGGTCTCAACCTTTAAGTCTTTACTGAAGACTTATCTCTTCAGTAGGTCATATGATTGAGTGTAGTCTGGCCCAGGAGTGTGAAGGTGAACGGAAAGGCTCTGGAGCAACGAACAGCCCTTGCTGTCTCTGCCAGGCCGGTTCCCCTCTCTCCACTGGGGTTCTCTGCCTCTAACCCTGTTACAGGGGCTGAGTCACTGGCTTGCTGGTGCTCTTTCATGCCGTCCCTAGGAGGGGTGCGTCACTTGAGTGGGTTGAGTTACTGACGTGATCTTCCTGTCTGGGTTGGCGCCCCCCCTTGGTTTGTGCTGTGGTGGAGACCTCTGTGGGCTATACTCGGCCTTGTCTCAGGATTGTAAGTTGGTGGTTGAGGATATCCCTCTGGTGGTGCGGGGGCTGTGCTTTGGCAGAGTGGGTGGGGTTATATCCTTCCTGTTTGGCCCTGTCCGGGGGTTTCTTCGGATGGGGACACAGTGTCTCCGGACCGCTCCTGTCTCAGCCTCCAGTATTTATGCTGCAGTAGTTTATGTGTCGGGGGGCTGGGGTTAGTTGGTTATACCTGGAGTACTTCTCCTGTCTTATCCAGTGTCCTGTGTGAATTTAAGTATGCTCTCTCTAATTCTCTCGTTCTCTCTTTCTCTCTGAGAACCTGAGCCCTAGGACCATACGTCAGGACTACCGGGCATGCTGACACCTTGCTGTCCCCAGTCCGCCTGGCCTTGCTGCTATTCCAGTTTCAACTGTTCTGCCTGCGGTTACGAAACCCCTACCTGTCCCAGACCTGCTGTTTTCAACTCTTAATGATCGGCTATGAAAAGCCAACTGAGAGACCTGAGCCCTAGGACCATACGTCGGGACTACCGGCCGTGGTGACTCCTTGCTGTCCCCAGTCCGCCTGGCCTTGCTGCTATTCCAGTTTCAACTGTTCTGCCTGCGGTTATGGAACCCCTACCTGTCCCAGACCTGCTGTTTTCAACTCTTAATGATCGGCTATGAAAAGCCAACTGAGATTTATTCCTGATTATTATTTGACCATGCTTGTCACTTATGAACATTTTTGAACATCTTGGCATGGTTCTGTTATAATCTCCACCCGGCACAGCCAGAAGAGGACTGGCCACCCCTCATAGCCTGGTTCCTCTCTAGGTTTCTTCCTAGGTTTTGGCCTTTCTAGGGAGTTTTTCCTAGCCACCGTGCTTCTACACCTGCATTACTAGCTGTTTGGGGTTTTAGGCTGGGTTTCTGTACAGCACTTCGAGATATTAGCTGATGTAAGAAGGGCTATATAAAATAAAATTGATTGATTGATTCTTCTGATGTTTATGCTGTGAGTAGGCTACCATAAAGTTTAAAATCCTTTCTCGTGATATTTATACTGTGAGTAGGCTACCACAAAGTTTAAAATCCTTTCTTGTGATATTTATGCTGTGACTAGGCTACCATAAAGATTAAAGTCCTTTCTCATGATATTTATGCTGAGTAGGCTACCACAAAGTTTAAAATCCTTTATTGTGATATTTATGATGTGAGTAGGCTACCACAATGTTTAAAATCCTTTATTGTGATATTTATACTGTGAGTAGGCTACCACAACATTTAAAATGCTTTCTTGCTATATTTATGCTGTGAGTAGGCTACCACAAAGTTTAAAATCCTTTCTTGTGATATTTATGCTGTGAATAGGCTACCACAACATTTAAAATCCTTTCTTGTGTTATGTATGCTGTGAGTAGGCTACCACAAAGTTTAAAATACTTTCTAATGATATTTATGATATGAGTAGGCTACCACAAAGTTTAACATCCTTTATTTTGATGTTTATGCTATGAGTAGGCTACCACAATGTTTACAATCCTTTATTGTGATATTTATGCTGTGAGTAGGCTACCAGAAAGTTTAAAATCATTTATTGTGATATTTATGCTGTGAGTAGGCTACCACAACATTTAAATCCTTTCTAGTGATATTTATGCTGTGAGTAGGCTACCACAAAGTTTAAAATACTTTCTTGTGATATTTATGCTGTGAGTAAGCTACCACAAAGTTTAAAATCCTTTCTTGTGATATTTATGTGTGAGTCGGCTACCACAACGTTTAAAATCCTTTCTAGTGATATTTATGCTGTGAGTAGGCTACCACAAAGTTTAAAATCCTTTCTTGTGATGTTCATGCTGTGAGTAGGCTACCACAATGTTTAAAATCCTTTCCTGTGAAATGTATGCTGTGAGTAGGCTACCACAAAGTTTAAAATCCTTTCTTGTGATATTTATGCTGTGAGTAGGCTACCAGAAAGTTTAAAATCATTTTTTTCGATATTTATGCTGTGAGTAGGCTACCTTAAAGTTTTAAATCCTTTCTTGTGATATTTATGTGTGAGTCGGCTACCACAACGTTTAAAATCCTTTCTAGTGATATTTATGCTGTGAGTAGGCTACCACAAAGTTTAAAATCCTTTCTTGTGATGTTCATGCTGTGAGTAGGCTACCACAATGTTTAAAATCCTTTCCTGCGAAATGTATGCTGTGAGTAGGCTACCACAACGTTTAAAATCCTTTCTTGTGATATTTATGCTGTGAGTAGGCTACCACAAAGTTTAAAATCCTTTCTTGTGATGTTTATGCTGTGAGTAGGCTACCATAAAGTTTAAAATCCTTTCTTGTGATGTTTATGCTGTGAGTAGGCTACCATAAAGTTTAAAATCCTTTCTCGTGATATTTATACTGTGAGTAGGCTACCACAAAGTTTAAAATCCTTTCTTGTGATGTTCATGCTGTGAGTAGGCTACCACAATGTTTAAAATCCTTTCCTGTGAAATGTATGCTGTGAGTAGGCTACCAGAAATTTTAAAATCATTTTTTGCGATATTTATGCTGTGAGTAGGCTACCATAAAGTTTAAAATCCTTTCTTGTGATATTTATGTGTGAGTCGGCTACCACAACGTTTAAAATCCTTTCTAGTGATATTTATGCTGTGAGTAGGCTACCACAAAGTTTAAAATCCTTTCTTGTGATGTTCATGCTGTGAGTAGGCTACCACAATGTTTAAAATCCTTTCCTGCGAAATGTATGCTGTGAGTAGGCTACCACAACGTTTAAAATCCTTTCTTGTGATATTTATGCTGTGAGTAGGCTACCAGAAAGTTTAAAATCCTTTCTTGTGATATTTATGCTGTGAGTAGGCTACCACAACGTTTAAAATCCTTTCTTGTGATGTTTATGCTGTGAGTAGGCTACCACAAAGTTTAAAATCCTTTCTTGTGATGTTTATGCTGTGAGTAGGCTACCACAATGTTTAAAATCCTTTCCTGTGAAATGTATGCTGTGAGTAGGCTACCACAATGTTTAAAATACTTTCTAATGATATTTATGATGTGAGTAGGCTACCACAAAGTTTAACATCCTTTATTTTGATGTTTATGCTATGAGTAGGCTACCACAATGTTTAAAATCCTTTATTGTGATATTTATGCTGTGAGTAGGCTACCAGAAAGTTTAAAATCCTTTCTTGTGATATTTATGCTGTGAGTAGGCTACCACAACATTTAAAATACTTTCTAGTGATATTTATGCTTTGAGTAAGCTACCACAAAGTTTAAAATCCTTTCTTGTGATATTTATGCTGTGAGTAGGCTACCACAAAGTTTAAAATCATTTTTTGCGATATTTATGCTGTGAGTAGGCTACCACAAAGTTTTAAATCCTTTATTGTGATGTTTATGCTGTGAGTAGGCTACCACAAAGTTTAAAATCCTTTCTTGTGATATTTATGCTGTGAGTAGGCTACCACAACATTTAAATCCTTTCTAGTTATATTAATGCTGTGAGTAAGCTACCACAAAGTTTAAAATACTTTCTAGTGATATTTATGCTGTGAGTAAGCTATCACAAAGTTTTAAATCATTTCTTGTGATATTTATGCTGTGAATAGGCTACCACAACGTTTAAAATCCTTTCTTGTGATATTTATACTGTGAGTAGGCAACCACAAACTTTTAAATCCTTTCTTCTGATGTTTATGCTGTGAGTAGGCTACCACAAGGTTTAAAATCCTTTCTTGTGATATTTATGCTGTGAGTAGGCTACCATAAAGTTTAAAATCCTTTCTTGTGATATTTATGCTGTGAGTAGGCTACCACAACATTTAAATCCTTTCTAGTTATATTAATGCTGTGAGTAAGCTACCACAAAGTTTAAAATACTTTCTAGTGATATTTATGCTGTGAGTAAGCTATCACAAAGTTTTAAATCATTTCTTGTGATATTTATGCTGTGAATAGGCTACCACAACGTTTAAAATCCTTTCTTGTGATATTTATACTGTGAGTAGGCAACCACAAACTTTAAAGTCATACTCTGGACCTAGTTTTGTCCCATGGAATAAATGTTGTAGATCTTAATGTTTTTCCACAAAATCCTGGACTATCGGACCACCATTTTATTACGTTTGCAATCGCAACAAATAATCTGCTCAGACCCCAACCAAGGAGCATCAAAAGTCGTGCTATAAATTCTCAGACAACACAAAAATTCCTTGATGCCCTTCCAGACTCCTTCTGCCTACCCAAGGACGTCAGAGGACAAAAATCAGTTAACCACTTAACTGAGGAACTCAATTTAACCTTGCGCAATACCCTAGATGCAGTTGCACCCCTAAAAACGAAAAACATTTGTCATAAGAAACTAGCTCCCTGGTATACAGAAAATACCCGAGCTTTGAAGCAAGCTTCCAGGAAATTGGAACGGAAATGGCGCCACACCAAACTGGAAGTCTTCCGACTAGCTTGGAAAGACAGTACCGTGCAGTACCGAAGAGCCCTCACTGCTGCTCGATCATCCTACTTTTCCAACTTAATCGAGGAAAATAAGAACAATCCAAAATTTCTTTTTGATACTGTTGCAAAGCTAACTAAAAAGCAGCATTCCCCAAGAGAGGATGGCTTTCACTTCAGTAGTAATAAATTCATGAACTTCTTTGAGGAAAAGATCATGACCATTAGAAAGCAAATTACGGACTCCTCTTTGAATCTGCGTATTCCTCCAGGGCTTAGCTGTCCTGGATCTGCACAGCTCTGCGAGGGCCTGGGATCGGGAGAGACACTTAAGTGTTTTAGTACTATATCTCTTGACACAATGATGAAAATAATCATGGCCTCTAAACCTTCAAGCTGCATACTGGATCCTATTCCTACTAAACTGCTGAAAGAGCTGCTTCCTGTGCTTGGCCCTCCTATGTTGAACATAATAAACAGCTCTCTATCCACCGGATGTGTACCAAACTCACTAAAAGTGGCAGTGATAAAGCCTCTCTTGAAAAAGCCAAACCTTGACCCGGAAAATATAAAAAACTATCGGCCTATATCGAATCTTCCATTCCTCTCAAAAATTTTAGAAAAAGCTGTTGCGCAGCAACTCACTGCCTTTCTGAAGACAAACAATGTATACGAAATGCTTCAGTCTGGTTTTAGACCCCATCATAGCACTGAGACTGCACTTGTGAAGGTGGTAAATGACCTTTTAATGGCGTCAGACCGAGGCTCTGCATCTGTCCTCGTGCTACTAGACCTTAGTGCTGCCTTTGACACCATCGATCACCACATTCTTTTGGAGAGACTGGAAACCCAAATTGGTCTACACGGACAAGTTCTGGCCTGGTTTAGATCTTACCTGTCGGAAAGATATCAGTTTGTCTCTGTGAATGGTCTGTCCTCCGACAAATCAACTGTACATTTCGGTGTTCCTCAAGGTTCCGTTTTAGGACCACTATTGTTTTCACTATATATTTTACCTCTTGGGGATGTTATTCGAAAACATAATGTTAACTTTCACTGCTATGCGGATGACACACAGCTGTACATTTCAATGAAACATGGTGAAGCCCCAAAATTGCCCTCGCTAGAAGCCTGTGTTTCAGACATAAGGAAGTGGATGGCTGAAAACGTTCTACTTTTAAACTCGGACAAAACAGAGATGCTTGTTCTAGGTCTCAAGAAACAAAGAGATCTTCTGTTAAATCTGACAATTCATCTTGATGGTTGTAAAGTCGTCTCAAATAAAACTGTGAAGGACCTCGGCGTTACTCTTGACCCTGATCTCTCTTTTGACGAACATATCAAGACTGTTTCAAGGACAGCTTTTTTCCATCTACGTAACATTGCAAAAATCAGAAATTTTCTGTCCAAAAATGATGCAGAAAAATTAATCCATGCATTTGTTACTTCTAGGTTAGACTACTGCAATGCTCTACTTTCCGGCTACCCGGATAAAGCACTAAATAAACTTCAGTTAGTGCTAAATACGGCTGCTAGAATCCTGACTAGAACCAAGAAATTTGATCATATTACTCCAGTGCTAGCTTCCCTACACTGGCTTCCTGTTAAGGCAGGGGCTGATTTCAAGGTTTTACTGTTAACCTATAAAGCGTTACATGGGCTTGCTCCTACCTATCTTTCCGAGTTGGTCCTGCCGTACATACCAATACGTACGCTACGGTCACAAGACGCAGGCCTCCTAATTGTCCCTAGAATTTCTAAGCAAACAGCGGGAGGCAGGGCTTTCTCCTATAGATCTCCATTTTTATGGAACAGTCTGCCTACCCATGTGAGAGACGCAGACTCGGTCTCAACCTTTAAGTCTTTACTGAAGACTTATCTCTTCAGTAGGTCATATGATTGAGTGTAGTCTGGCCCAGGAGTGTGAAGGTGAACGGAAAGGCTCTGGAGCAACGAACAGCCCTTGCTGTCTCTGCCAGGCCGGTTCCCCTCTCTCCACTGGGGTTCTCTGCCTCTAACCCTGTTACAGGGGCTGAGTCACTGGCTTGCTGGTGCTCTTTCATGCCGTCCCTAGGAGGGGTGCGTCACTTGAGTGGGTTGAGTTACTGACGTGATCTTCCTGTCTGGGTTGGCGCCCCCCCTTGGTTTGTGCTGTGGTGGAGACCTCTGTGGGCTATACTCGGCCTTGTCTCAGGATTGTAAGTTGGTGGTTGAGGATATCCCTCTGGTGGTGCGGGGGCTGTGCTTTGGCAGAGTGGGTGGGGTTATATCCTTCCTGTTTGGCCCTGTCCGGGGGTTTCTTCGGATGGGGACACAGTGTCTCCGGACCGCTCCTGTCTCAGCCTCCAGTATTTATGCTGCAGTAGTTTATGTGTCGGGGGGCTGGGGTTAGTTGGTTATACCTGGAGTACTTCTCCTGTCTTATCCAGTGTCCTGTGTGAATTTAAGTATGCTCTCTCTAATTCTCTCGTTCTCTCTTTCTCTCTGAGAACCTGAGCCCTAGGACCATACGTCAGGACTACCGGGCATGCTGACACCTTGCTGTCCCCAGTCCGCCTGGCCTTGCTGCTATTCCAGTTTCAACTGTTCTGCCTGCGGTTACGAAACCCCTACCTGTCCCAGACCTGCTGTTTTCAACTCTTAATGATCGGCTATGAAAAGCCAACTGAGAGACCTGAGCCCTAGGACCATACGTCGGGACTACCGGCCGTGGTGACTCCTTGCTGTCCCCAGTCCGCCTGGCCTTGCTGCTATTCCAGTTTCAACTGTTCTGCCTGCGGTTATGGAACCCCTACCTGTCCCAGACCTGCTGTTTTCAACTCTTAATGATCGGCTATGAAAAGCCAACTGAGATTTATTCCTGATTATTATTTGACCATGCTTGTCACTTATGAACATTTTTGAACATCTTGGCATGGTTCTGTTATAATCTCCACCCGGCACAGCCAGAAGAGGACTGGCCACCCCTCATAGCCTGGTTCCTCTCTAGGTTTCTTCCTAGGTTTTGGCCTTTCTAGGGAGTTTTTCCTAGCCACCGTGCTTCTACACCTGCATTACTAGCTGTTTGGGGTTTTAGGCTGGGTTTCTGTACAGCACTTCGAGATATTAGCTGATGTAAGAAGGGCTATATAAAATAAAATTGATTGATTGATTCTTCTGATGTTTATGCTGTGAGTAGGCTACCATAAAGTTTAAAATCCTTTCTCGTGATATTTATACTGTGAGTAGGCTACCACAAAGTTTAAAATCCTTTCTTGTGATATTTATGCTGTGACTAGGCTACCATAAAGATTAAAGTCCTTTCTCATGATATTTATGCTGAGTAGGCTACCACAAAGTTTAAAATCCTTTATTGTGATATTTATGATGTGAGTAGGCTACCACAATGTTTAAAATCCTTTATTGTGATATTTATACTGTGAGTAGGCTACCACAACATTTAAAATGCTTTCTTGCTATATTTATGCTGTGAGTAGGCTACCACAAAGTTTAAAATCCTTTCTTGTGATATTTATGCTGTGAATAGGCTACCACAACATTTAAAATCCTTTCTTGTGTTATGTATGCTGTGAGTAGGCTACCACAAAGTTTAAAATACTTTCTAATGATATTTATGATATGAGTAGGCTACCACAAAGTTTAACATCCTTTATTTTGATGTTTATGCTATGAGTAGGCTACCACAATGTTTACAATCCTTTATTGTGATATTTATGCTGTGAGTAGGCTACCAGAAAGTTTAAAATCATTTATTGTGATATTTATGCTGTGAGTAGGCTACCACAACATTTAAATCCTTTCTAGTGATATTTATGCTGTGAGTAGGCTACCACAAAGTTTAAAATACTTTCTTGTGATATTTATGCTGTGAGTAAGCTACCACAAAGTTTAAAATCCTTTCTTGTGATATTTATGTGTGAGTCGGCTACCACAACGTTTAAAATCCTTTCTAGTGATATTTATGCTGTGAGTAGGCTACCACAAAGTTTAAAATCCTTTCTTGTGATGTTCATGCTGTGAGTAGGCTACCACAATGTTTAAAATCCTTTCCTGTGAAATGTATGCTGTGAGTAGGCTACCACAAAGTTTAAAATCCTTTCTTGTGATATTTATGCTGTGAGTAGGCTACCAGAAAGTTTAAAATCATTTTTTTCGATATTTATGCTGTGAGTAGGCTACCTTAAAGTTTTAAATCCTTTCTTGTGATATTTATGTGTGAGTCGGCTACCACAACGTTTAAAATCCTTTCTAGTGATATTTATGCTGTGAGTAGGCTACCACAAAGTTTAAAATCCTTTCTTGTGATGTTCATGCTGTGAGTAGGCTACCACAATGTTTAAAATCCTTTCCTGCGAAATGTATGCTGTGAGTAGGCTACCACAACGTTTAAAATCCTTTCTTGTGATATTTATGCTGTGAGTAGGCTACCACAAAGTTTAAAATCCTTTCTTGTGATGTTTATGCTGTGAGTAGGCTACCATAAAGTTTAAAATCCTTTCTTGTGATGTTTATGCTGTGAGTAGGCTACCATAAAGTTTAAAATCCTTTCTCGTGATATTTATACTGTGAGTAGGCTACCACAAAGTTTAAAATCCTTTCTTGTGATGTTCATGCTGTGAGTAGGCTACCACAATGTTTAAAATCCTTTCCTGTGAAATGTATGCTGTGAGTAGGCTACCAGAAATTTTAAAATCATTTTTTGCGATATTTATGCTGTGAGTAGGCTACCATAAAGTTTAAAATCCTTTCTTGTGATATTTATGTGTGAGTCGGCTACCACAACGTTTAAAATCCTTTCTAGTGATATTTATGCTGTGAGTAGGCTACCACAAAGTTTAAAATCCTTTCTTGTGATGTTCATGCTGTGAGTAGGCTACCACAATGTTTAAAATCCTTTCCTGCGAAATGTATGCTGTGAGTAGGCTACCACAACGTTTAAAATCCTTTCTTGTGATATTTATGCTGTGAGTAGGCTACCAGAAAGTTTAAAATCCTTTCTTGTGATATTTATGCTGTGAGTAGGCTACCACAACGTTTAAAATCCTTTCTTGTGATGTTTATGCTGTGAGTAGGCTACCACAAAGTTTAAAATCCTTTCTTGTGATGTTTATGCTGTGAGTAGGCTACCACAATGTTTAAAATCCTTTCCTGTGAAATGTATGCTGTGAGTAGGCTACCACAATGTTTAAAATACTTTCTAATGATATTTATGATGTGAGTAGGCTACCACAAAGTTTAACATCCTTTATTTTGATGTTTATGCTATGAGTAGGCTACCACAATGTTTAAAATCCTTTATTGTGATATTTATGCTGTGAGTAGGCTACCAGAAAGTTTAAAATCCTTTCTTGTGATATTTATGCTGTGAGTAGGCTACCACAACATTTAAAATACTTTCTAGTGATATTTATGCTTTGAGTAAGCTACCACAAAGTTTAAAATCCTTTCTTGTGATATTTATGCTGTGAGTAGGCTACCAGAAAGTTTAAAATCCTTTCTTGTGATATTTATGCTGTGAGTAGGCTACCACAACGTTTAAAATCCTTTCTTGTGATGTTTATGCTGTGAGTAGGCTACCACAAAGTTTAAAATCCTTTCTTGTGATGTTTATGCTGTGAGTAGGCTACCACAATGTTTAAAATCCTTTCCTGTGAAATGTATGCTGTGAGTAGGCTACCACAATGTTTAAAATACTTTCTAATGATATTTATGATGTGAGTAGGCTACCACAAAGTTTAACATCCTTTATTTTGATGTTTATGCTATGAGTAGGCTACCACAATGTTTAAAATCCTTTATTGTGATATTTATGCTGTGAGTAGGCTACCAGAAAGTTTAAAATCCTTTCTTGTGATATTTATGCTGTGAGTAGGCTACCACAACATTTAAAATACTTTCTAGTGATATTTATGCTTTGAGTAAGCTACCACAAAGTTTAAAATCCTTTCTTGTGATATTTATGCTGTGAGTAGGCTACCACAAAGTTTAAAATCATTTTTTGCGATATTTATGCTGTGAGTAGGCTACCACAAAGTTTTAAATCCTTTATTGTGATGTTTATGCTGTGAGTAGGCTACCACAAAGTTTAAAATCCTTTCTTGTGATATTTATGTGTGAGTAGGCTACCACAAAGTTTAAAGTCCTTTCTAGTGATGTTTATGCTGTGAGTAGGCTACCACAATGTTTAAAATCCTTTCTTGTGATATTTATGCTGTGAGTAGGCTACCACAACGTTTAAAATCCTTTCTTGTGATATTTATGCTGTGATTAGGCTACCACAACGTTTAAAATCCTTTCTTGTGATATTTATGCTGTGATTAGGCTACCACAACGTTTAAAATCCTTTCTTGTGATATTTATGCTGTGAGTAGGCTACCACAACGATTAAAATCCTTTCTTGTGATATTTATGCTGTGAGTAGGCTACCACAATGTTTAATATCCTTTCTTGTGATATTGATGCTGTGAGTAGGCTACCACAAAGTTTAAAATCCTTTCTTATGATATTCATGCTGTGAGGTCGTGAGCATCTGTGCTCACTTCTTTCTTTGACATAAGACCAGGTGTTGATGCCACAAAATTCCCATTCTATTTGAATCAAATTATGTTTAGATGAGCGTTGAACCATGTCCTTAAGAAACATTTAGCCTCAAACATGAATTATTCATAAAATAAAAGCTGATTTTGAGGCTTCATGACATGCTCTTTGAAATGCTAGAATAAGCAAAAGGTGGGTGACAATTCCTTTTACTGGGATGACTATGTAGAAAGCTTTTGAAGCAAACAAAAGTGAATACCTCAGAGTTGTATCCTTGGCCTTAAGTAGCTGACAAGTCTAACCCTTCCTACCTGTTGCTATGGTAAAGCTGGCTGCTTTTGAATACGCTCATTACTATCAAAACCAACCAAAGGACACAGGTGCTCTTACAGATAATTCTACAATACTTTTATGTGACAAATGTTATATGTGCCAATGAACCAGATGACCTGCGTTGTTACCTGCGTGTGGCTCACTTGGTAGAGCATGGCACTTGCAATGCCAGGGTTGGGATTCCTACGGGGGACCAGTATGAAAATGTATGCACTCACTACTGTAAGTCGCTCTGGATAAGAGTGTCTGCTAAATGAGTAAAATGTAACTGCATCTTCTCTTTTCTGACTGGCAGGAATAAGTAGTCTTTCATAATAAAACATTTTAAAAAGGGCTTTATAAAATAAATGTGACTGATTGATTAAAAAGTAAAGGTCTTTGTTGGTTATATTATATATATATATATATTTTTTTTTAAATATATTATATAACGATATTATAACCGCGAACGATAATAGACAGTACTGTGCAGCTGTCTTCATCGACCTGGCCAAGGCTTTCGACTCTGTCAACCACCGCTGTCAGAGTGGTGTGTGTAGATGAGTGGAAAGGAATCAAGCGCAGGAACCAGGATGACTTCAACCGTCTTTTATGTTACTGTTCAACACGTGAACAAAATAGTCGCCTACCCAACCGGGTGGCGCAAAACAATTACGCACAACACAGTGCGAAAATACACATGAAAAGCGCACGCAGTGCGAACTCTCGGGACAAGCCAACAACGAGAGAAAATAGACCATACAGAGGCAGTCTGACAACAAACAATCACGCATAACACCTGACCCAAACACACGAACTAAATAAGGGAACAATTAAGACACAAATAAGGGACAGGTGTTATGAACAGACAAAACCAAAAGAACATGAAACATAGAACGGTGGCAGCTAGTACTCCGGAGACGACGACCGCCGAAGCCTGCCCGAACAAGGAAGAGGAGCAGCCTCGGCCGAAACCGTGACAGTACCCCCCCCTTGACGCGCGGCTCCAGCCGTGCGCCGACCCGGAGCTCGGGGACGACCCGGACGACGCGGAGCAGGGCGCGCAGGATGACCCCGATGGAAATCGGTCAGTAGGGACTGGTCTAAGACGTCCCTCCTTGGCACCCAGCACCGCTCCTCCGGGCCGTACCCCTCCCACTCCACGAGATTTTGAAGACCCCCCATCCGGCGTCTAGAATCCAGGATGGACCTCACGGTGTACGCCGGAGCCCCCTCGATGTCCAACGGGGGCGGAGGAGTCTCCTCAATCTCAAAGTCCTGGAGTGGACCAGCTACCACCGGCCTGAGGAGAGACACATGGAACGAGGGGTTAATATTTTTGTAATCAACAGGTAGTTCTAACCTATAACTCACCTCGTTCAATCTCCTCAGGACTTTAAATGGCCCCACAAACCGCCGACCCAGCTTCCGGCAGGGCAGGCGGAGGGGCAGGTTTCTGGTTGAGAGCCAGACTCGATCTCCAGGTGCGTACACTGGCCCCTCACTGCGGTGTAGGTCGGCGCTCGTCTTCTGTCGACGTATGGCACGCTGCAGATGGACGTGTGCAGCGTCCCACGTCTCCTCCGAGCGCCGCACCCACTCATCCACAGCGGGGGCCTCGATCTGGCTCTCATGCCATGGTGCCAGAACCGGCTGGTACCCTAACACACACTGAAAAGGGGTTAGTTGGGTGGAGGAGTGGCGAAGAGAGTTCTGTGCCATCTCGGCCCAGGGCACATATCTCGCCCACTCCTCCGGCCGGCCCTGACAGTATGACCTCAGAAACCTACCCACATCCTGGTTGACACGTTCAACCTGCCCATTACTCTCCGGGTGGTACCCCGAGGTAAGGCTTACCGAAACCCCCAACCGTTCCATAAATGCTCTCCACACTCTAGAGGTGAACTGGGGGCCTCGGTCAGACACTATATCCTCGGGTACCCCGTAATGCCGGAAGACATGGGTGAACAGAGCCTCAGCGGTCTGTAGGGCAGTGGGTAGACCCGGCATGGGAAGGAGACGACAGGCCTTAGAGAACCGATCCACAACGACCAGGATGGTAGTATTCCCCTGTGAGGGGGGGAGGTCGGTAACAAAATCCACCGAGAGGTGGGACCAGGGTCGTTGTGGAATAGGCAGGGGTTGTAACTTACCCCTGGGCAAATGTCTGGGCGCCTTACACTGGGCACACACCGAACAGGAGGAGACATAAATCCTCACATCCCTAGCTAACGTTGGCCACCAGTACTTCGTGCTAAGGCAGTGCACTGTCCGGCCGATACCCGGATGGCCAGAGGAGGGGGACGTATGAGCCCAACAAATGAGGCGATCGCGTACCTCGAGCGGAACGTACGTCCGACCCACAGGACACTGTGGAGGACTCGGGTCGGTGCGTAACGCCCGCTCGATCTCACCATCAACCTCCCACACCACCGGAGCAACCAGACAAGACTCCGGTAGTATGGGCGTGGACTCAACTGACCTCTCCTCTGCGTCATACCGCCGAGACAGAGCATCTGCCTTCCCGTTCTGGGACCCAGGGATGTATGTGATCTTAAACACAAACCGGGCTAGGAACATAGTCCAGCGAGCCTGGCGAGGATTCAGTCTCCTAGCTGCCCGGATGTACTCCAGGTTACGATGGTCAGTTAGAATGAGGAAAGGGTGTTGAGCCCCCTCGAGCCAATGCCGCCACACCTTTAGGGCCTGTACCACGGCTAACAGCTCCCTGTCTCCTACGTCATAATTCCGCTCCGCCGGACTGAGCTTCTTTGAGTAGAACGCACAGGGACGGAGTTTAGGTGGAGTGCCAGAACGCTGGGAAAGAACGGCCCCTATCCCGGCCTCTGACGCGTCCACCTCTACTTGGAACGGTAAAGAGGGATCCGGATGCGCCAACACCGGCGCCGAGGTAAACAGGTCCTTTAGTCTCCCAAATGCCCTGTCCGCCTCAGCTGACCACCGCAAGCGCACCGGACCCCCCTTTAACAGAGACGTTATGGGAGCTGCCACCTGTCCAAAACCCCGGATAAACCTCCGGTAATAATTCGCAAAACCCAAGAACCGTTGCACCTCCTTCACAGTGGTTGGGGTCTGCCAATTACGCACAGCTGACACCCGGTCTACCTCCATCTTCACCCCTGACGCAGATAACTGGTAACCCAGAAAGGAGACCGACTTCTGGAAAAACAGACATTTCTCTGCCTTGACATATAGGTCATGCTCCAACAGCCTCCTCAATACTCGGCGCACCAGGGCTACATGCTCAGCACGGGTAGGACTATACACCAGAATGTCGTCGATGTACACAACTACTCCCTGTCCCTGCATGTCCCGGAAAATCTCATCGACGAAGGATTGGAAGACTGAGGGAGCATTCATCAACCCATATGGCATGACTAGATACTCGTAGTGTCCGGAAGTCGTGCTAAACGCTGTCTTCCATTCATCGCCCTCTCGAATGCGTACCAAGTTATATGCGCTCCTAAGATCCAATTTTGTAAAGAACTGCGCACCGTGCAGTGACTCCGTCATAGTCGCAATCAGAGGAAGTGGATAGCTGTACTTCACTGTGATCTGATTGAGACCGCGGTAATCAATACACGGGCGCAGACCTCCATCCTTTTTCTTCACAAAAAAGAAACTTGAGGAAGCGGGTGAAACGGAGGCCCGTATGTATCCCTGTCTAAGAGACTCAGAGATGTATGTCTCCATAGCCTTTCTCTCCTCTTGAGACAAGGGATACACATGGCTCCGCGGGAGAGCTGCTCCTGACTGGAGATCTATCGCACAATCCCCCCGTCTATGAGGCGGCAGCTGCGCCGCCCTAGTCTTACTGAACGCCAGTGCTAAATCCTCATACTCGGGGGGAATCTGCAGTGCTGGCATTAGATTCGGACTCTCCACCGAGGTCGTCCCTATGGAAACACCCAGACACCGCCCCTCACATTGAGCAGACCACCCTTTAAGAGCTTTCTCTCGCCACCTAATAATAGGGTCATGAGTCATCAACCAGGGAAGACCCAGCACTACCGGATACGCAGGAGAGTCAATCAGATAGAGCTGAATTCTCTCCTCATGACCCTCCTGCGCCGTCATCTGAATGGGTGCTGTGACCTCCCTAATCAACCCAGACCCTAACGGACGGCTATCTAGGGCATGGACGGGGAAAGGCTTATCCACTGGAAGGAGGGGAATCCCTAACTCTATACAGAACTGGCGATCTACAAAATTCCCAGCTGCGCCTGAATCTACCAGCGCCTTATGCTGGGAACGAGGTGCAACCTGTGGGAAACAAACAGGCAAGGTTAGGTGCACGACAGAAAGCTCTGGGTAAGCAGGGCGCCTACTCACCTGGGGGGACCCCCCAATGCGTGACCTGCCATCTCCCTCACTGGAGGACCCGCCCCAACACCTAGCCGCGGTGTGCCCTCCACGACCACAGTTGGTGCAAGGGCCGGGTCCCCTCGGGCTCCTCCTCCTCCGTTCCCTAGCGCCAGCACCTCCGAGCTCCATAGGGCTCGGCGTTGGCCCACTCCAACGCCTTGCCGGTGAGACAGGAGATGAGGGCTGAGACGCTCTCGTGTCCCGAGGGCGCCGGGTGTACGGTGGCGAGGTAGAGCTCCACCTGCAGCAGGAATCCTTGACACCCGGCAGTGGAGCCGTCGTACGCCCTCGGGAGCGAGAGCCGAATCCCACTAGGTTCCGGAGATGAGACAGGGGGGCTGACCGATGGGGCTGGTTCGGTTCTTGGAGGTGTGGGAACCCCGCTGGTCTCCCATCGGTGCAGAGTATTCATCACCCCCTCCAGGGCATGACAGACCTGGTTGATGCGGTCCTCCTGACCACGAAGACGTTCAGCCATCTCGGCTGTCGGCGCGGTCGCTCCTGCTGATTCCATGGTGAAGATGCGTGATTCTGTCAGAGTGGTGTGTGTAGATGAGTGGAAAGGAATCAAGCGCAGGAACCAGGATGACTTCAACCGTCTTTTATGTTACTGTTCAACACGTGAACAAAATAGTCGCCTACCCAACCGGGTGGCGCAAAACAATTACGCACAACACAGTGCGAAAATACACATGAAAAGCGCACGCAGTGCGAACTCTCGGGACAAGCCAACAACGAGAGAAAATAGACCATACAGAGGCAGTCTGACAACAAACAATCACGCATAACACCTGACCCAAACACACGAACTAAATAAGGGAACAATTAAGACACAAATAAGGGACAGGTGTTATGAACAGACAAAACCAAAAGAACATGAAACATAGAACGGTGGCAGCTAGTACTCCGGAGACGACGACCGCCGAAGCCTGCCCGAACAAGGAAGAGGAGCAGCCTCGGCCGAAACCGTGACAACCGCATTCTTATTGGCAGACTAAATAGCCTTGGTTTCTCAAATGACTGCCTCGCCTGGTTCACCAACTACTTCTCAGATAGAGTTCAATGTGTCAAATCGGAGGGCCTGTTGTCTGGACCTATGGCAGTCTCTATGGGGGTGCCACAGGGTTCAATTCTTGGGCCGACTCTTTTCTCCGTGTATATCAATGATGTCGCTCTTGCTGCTGGTGACTCTCAGATCCACCTCTACGCAGACGACACCATTTTATATACATCTGGCCCTTCATTGGACACTGTGTTAACAAACCTCCAAACAAGCTTCAATGCCATACAACACTCCTTCCGTAGCCTCCAACTGCTCTTAAACACTAGTAAAACTAAATGCATGCTCTTCAATCAAACGCTGCTGGCACCCACCCACCCGACTAGAATCACTACTCTCGACGGGTCAGACCTAGAGTATGTGGACAACTACAAATACCCTCGTAAAACTAACTATCCTACCGATCCTTGACTTTGGCGATGTCATTTACAAAATAGCCTCCAACACTCTACTCAGCAAATTGGATGTAGTCTATCACAGTGCCATCCGTTTTGTCTCCAAAGCCCCATACACTACCCACCACTGTGACCTGTATGCTCTTGTTGGCTGGTCCTCATTACATGTTCGTCGTCAAACCCACTGGCTCCAGGCCATCTATAAATCACTGCTAGGCAAATCCCTGCCCTATCTTAGCTCATTGGTCACCATAGCAACACCCACCCGTAGTATGCGCTCCAGCAGGTATATCTCACTGGTCATCCCCAAAGCCAACACCTCCTTTGGCCGCCATTCCTTCCAGTTCTCTGCTGCCAATGACTGGAACGAATTGCAAAAATCTCTGAAGCTGGAGACTCTTATCTCCCTCACTAAATTTAAGCATCAGTTGTCAGAGCACCTTACCGATCACTGCACCTGTACACAGCCCATCTGAAATTAGCCCACCCAACTATCTCATCCCTATATTGTTATTTATTTTGCTCATTTGCACCCCAGTATCTCTATTTGCACATAATCTCTTGCACATCTATAATTCCAGTGTTAATATTAATTGTAATTATTTTGCACTATAGCCTATTTATTGCCTTACCTCCATAACTTGCTACATTTGCACACATTGTATATATATTTTCTGTTGTATTTTTTGACTTTCTGTTTTGTTTTACCCCATATGTAACTCTGTGTTGTTGTTTTTAATCGCACTGCTTTGCTTTATCTTGGCCAGGTCGCAGTTGTAAATGAGAACTTGTTCTCAACTGGCTTACCTGGTTAAATAAAGGTTAAATAAAACATAAAATAAAAATAAAAACATAAATGATAACGTCATCATTATCTATTATGGGCAGCATCAACAGCACTATGAAATAGAAGGGCGGCAGGTAGCATCGAGGTTAGAGCGCTTGGCCAGTAACCGGAAGGTAGTAGGTTTGAATACCATAGCCGACAAGGTGGAAAAATCTGTCAATGTGCCCTTGAGCAAGGCACTTAACCCTAGTTTGCTCTAGGGGTGTTGTACTACTATGGCTGACCTGGTAAAACAACACATTTCACTGCACTTATCCGGTGAATGTGACAATAAAACTGTTCATTTTTGGGGAACTTGAGAAAGAATGTCAACCAAAGGTATGTCTTTTGATTTCCAAAACACAGGTGTATTGAATACCTCAAGTAAAGAATGAAAAGGGCATTGAAACCATCATTCAGAGTTGACAGTGCATGCCATGAATGACATAATGCTAGTCCCCAGCTGAATGACATAATGCTAGTCTCCAGCTGAATGACATAATGCTAGTCTGCAGCTGAAATACATAATGCTAGTCCCCAGCTGAATGACATAATGCTAGTCCCCAGCTGAATGACATAATGCTAGTCCCCAGCTGAATGACATAATGCTAGTCCCCAGCTGAATGACATAATGCTAGTCACCAGCTGAATGACATAATGCTAGTCACCAGCTGAATGACATAATGCTAGTCCCCAGCTGAATGACATAATGCTAGTCACCAGCTGAATGGCATAATGCTAGCCTCCAGCTGAATGACATAATGCTAGTCCCCAGCTGAATGACATAATGCTAGTCCCCAGCTGAATGGCATAATGCTAGTCCCCAGCTGAATGACATAATGCTAGTCTCCAGCTGAATGACATCATGCTCGTCCCCAGCTGAATGACGTAATGCTAGTCCCCAGCTGAATGACATAATGCTAGTCCCCAGCTGAATGATATAATGCTAGTCCCCAGCTGAATTACATAATGCTAGTCCCCAGCTGAATGACATAATGCTGGTCTCCAGCTGAATGACATAATGCTTGTCTCCAGCTGAATGACATAATTCTAGTCCACAGCTGAATGACATAATGCTAGTCCCCAGCTGAATGACATAATGCTAGTCTCCAGCTTAATGACATAATGCTAGTCCCCAGCTGAATGACATAATGCTAGTCATTTACATTACATTTACATTTTAGTCATTTAGCAGACGCTCTTATCCAGAGCGACTTACAGGAGCAATTAGGGTTAAGTGCCTTGCTCAAGGGCACATTAACGTCATTTAGCAGACGCTCTTAGCCAGAGCGACTCACAAATTGGTGCGTTCACCCTATAGCCAGTGGGATAACCACTTTACAATTTGGGGGGGGGGGGGGGTTAGAAGGAACACTTTATCCTATCCCAGGTATTCCTTAAAGAGGTGGGGTTTCAAATGTCTCCGGAAGGTGGTGAGTGACTCCGCTGTCCTGGCGTCGTGAGGGAGCTTGTTCCACCATTGGGGTGCCAGAGCAGCGAACAGTTTTGACTGGGCTGAGCGGGAGCTATGCTTCCGCAGAGGAAGGGGAGCCAGCAGGCCAGAGGTGGATGAACGCAATGCCCTCGTTTGGGTGTAGGGACTGATCAGAGCCTGAAGGTACAGAGGTGCCGTTCCCCTCACTGCTCCATAGGCAAGCACCATGGTCTTGTAGCGGATGCGAGCTTCAACTGGAAGCCAGTGGAGTGTGCGGAGGAGGGGGGTGAAGTGAGAGAACTTGGGAAGGTTGAACACCAGACGGGCTGCGGCATTCTGGATGAGTTGTAGGGGTTTAATGGCACAGGCAGGGAGGCCAGCCAACAGCGAGTTGCAGTAGTCCAGACGGGAGATGACAAGTGCCTGGATTAGGACCTGTGCCGCTTCCTGTGTAAGGCAGGGTCGTACTCTCCGAATGTTGTAGAGCATGAACCTGCAGGAGCGGGTCACCGCCTTGATGTTGGCGGAGAACGACAGGGTGTTGTCCAGGGTCACGCCTAGGCTCTTCGCACTCTGGGAGGAGGACACAGCGGAGTTGTCAACCGTGATGGCGAGATCATGGAACGGGCAGTCCTTCCCTGGGAGGAAGAGCAGCTCCGTCTTGCCAGGGTTCAGCTTGAGGTGGTGATCCGTCATCCATACTGATATGTCTGCCAGACATGCAGAGATGCGATTCGCCACCTGGTTATCAGAAGGGGGAAAGGAGAAGATTAGTTGTGTATCGTCAGCGTAGCAATGATAGGAAAGGCCATGTGAGGATATGACAGAGCCAAGTGACTTGGTGTATAGGGAGAAAAGGAGAGGGCCTAGAACTGAGCCCTGGGGGACACCAGTGGTGAGAGCACGTGGTGCGGAGACAGCTTCTCGCCACGCCACTTGGTAGGAGCGACCGGTCAGGTAGGACGCAATCCAGGAGTGAGCCGCGCCGGAGATGCCCAGCTCGGAGAGGGTGGAGAGGAGGATCTGATGGTTCACAGTATCAAAGGCAGCAGACAGGTCTAGAAGGACAAGAGCAGAGGAGAGAGAGTTAGCTTTAGCAGTGCGGAGAGTCTCCGTGACACAGAGAAGAGCAGTCTCAGTTGAATGACCAGTCCTGAAACCTGATTGGTTTGGATCAAGAAGGTCATTCTGAGAGAGATAGCAAGAGAGTTGGCTAAAGACGGCACGCTCAATAGTTTTGGAAAGAAAAGAAAGAAGGGATACTGGTCTGTAGTTGTTGACATCAGTGGGGTCGAGTGTTGGTTTTTTGAGAAGGGGAGCAACTCTCGCTCTCTTGAAGATGGAAGGGACATGGCCAGCGGTCAAGGATGAGTTGATCAGCGAGGTGAGGTAGGGGAGAAGGTCACCGGAGATGGTCTGGAGAAGGGAGGAGGGGATGGGGTCAAGCGGGCAGGTTGTTGGGCGGCCTGCAGTCACAAGTCGCAGGATTTTATCTGGAGAGAGAGGGGAGAAAGAAGTCAAAGCATAGGGTAGGGCAGTGTGAGCAGGACCAGCAGTGTCATTAGACTTAACAAACGAGGATCGGATGTCGTCAACCTTCTTTTCAACGTGGTTGACGAAGAGAGAAAAGGAAACAAAGTAGTGGTCGGAGACATGGAGGGGAGTTGCAGTGAGATTAGTAGAGGAGCAGCATCTAGTGAAGATGAGGTCAAGCGTATTGCCTGCCTTGTGAGTAGGGGGGGACGGTGAGAGGGTGAGGTCAAAAGAGGAGAGGAGTGGAAAGAAGGAGGCAGAGAGAAATGAGTCAAATGTGGACATAGGGAGGTTGAAATCCCCCAAAACTGTGAGGGGTGAGCCATCCTCAGGGAAGGAACTTATCAAGGCGTCAAGCTCATTGATGAACTCTCCAAGGGAACCTGGAGGGCGATAGATGACAAGGATATTAAGCTTAAATGGGCTAGTGACTGTGACAGCATGGAATTCAAATGAGGAGATAGACAGATGGGTTAGGGGAAAAATTGAGAATGTCCACTTGGGAGAGATGAGGATTCCTGTACCACCACCCCTCTGACCAGATGCTCTCGGGGTATGCGAGAACACATGGTCAGACGAGGAGAGAGCAGTAGGAGTAGCAGTGTTTTCAGTGGTGATCCATGTTTCCGTCAGCGCCAGGAAGTCGAGGGACTGGAGGTTGGCATAGGCTGGGATGAAGTCAGCTTTGTTGGCAGCAGAACGGCAGTTCCAGAGGCTGCCTGCGACCTGGAACTCCACGTGGGTGGTGCGTGCAGGGACCACCAGGTTAGAGAGGCAGCAGCCACGCGGTGTGGTGCGTTTGTGTAGCCTGTGCAGAGAGGAGAGAACAGGGATAGGCAGAGGCATAGTTGACAGGCTGTAGCAAATGGCTACAAAAATGCAGAGGAGATCGGAATGAAATGAGCTAAGCATCTGGGAGCGGAGAGAGCAGGGCCTCCCTCACCAAAAACGTCTACCTCAGAAACTAAAATTGTTTCACTGAACCACCCGAACAAAAACTCTCCCAACTTCCGCCTTTAGAAATCAGAATTGTTGTGAACCACAGCGGTTCAATGTTTAAAGGAATAGACTCAACCCACTTTATTCAGCTAGCCAACTATGACACCATAGCTAACTAGCAAGCTAGCATCCAATAACAATAACACACCGTTTAGCACCAACACTTGGTCACAACAAACCACCAATAGTGTGATAACACACTAAACAGATCATTCGTGTCTGTGTCAAGTTCCTTTCATGACGCAGCAATGATTAGACGTTGGCTAGCTAGGACAAGTATATTGTATTTAGCTACTACCGTACAGTTAGCTGGTCGTGTTGGGTAGCTAGCAATGGCCACTGTGTTGACTTTGTTTGAAGAACGGCTAGCTAGCTAGCTTCGTGCTACACCCGGCACACAATGGCTATTGTGTTGACTCTGACTCTGTTCGAAAAAACGGCTAGGTAGACTAAATAGCCTTGGTTTCTCAAATGACTGCCTCGCCTGGTTCACCAACTACTTCTCAGATAGAGTTCAATGTGTCAAATCGGAGGGCCTGTTGTCTGGACCTATGGCAGTCTCTATGGGGGTGCCACAGGGTTCAATTCTTGGGCCGACTCTTTTCTCCGTGTATATCAATGATGTCGCTCTTGCTGCTGGTGACTCTCAGATCCACCTCTACGCAGACGACACCATTTTATATACATCTGGCCCTTCATTGGACACTGTGTTAACAAACCTCCAAACAAGCTTCAATGCCATACAACACTCCTTCCGTAGCCTCCAACTGCTCTTAAACACTAGTAAAACTAAATGCATGCTCTTCAATCAAACGCTGCTGGCACCCACCCACCCGACTAGAATCACTACTCTCGACGGGTCAGACCTAGAGTATGTGGACAACTACAAATACCCTCGTAAAACTAACTATCCTACCGATCCTTGACTTTGGCGATGTCATTTACAAAATAGCCTCCAACACTCTACTCAGCAAATTGGATGTAGTCTATCACAGTGCCATCCGTTTTGTCTCCAAAGCCCCATACACTACCCACCACTGTGACCTGTATGCTCTTGTTGGCTGGTCCTCATTACATGTTCGTCGTCAAACCCACTGGCTCCAGGCCATCTATAAATCACTGCTAGGCAAATCCCTGCCCTATCTTAGCTCATTGGTCACCATAGCAACACCCACCCGTAGTATGCGCTCCAGCAGGTATATCTCACTGGTCATCCCCAAAGCCAACACCTCCTTTGGCCGCCATTCCTTCCAGTTCTCTGCTGCCAATGACTGGAACGAATTGCAAAAATCTCTGAAGCTGGAGACTCTTATCTCCCTCACTAAATTTAAGCATCAGTTGTCAGAGCACCTTACCGATCACTGCACCTGTACACAGCCCATCTGAAATTAGCCCACCCAACTATCTCATCCCTATATTGTTATTTATTTTGCTCATTTGCACCCCAGTATCTCTATTTGCACATAATCTCTTGCACATCTATAATTCCAGTGTTAATATTAATTGTAATTATTTTGCACTATAGCCTATTTATTGCCTTACCTCCATAACTTGCTACATTTGCACACATTGTATATATATTTTCTGTTGTATTTTTTGACTTTCTGTTTTGTTTTACCCCATATGTAACTCTGTGTTGTTGTTTTTAATCGCACTGCTTTGCTTTATCTTGGCCAGGTCGCAGTTGTAAATGAGAACTTGTTCTCAACTGGCTTACCTGGTTAAATAAAGGTTAAATAAAACATAAAATAAAAATAAAAACATAAATGATAACGTCATCATTATCTATTATGGGCAGCATCAACAGCACTATGAAATAGAAGGGCGGCAGGTAGCATCGAGGTTAGAGCGCTTGGCCAGTAACCGGAAGGTAGTAGGTTTGAATACCATAGCCGACAAGGTGGAAAAATCTGTCAATGTGCCCTTGAGCAAGGCACTTAACCCTAGTTTGCTCTAGGGGTGTTGTACTACTATGGCTGACCTGGTAAAACAACACATTTCACTGCACTTATCCGGTGAATGTGACAATAAAACTGTTCATTTTTGGGGAACTTGAGAAAGAATGTCAACCAAAGGTATGTCTTTTGATTTCCAAAACACAGGTGTATTGAATACCTCAAGTAAAGAATGAAAAGGGCATTGAAACCATCATTCAGAGTTGACAGTGCATGCCATGAATGACATAATGCTAGTCCCCAGCTGAATGACATAATGCTAGTCTCCAGCTGAATGACATAATGCTAGTCTGCAGCTGAAATACATAATGCTAGTCCCCAGCTGAATGACATAATGCTAGTCCCCAGCTGAATGACATAATGCTAGTCCCCAGCTGAATGACATAATGCTAGTCCCCAGCTGAATGACATAATGCTAGTCACCAGCTGAATGACATAATGCTAGTCACCAGCTGAATGACATAATGCTAGTCCCCAGCTGAATGACATAATGCTAGTCACCAGCTGAATGGCATAATGCTAGCCTCCAGCTGAATGACATAATGCTAGTCCCCAGCTGAATGACATAATGCTAGTCCCCAGCTGAATGGCATAATGCTAGTCCCCAGCTGAATGACATAATGCTAGTCTCCAGCTGAATGACATCATGCTCGTCCCCAGCTGAATGACGTAATGCTAGTCCCCAGCTGAATGACATAATGCTAGTCCCCAGCTGAATGATATAATGCTAGTCCCCAGCTGAATTACATAATGCTAGTCCCCAGCTGAATGACATAATGCTGGTCTCCAGCTGAATGACATAATGCTTGTCTCCAGCTGAATGACATAATTCTAGTCCACAGCTGAATGACATAATGCTAGTCCCCAGCTGAATGACATAATGCTAGTCTCCAGCTTAATGACATAATGCTAGTCCCCAGCTGAATGACATAATGCTAGTCATTTACATTACATTTACATTTTAGTCATTTAGCAGACGCTCTTATCCAGAGCGACTTACAGGAGCAATTAGGGTTAAGTGCCTTGCTCAAGGGCACATTAACGTCATTTAGCAGACGCTCTTAGCCAGAGCGACTCACAAATTGGTGCGTTCACCCTATAGCCAGTGGGATAACCACTTTACAATTTGGGGGGGGGGGGGGGGTTAGAAGGAACACTTTATCCTATCCCAGGTATTCCTTAAAGAGGTGGGGTTTCAAATGTCTCCGGAAGGTGGTGAGTGACTCCGCTGTCCTGGCGTCGTGAGGGAGCTTGTTCCACCATTGGGGTGCCAGAGCAGCGAACAGTTTTGACTGGGCTGAGCGGGAGCTATGCTTCCGCAGAGGAAGGGGAGCCAGCAGGCCAGAGGTGGATGAACGCAATGCCCTCGTTTGGGTGTAGGGACTGATCAGAGCCTGAAGGTACAGAGGTGCCGTTCCCCTCACTGCTCCATAGGCAAGCACCATGGTCTTGTAGCGGATGCGAGCTTCAACTGGAAGCCAGTGGAGTGTGCGGAGGAGGGGGGTGAAGTGAGAGAACTTGGGAAGGTTGAACACCAGACGGGCTGCGGCATTCTGGATGAGTTGTAGGGGTTTAATGGCACAGGCAGGGAGGCCAGCCAACAGCGAGTTGCAGTAGTCCAGACGGGAGATGACAAGTGCCTGGATTAGGACCTGTGCCGCTTCCTGTGTAAGGCAGGGTCGTACTCTCCGAATGTTGTAGAGCATGAACCTGCAGGAGCGGGTCACCGCCTTGATGTTGGCGGAGAACGACAGGGTGTTGTCCAGGGTCACGCCTAGGCTCTTCGCACTCTGGGAGGAGGACACAGCGGAGTTGTCAACCGTGATGGCGAGATCATGGAACGGGCAGTCCTTCCCTGGGAGGAAGAGCAGCTCCGTCTTGCCAGGGTTCAGCTTGAGGTGGTGATCCGTCATCCATACTGATATGTCTGCCAGACATGCAGAGATGCGATTCGCCACCTGGTTATCAGAAGGGGGAAAGGAGAAGATTAGTTGTGTATCGTCAGCGTAGCAATGATAGGAAAGGCCATGTGAGGATATGACAGAGCCAAGTGACTTGGTGTATAGGGAGAAAAGGAGAGGGCCTAGAACTGAGCCCTGGGGGACACCAGTGGTGAGAGCACGTGGTGCGGAGACAGCTTCTCGCCACGCCACTTGGTAGGAGCGACCGGTCAGGTAGGACGCAATCCAGGAGTGAGCCGCGCCGGAGATGCCCAGCTCGGAGAGGGTGGAGAGGAGGATCTGATGGTTCACAGTATCAAAGGCAGCAGACAGGTCTAGAAGGACAAGAGCAGAGGAGAGAGAGTTAGCTTTAGCAGTGCGGAGAGTCTCCGTGACACAGAGAAGAGCAGTCTCAGTTGAATGACCAGTCCTGAAACCTGATTGGTTTGGATCAAGAAGGTCATTCTGAGAGAGATAGCAAGAGAGTTGGCTAAAGACGGCACGCTCAATAGTTTTGGAAAGAAAAGAAAGAAGGGATACTGGTCTGTAGTTGTTGACATCAGTGGGGTCGAGTGTTGGTTTTTTGAGAAGGGGAGCAACTCTCGCTCTCTTGAAGATGGAAGGGACATGGCCAGCGGTCAAGGATGAGTTGATCAGCGAGGTGAGGTAGGGGAGAAGGTCACCGGAGATGGTCTGGAGAAGGGAGGAGGGGATGGGGTCAAGCGGGCAGGTTGTTGGGCGGCCTGCAGTCACAAGTCGCAGGATTTTATCTGGAGAGAGAGGGGAGAAAGAAGTCAAAGCATAGGGTAGGGCAGTGTGAGCAGGACCAGCAGTGTCATTAGACTTAACAAACGAGGATCGGATGTCGTCAACCTTCTTTTCAACGTGGTTGACGAAGTCATCCACAGAGAGAGAGGAGGGGGGGGGGGGGGGGGGGGAGGATTCAGGAGGGAGGAAAATGTGGCAAAGAGCTTCCTAGGGTTAGAGGCAGATGCTTGGAATTTAGAGTGGTAGAAGGTGGCCTTAGCAGCAGAAACAGATGAAGAAAATGTAGAGAGGAGGGAGTGAAAAGATGCCAGGTCGGCAGGGAGTTTAGTTTTCTTCCATTTCCGCTCCGCTGCCCGGAGCTCTGTTCTGTGAGCTCGCAATGAGTCATCAAGCCACGGAGCTGGAGGGGAGGACCGAGCCGGCCGGGAGGATAGGGGACACAGGGAGTCAAAGGATGCAGAAAGGGAGGAGAGGAGGGTTGAGGAGGCAGAATCAGGAGATTGGAGGGAGAAGGATTGAGCAGAGGGAAGAGATGATAGGATGGAAGAGGAGAGAGTAGTGGGAGAGAGAGAGCGAAGGTTGCGGCGGCGCATTACCATCTGTGTAGGGGCAGAGTGAGTAGTGTGGGAGGAGAGCGAGAGAGAAAAGGAAACAAAGTAGTGGTCGGAGACATGGAGGGGAGTTGCAGTGAGATTAGTAGAGGAGCAGCATCTAGTGAAGATGAGGTCAAGCGTATTGCCTGCCTTGTGAGTAGGGGGGGACGGTGAGAGGGTGAGGTCAAAAGAGGAGAGGAGTGGAAAGAAGGAGGCAGAGAGAAATGAGTCAAATGTGGACATAGGGAGGTTGAAATCCCCCAAAACTGTGAGGGGTGAGCCATCCTCAGGGAAGGAACTTATCAAGGCGTCAAGCTCATTGATGAACTCTCCAAGGGAACCTGGAGGGCGATAGATGACAAGGATATTAAGCTTAAATGGGCTAGTGACTGTGACAGCATGGAATTCAAATGAGGAGATAGACAGATGGGTTAGGGGAAAAATTGAGAATGTCCACTTGGGAGAGATGAGGATTCCTGTACCACCACCCCTCTGACCAGATGCTCTCGGGGTATGCGAGAACACATGGTCAGACGAGGAGAGAGCAGTAGGAGTAGCAGTGTTTTCAGTGGTGATCCATGTTTCCGTCAGCGCCAGGAAGTCGAGGGACTGGAGGTTGGCATAGGCTGGGATGAAGTCAGCTTTGTTGGCAGCAGAACGGCAGTTCCAGAGGCTGCCTGCGACCTGGAACTCCACGTGGGTGGTGCGTGCAGGGACCACCAGGTTAGAGAGGCAGCAGCCACGCGGTGTGGTGCGTTTGTGTAGCCTGTGCAGAGAGGAGAGAACAGGGATAGGCAGAGGCATAGTTGACAGGCTGTAGCAAATGGCTACAAAAATGCAGAGGAGATCGGAATGAAATGAGCTAAGCATCTGGGAGCGGAGAGAGCAGGGCCTCCCTCACCAAAAACGTCTACCTCAGAAACTAAAATTGTTTCACTGAACCACCCGAACAAAAACTCTCCCAACTTCCGCCTTTAGAAATCAGAATTGTTGTGAACCACAGCGGTTCAATGTTTAAAGGAATAGACTCAACCCACTTTATTCAGCTAGCCAACTATGACACCATAGCTAACTAGCAAGCTAGCATCCAATAACAATAACACACCGTTTAGCACCAACACTTGGTCACAACAAACCACCAATAGTGTGATAACACACTAAACAGATCATTCGTGTCTGTGTCAAGTTCCTTTCATGACGCAGCAATGATTAGACGTTGGCTAGCTAGGACAAGTATATTGTATTTAGCTACTACCGTACAGTTAGCTGGTCGTGTTGGGTAGCTAGCAATGGCCACTGTGTTGACTTTGTTTGAAGAACGGCTAGCTAGCTAGCTTCGTGCTACACCCGGCACACAATGGCTATTGTGTTGACTCTGACTCTGTTCGAAAAAACGGCTAGGTAGCTCGCTTCGTGCTACAGCCGGCACTGCCAAGACACAGTAACTACACACAACAACCCACGATGCCTAGCTATGACGCCGTAGCTAACTTGCAAGCTAGCATCCATTAACACACAATTTAGCATCAATACTTGGTTACAACAAACTGCCAAGAGTGTGTTAGCACACTAAACAGATAATTCAAGTCCGTGTCTAGTTCCTTTCATAACGCATAACGCAGCAAAAAATTAAACGTTGGCTAGCACTACATTAACATTGGAACCAGCTCTCTAGCGTTGCTAATCGTTACCAGTAGCTACCCGCTAGCTAGCTAGCCTCGTGCTTCGATACTAACCTACAATTACCTACGGAAACCTACAATAACAACAATACTAACCTATAATAAATACAATACCTAACTACGGCTAACTACCTACCTACGATCTAATACATGGTTAAGCAAAAAAAAAAAAAACGTTGGCTAGCACTACCTTAACATTGGAACCAGCTCTCTAGCGTTGCTAATCGTTACCAGTAGCTACCCGCTAGCTAGCTAGCCTCGTGCTTCGATACTAACCTACAATTACCTACGGAAACCTACAATAACAACAATACTAACCTATAATAAATACAATACCTAACTACAGCTGACTACCTACCTACGATCTAATACATGGTTAAGCTTTACTCAACACCATATGAGAAGCTTACCTCCTGCTTACCTCCAGCTAGAGAAAAACACGACCTCTCCCGACCTCTGTCCCCAGCTGAATGACATAGTCCCCAGCTGAATGACATAATGCTAGTCCCCAGATGAATGACATAATGCTAGTCCCCAGCTGAATGACATAATGCTAGTCCCCAGCTGAATGACATAATGCTAGTCACCAGCTGAATGGCATAATGCTAGTCTCCAGCTGAATGACATAATGCTAGTCCCCAGCTGAATGACATAATGCTAGTCACCAGCTGAATGGCATAATGCTAGTCTCCAGCTGAATGACATAATGCTAGTCCCCAGCTGAATGATGTAATGCTAGTCTCCAGCTGAATGACGTAATGCTAGTCCCCAGCTGAATGACATAATGCTAGTCCCCAGCTGAATGACATAATGCTAGTCTCCAGCTGAATGACATAATGCTAGTCCCCAGCTGAATGACATAATGCTAGTCCCCAGCTGAATGACATAATGCTAGTCCCCAGCTGAATGACATAATGCTAGTCCCCAGCTGAATGACATAATGCTAGTCCCCAGCTGAATGACATAATGCTAGTCCCCAGCTGAATGACCTAATGCTAGTCCCCAGCTAAATGACATAATGCTAGTCCCCAGCTGAATGACATAATGCTAGTCCCCAGCTGAATGACATAATGCTAGTCCCCAGCTGAATGACATAATGCTAGTCCCCAGCTGAATGACATAATGCTAGTCCCCAGCTGAATGACATAATGCTAGTCCCCAGCTGAATGACATAATGCTAGTCCCCAGCTGAATGACCTAATGCTAGTCACCAGCTGCCTTCATACTCTAGGCAGAAAGAAAATGGAACTACTCTATCCACTATTTATTTTAAGACAATTAAGAACAAATTCTTATTTACACATTAATAAATAACACATTACACTATGCATATATATATACACATCAATTACACAATACATGAAAAGCAAAACACAAAACACGAAAAGCAAAACACAATCTATGAAACAAACACATTCTTCAGTAAAACGGCTCTCTAAGATCCACCTGAATTGCCCTAGAGGCACCAACTCCACCAACTTTAAGGACTTTTGGAGATTCCACATGAGAGGCGCAAAAAAAACTAAAAGCAGATTTACCTAACTCTGTGGAGATTAAAGGGATCTCCAGGGTCAGCCATCCCTGAGTCCGAGTCTGCTAACTTATACGTCTGAAGGTTAACAATGAGGTAAGGTATGGCGGAAATTTATGCAAGTGGGCTTTCTAGACGGCAAGTAATGTAATTGCATATACTAACATTTGAAGTAGAGATCTCCCAAAGTGCACTACTAACCAACCTACACACTGCTCATTCAGAGTTCACCTTCAACTGTATGCTGAGGGAGAGTGGAAAACAATTTAAATTATAAACACCTTAGCACTTCACCTGTCGCCTCCAAAGCTTCTCAACTAGCATTTCTCCAAATAAAGCCACAAAAGTTCACAAGCATGCACACACATAATTATTAGTGCTTTACATTTTGAATAACCTTACATTTTCTTCCTTTAGATGGGTATATTAATCAATCTTAATATGTGTACATACCTGTTTTGCATGTTATTTATATCAAATAATTAACAACAATTCAACCCATGCTAGAAGATGTCAATGCATTATAATGGCTTTATGAATAGCTACCTTCTCTACTATCATATATTGCAATATGTAATCCACAAAGGCTTGATTTTCTATTATCTAATATAACGGTGAACAAAACACTGTGCCTATTCACATAGCTAAAAAAGAACAATGAAAGACATTTGCATGAAGAGGAATTTGGACACACATTCACCAACTCACACACAATGACATGTGCACACGTGCACGCACACACACACACAGACACGAGGAACACCTGCTGAGAATGTCTGTGGGTCGTGGCCCTGTCAGGAGGATTTAAGAGATTAATCCCCCAGCCTGTTTTCATAGATACAAATTCTGACGGAGCAAGGAAATCGGAGAGGTGAGGAACCAATCTGGAATTGATATACCTTTCTGGTGGGATTAAGTAAATCAGCAAAATGTCTTCCCTCCTTCCCTTCATTCGTCCTTTGTCTCTATCCATAATTTCTTCAAGGAAAATATGAATTTCATTTTCGGCATCATTTCCACAAATGGGCCTCTATGGTACCTGGGCTATGGTATCAGGGATTCTATTGGTCGGACATTATGCATGCCAAATGAACCCGGGCCTCATGCTAAAATAACCAGCCCACCGGAAAAAACATGAAATATAAAAAATGCCCTCCTGGGTAATTTATCCTCCTAAGTAATTTCTGTATTTATGGAATTCACCTTCAGAAGGTAACGTGGCATGTAGGCCTGGTAGAGAGGGAAGAAAAAAGAGAGAGGAAATGAGAAACCCAGAGATACAGAGAGAGAAAGAGGGGGGTCGTAAACCAAGTCATCTCTCCGGTAGGTGGATCTGCCATCCAGACAGGTCGGCTGTGACCTCCTACGAGACCAGCCACTCTTCGTCCTTCACGTCTGCCAAAGTATGGAGGAAACCGTATTATGGGGATGCTCATATTATGAGGTCGTTTTACTGTAGCTTCCCTTATTTAAATGCACTTATTGTGAGTCGCGTCTGGATGAGAGAGCCTGTTAAATGACTGAGTTGTAGATTATATGCTGTGGACAGCAAAGTAGCAGGCAAAGAAAGAGGCTTTGTCTGAGTAGCGAGCAGGATGATAGCTACCTGCAAGGTATCTTGGCCTGGCTTAGAAAGCTTACCAAGTTGCAGTCTTCCAAAAAGAGGGAAGGAGACAGCATGGTATCATGGTATTTCATACAGACTTCTAGTATGTATTTACCCAGACCCTTTCCTACAACCTATTGTAGTGCTGGCATACCTGTATTTGCTATGGGGAGGTAGGTAACCTAGCAGTTAAGAGCATTGCGCCAGTAACCTAAAGGTCGCTGGTTTGAATCGCTGAGCCGACTAGTTGAAAAATATGTTGATGTGCCCTTGAGCAAGGCACTGAACCTTAATTGCTCCTGTAAGTCGCTCTGGATAAGCATGTCTGGTAAAATGTCTATGGGCATTCTAGCAGATGACTGAGGGGGTGGAGTGCTTGTCAGGTAGAAGAGACATGATTTTCCACTTGTCAAAGCTTTTTGTTCTGAAGAATCATACATTGTGGTGAAGGTGTGGATTTCTGTCAGTGGGAAGGTGATATGTCTCGCTCTAAATGAGACTGGAGTGGTCTTTAGGAAGAGTAGTGAGGCTCTGTTGATGGAATGTTATACACGCTGCATACCTCTGACAGAGTAGGGGAGATCCACGGCATCAAGGTTTGCCAAATACACAGCGGGTGAAGGGGAATATAGTCTTAAGAAAGAGCAGAGAATCACATTCGATACAGAGCCTGAATTCACAAAATGACCTCCATTACAGGTATCCGGTATGTACAACAGAATGAGAAATCTATTTTCCCAAAAGGAGAAAAATTTAAGAATCCACATGGCCATCCATACCTTTGACAAGCCGACAAGTAAGACAATCAAATTGGACAGCAAAATTGAATACAGTCAAATTCAACCCCACAAACATTTATTTTAAAGTGAGAACTCTATGATGTTATTACCTGAAAAGCACCAGGAACTTTCTTCTCTCCTCACATTCACAGCTGATCAGAATTCTTGGTTCGCCTCGCTGTTGCTTCAAACTTTCTATTTATGTATCTCACCGCCTCGGAGGTATTGTACCAATGTCACTGTGCTAATCAATCACAGAAAACACAGTGTGTGTTAGGGGGGTGTCTCTTCACCCATTCGCCGAGCACAATTCTACAGGCTTGTGGGGCATTACAATCAAGGCGGTTGCCAAATTGCCCTCGACAAGGAAATATGTTGTTAGCCGAGATAATGTGCCATCATTATTTTAGGCTATGGTGCGATGCCAGTGTGAGGGATTATTTGGAGTTTGCAGGCCAGCACCAGCTGCATGCTTACAGATATTCAGAGCTGAACACCAGAGCTGATCCACCATTTTGGTGCCAATTCACGAGACATGAAAGAGAAATTGGTGGTCCTCTGTAGCTCAGCTGGTAGAGCACGGCGCTTGTAACGCCAAGGTAGTGGGTTCGATCCCCGGGACCACCCCATACACAAAAAAAATGTATGCACACACGACTGTAAGTCGCTTTGGATAAAAGCGTCTGCTAAATGGCATATTATTTTTATTATTAAATTGCAGGTCACAGAAGGAAGTGCGTAGGAAATAAATTAAAATAATAATAATAAATAATAATAATAATTTATTAAACTTCTATAGTGCTTTTCATAATATAAATCTCAAAGCGCTTCATAAGCAAAAGACAAACAAACAAGCAATATATATAGCAGGTCAGGTCAACCAATAGACACCAAGACATTGAAAGCTGCATCCTCTGCAGATGGAGAGGGTGGTTCATGGCTTGAGTGGAGGGAGCTGGTCAGAGGATGGTAGATGATGGTGATGGAGTCTGATGATCTTGTAGAGGGCAAGTCAGGGAACCAGCCTGAGTCATATAGCCACTTGACTTTCCTCTTCCACAAGTTCAGAATAGTAGCCAGTCGTCCTCACTACGAGCCCTCGGCCTCAGCACTGTATTCCTCCATCTCCCATTCCTCTCCATCTCCCATTCAGGTGACTCCTCACATGATGTTCTCAAAAGATCAGGAACTGGCAGCCAGGTTAAATAAAAAAAAGCTGGTACTGTGTCCAGATGCATTTCTCAAACAAAAACATTAGCCAGCAAATTAGCAAACTAGCCAAACCAAAAAGAGTTAACCTGTCAGTCAATCTGAAAATATGTGGCTCAAAACCACCAGATATACAGTATGCAATAAAAACTCAATGTTATCTAAAGCATGTTGGTTCCAAAAACAATAATAAAAATAAACACTTTAAAATAACTAAATATGTACAAATTTACAGGAGCTCTCTGTCTAGGCTGCTATCAGGGTGCCATGGCAACTATCCAAATTAATAATAGATTGATATACTTTACATTACTAGAGGAAAGGGCATGATGATACTATCTTTTACTGTCTGCTACATTGTTTTCAACCTATAAATCAAATCTTTATTGATCTGTCTCAGAAACAACGGAGAGAAACAACATTCAATCTCTTTAAATATTCTAACCCCCAACCTCTCCATTTACATAGATCTATTAAAACAAGCCAAACCATCTTCATGTATCAAGATTATAGGCTAGGCTTGACAGTCGAATAACATGGCAAATGAAAGCGGCGTCTGACATGCATACACACACAAACAGGAAAGAGGAGCTTGAGTGGCATTGTGTAAGCGCTGTAAATCAAAGATCTCCCAACAAAACTGTCAGGGCCACGTCAGTCAGCCGGAGTTCAAGTGAATCACTATGGTGCTTCAGAGTACTAGGCCTACATGCTAAGACTGTAAAGATATACAAGTCATTGAACGCATTAAACTCAATTAGAGAGATGGGTGTAGATAGACGTATATGAGACTAAGCTTCAAATAGTATTTGAAATCATTCAGATGTGGTTAGTTGTGTTTGATTGAGTTTGCCTGGCTCAATGGGGACCAATAAAATAGTGAGACGTTCAATAATTTTTGAAATGTATCAGATACTATTTGACCCCAGGTACTGAGGGGAATCATAGCGGTAGTCCCTATTGGGGATTGTGTGTATGACGCATGTGTTACGTAGACATGTGGAAAAAGATAAGATCGTTAGCTACCTCATTAGGTAATTATAAGAATAACGGCAGTATAATAATATGATCACTGACAATGAGTTTTACTTCACAGTACTTTACATACTGCACACAATACATAAATCATCACTTATATGTGTTAATGGCATCTTATTCTGTGTAATCTCACTTGTGACTGCCGTGGAGGATGTTCTACTATATAGACAATTAAAACAGTCTGGAATCACATACTGTCTATTTCAAAGATCCACATCCGCATTCTACACATCTTCCCAGGCGTCTGGACACTGAGGATTACATAAACCTGGTGACACGTTGTTCCCCTAGCCAGATTGTGTTTGTGTGAATGTAGAGCCACACTCTTAATGCATGGATTACTGCCGGCGGTAGAGAGAGAGGGGGCAGACGAGGAAGAGAAGAGAAGGGGAGGGTCCATATTTTCCTCTTCTGTGTGTGTGTGTGGCTTTGATTCGCGAGTGAGCTACTGAAATAGTCTTGCTGTGGATCTGTGGATGCAGGGAAGGCTGTCTGGGGTGGCCTCACAGTAGTGGCGGAGTGCATTTGAATGTGTTTGGGGCGGTTTGTGTGTATGTGTGTATATATGTTTGTGTGTGGTGTGTGTGTATGGAGTCTGTGTGTGTGTGTAAAGCTGGAAGCCAGTGGATGTAGCAATTAAGGAAGCCTGTGTTTTTCTTGTGTCTGTAACAGAACGTATCTCTGATGGATGACAATACATAAAAAAACAGCAGCTGAGGCCAAGCTACGCACCAGTAGCTCTAGGGGCCCTGGTCAAACATAGTGCACTACATAGGGAATAGGGTGCCATTTGGGACACAGCCTAAGGCCTCTGTGCCTGAAAGACTATCACAACAGATGCCAGAGCTAGTCCAATCCAAAAAGAAAACAGCATTTAATCACTGACTCTCTAGCTTTAGAAAGACAGAACAAGAGACAACAAGACAAAAATAAAGAAATAAAAGCAGAGAAAAAATGGATTCGGAATGTGATCGCCCCCTCGAAAGTCAAACTCAAATTGCTTTTTTGCATCTGTGGAGCTTGCTAGCTTTTCCCATCTAGCTTTAATCTCAGAATCCTTATGTATCGAAATGACCAAAGGGATTAGAGACAGAAGAAGCCCTAATCCCTTTAAATAAATCCTGAAAAGTATCTTCTTGTATCTGCCTGAGAAGAGACCACCGGGTTTCCATTAAATGCCACTTCCTTTTTGTTTTCTACATATGGACTGCGTCCCAAATGGCACTCTATTCCCTATGTAGTGGACTACTTTTGACCAGGGCTCATTGGGCTCTGATCAAATGTAGTGCACTATGTAGGGAATAAGGTGTTATTTGGGATGCAAACATGCAGTATTTGCACATACAGCGTTACCTCATCCCCTTTAAAAAGCAGCCAATACCCGGGGTGGAGTGGAGTGGGGGCTGCATCCCAAATGACACCCTATTCCCTACATAGTGCACTTATTTTGATGGCAGACAGGGTCCATTTGGTGCAGACAGGGTCCATTTGGTGCAGACAGGGTGCCATTTGGGACAGACAGGGTGCCATTTGGGACAGACAGAGTGCCATTTGGGGCAGACAGGGTGCCATTTGGGGCAGACAGAGTGCCATTTGGGGCAGACAGGGTGCCATTTGGGACAGACAGGGTGCCATTTGGGACAGACAGGGTGCCATTTGGGGCAGACAGGGTGCCATTTGGGGCAGACAGGGTGCCATTTGGGACAGACAGAGTGCCATTTGGGGCAGACAGAGTGCCATTTGGGGCAGACAGGGTGCCATTTGGGGCGAAACCTGGTATGGAGTAGAAGACTATCTCATCCATCATGATCAATGTCTCCATGTGACAGTCATATCACTGAAAAACAGAAGGCTACTATTCCTGTCTACTCACAACGCCCAATGAAGCAGAAAATAGAGAGAATGAGAGAGAGAGAAAAACAATAGTCTAACCATGATCACATTTAAAGTCAGAGGGGGAAAACAATGACTGTCAACAAAACTGGAAGCAAATCTAATTGTATATCATATCCATTTCTATTATTTGCTGGAGGGAATTTCAGTGACTGGTGAGTGACAGGTGTTTCTGTTTACTAAAATGCAATTTAGGCATCATTTTTTTTATCATTACTTGGCTATCTAATATTTGTGATTGATTTATGGTCTTGTTCACTCCTTTAACAGTCAACTGATTATGGATTCCTCTGTCAAAAAGACCATCTGAAATGTACCTGGTGATTTCAAAATGTTGCAGTTATCCTGGATTTAAATAGTATTTGTATACTTTCGCTGCGCTTGACTGAGCTTGTCTGGCACAATGGAACCAATGAAATAGTCCCATAAGTGCAAAAGCCCACCCCTGGTAGTCAACACCAAATGCTCAAGGTAAAGAAAGAAAACAAATACTTTTTTGTCAGATCTGATGTGCAGTAAGAAATGAATGCCTTAGATCTACGGAAAAGCTAAAATGACAATGAACAAAACACATTTGGCAAAACATGAATGTACAGAATATTAAACACAGTCCCCTGAGAGAGGTTGAGCATATTAATACGGAGATCAATCAGATCATCACATACTGAGAGGATATTAAGGATTGTGTCATCAGAAGAGAGCATGAAGAAGAAAATCTCACAAATACACAATCACCTCTTGCAGAGCTGCTGTTAATAAGAATGAGACGCCATTAATCACACAATCACTTTGTTCAGCTGTCGCAGAGAGAAACTTCAGCTCAGACAAATGTTCCAGTTGGACATTGCGTGCCTGGGTAATGGTTATGATATGAGCAGCAAAACACTACACGGTCCACAGCTGTAACGACACATACAACGCGTGCACGTACACACACCTACTCATTTGTGACACGTGCACACACAAAAGTGCACACCACGACACATGCACACACACACACTCATGCACATGCACTCACACATGCACGCACACAACACACACACATCCACTTCAACACCACTCTTCTCTCTGTTATGACAAGACTTTATGACAGAATGGTTTAAGTTAGGTGCATTTGATACTTGTGTGTACATATCCATCCAACTGCCCACTTGCTTAAAGTTCACAGCATATGCCATTCAACCTCAAGGAGAAATCCCCATAGGGAAAATAAAAAAACACTAAACACAGCCTGTGTGGCCTCTTGAACTGTGGGGAGCCTGGAAGATTGAATTTCACATTTGGGCTCATAATCTTATCATCCAATGGGAGTTTGTACAACGTTCTCCCTCTACATTTGTCTGTCTACCTTTTTAATGTAGCATACTCAAACGAGAGAAAACCAGTCCTGACAGATTTAGAGCATACTCTGTGTCACAAGGTGGTCCTCTGTAGCTCAGCTGGTAGAGCACGGCGCTTGTAACGCCAAGGTAGTGGGTTCGATCCCCGGGACCACCCATACACACACAAAAAATGTATGCACGCATGACTGTAAGTCGCTTTGGATAAAAGCGTCTGCTAAATGGCATATTATGTATTATAAGGTGGACCTGACACTCAAATAGTGATAGAGAATACAAAATGACAGAGATATATATTTTTGTTTTGCCTTTGAATGCCGTCATGGCGTCAATTGCTCTTTATAAAGGTAGTTTTAAGCACCCTGTGGGTTAAGCTGCACACAGTGTTTTCAATTGGTATTGCAATTAATAAAAATCACACTTTTGTACAAACTTTGTAATTACAGGCATCGATTTTATCGATAAATGTCATATGACAGGCAAATGTACAGTATGTTTCCAAAATTGAAACAATATGACAGGCACTGCATGTTGCTCTATGACTCAAATAGATAGTTGAGGAACTCATTCAAAAGAACTTACAGTCACATCCCTAAATACTGTTCATTTAGGCCCTGATTCGGACCTGAGTTAAGTACGCCTAAATGGAACGTCATTCCCTTTTTATGCACCTTTCTCACTATGCGTATTATGACCTTGAACTTAAGCATGAGAATAGCATGCTATTTACCTGCTATTCGTTTTGGGTGGAGATCTAATAAATGAAGGTGTGTTGGAGGTGTGTCTACAGATACGCTGTATTCTGACCTTGACTTAATTCCACCACCTTTACGCGCGAGGAAACCATGAATAAGGTATAGCGAAACTACTTCCAATAGAAATAATACCATCCTCCATGCACTGTAATTTTCAACTTGATAAGGGAATTATAAATATAAATGACACTTGTTTTAGATATAATGTACCTTATAATCACTGGAGACAAATGTGAAATCAGTCATATGGCAGCAAACTGAAGCAGTAAAGTTGATGAAATACCATTATGCAGAATTTAAATTGTACGGCCTTTTAACTTTCAGGGATGGGTACTCTCAAGTGTCTTATTTACAGGCTACCCCGACATTCTCTGTTTCCTATTTCTATCATGTTAAATATTAGCCACTGTCAGTATCGACCGTCAGTAGGCCTAATAACAACACATATTACACTGACAATTTATGGCTAGTTCCCTTCAGTTGGTATAACCTACATTATCATTCCATTTAATTACATTGTTTCGTTTCCCTTCATTTGATTCCTCTGTAAACGCCATCACGGCCATGTGGTTGTTGCTGAGGGTCAGTAACAGTTGATAATATTTTTTTTAAAGACCTGTAGGCTACTTAAATCATTATGGAGCTGAGTGCAGACCAGGCCATAACAGTTTGAACCTGACGCATGGCATAATATTTGGCTGTGTGGTTAGTGCAGGCAATAGACGAGGGTAGAGCCTACTATTGTACACTATTCTCCCTATTATAATTATATGTACAATAATATTCAAACATTACCATGTGTTGAAGAACTGAATGTGGCAATTTTCAGAATGAAATAAACCAACTTTTTCTTTCTTTTGTGCGTAAAGTCTCTCCAAAACAGTTTTTTATGATTCAGAAATACTTTCCTAAACCTAAATAATCCACAAGATTTTTAAATCTACCATGGGGTACTGAAACGGAGACGAACATGAATATATACTGAACAAAAATATAAACCCAACATGCAACAATTTCAAAGATTTTACTGAGTTACAGTTCATATAAGGAAATCAGTTAAAATAAATAAATTAGGCTCTAATCTATGTATTTCACATGACTGAGAATACAGATATGCATCTGTTGGTGACACCTTAAAAAAAGGTATGGGCGTGGATCAGAAAACCAGTCAGTATTACATTTACATCATTTAGCAGACACTCTTATCCAGAGCGACTTACAAATTGGTGCATTCAACTTATGATAGCCAGTGGGACAACCACTTTTTTTTTTTTTTTTTATGGGGGTGGGGGAAGAAGGTTACTTCATACTATTCCAGGTATTCCTTAAAGAGGTAGGGTTTCAAGTGTCTCCCGAAGGTGGTCAGTGACTCCGCTGTCCTGGCGTCGTGGGGGAGCTTGTTCCACGATTGGGGTGTCAGAGCAGCAAATAGCTTTGACTGGCTGAGCGGGAACTGTACTTCCGTAGAGGTAGAGAGCTAGCAGGCCAGAGGTGGATGAACGTAGTGCCCTCGTTTGGGTGTAGGATCAGAGCCTGAAGGTAAGGAGGTGCCGTTCCCCTCACAACTCCGTAGGCAAGCACCATGGTCTTCTAGTAGATGCGAGCCTCAAGTGGAAGCCTGTGGAGTGTGCGGAGGAGTAGGGTGACATGAGAGAACTTGGGAAGGTTGAACACCAGACGGGCTGCAGTGTTCTGGATAAGTTGTAGGGGTTTAATGGCACAGGCAGGGAGCCCAGCCAACAGCGAGTTACAGTAATCCAGACGGGAGATGACAAGTGCCTGGATTAGGACCTGTGCTGCTTTCTGTGTGAGGTAGGGTCGTACTCTGTGAATGTTGTAGAGCATGAACCTGCAGGATCGGGTCACCGCTTTGATGTTAGCGGAGAACGACAGGGTGTTGTCCAGGGTCACGCCAAGGTTCTTTGCACTCTGGGAGGAGGACACAATGGAGTTGTCAACCGTGATGGCGAGATCATGGAGCGGGCAGTCCTTCCCCAGGAGGAAGAGCAGCTCCATCTTGCCGAGGTTCAGCTTGAGGTGGTGATCCGACATCCACACTGATATGTCTGCCAGACATGCAGAGATGCGATTCGCCACCTGGTTATCAGAAGGGGGAAAGGAGAAAATTAATTGTGTGTCGTCTGCATAGCAATGATAGGAGAGACCATGTGAGGATATGACAGAGCCAAGTGACTTGGTGTATAGAGAGAATAGGAGAGGGCCTAGAACTGAGCCCTGGGGGACACCAGTGGTGAGAGCACGTGGTGCGGAGACAGATTTTCGCCACGCCACCTGGTAGGAGCAACCTGTCAGGTAGGATGCAAACCAAGAGTGAGCAGCGCCGGAGATGCCCAACTCGGAGAGGGTGGAGAGGAGGATCTGATGGTTCACAGTATCAAAGGCAGTGGATAGGTCTAGAAGGATAAGAGCAGAGGAGAGAGAGTTAGCTTTAGCAGTGCGGAGAGCCTCCGTGACACAGAGAAGATCACTCTCAGTTAAATGACAAGTCTTGAAACCTGACTGGTTTAGATCAAGAAAGTCATTCTGAGAGAGATAGCAGGAGAGTTGGCTAGAGACGGCACGCTCAAGAGTTTTGGAGAGAAACGAAAGAAGGGATACTGGTCTGTAGTTGTTGACATCGGAGGGATCGAGTGTAGGTTTTTTGAGGAGGGGTGCAACTCTCGCTCTCTTGAAGACGGAAGGGACATGGCCAGCGGTCAAGGATGAGTTGATGAGTGAGGTGAGGTAAGGGAGAAGGTCTCCGGAAATGGTTTGGAGAAGAGAGGAGGGGATAGGGTCAAGCGGGCAGGTTGTTGGGCGGCCGGCCATCACAAGTCGCAAGATTTCATCTGGAGAGAGAGGGGAGAAAGAAGTCAAAGCATAGGGTAGGGCAGTGTGAGCAGGACCAGCGGTGTCATTTGACTTAATAAATGAGGATCGGATGTAGTCAACCTTCTTTTCCAAATGGTTGACGAAGTCATCCACAGAGAGGGAGGAGGGAGGGGGAGGAGGAGGAGGATTCAGCAGGGAGGAGAAGGTGGCAAATAGCTTCCTAGGGTTAGAGGCAGAGGCTTGAAATTTAGAGTGGTAGAAAGTGGCTTTAGCAGCGGAAACAGAGGAAGATAATGTAGAGAGGAGGGAGTGAAAAGATGACAGGTCCGCAGGGAGTCTAGTTTTCCTCCATTTCCGCTCGGCTGCCCGGAGCTTCAGTATCTGGTTTGACCACCATTTGCCTCATGCAGCACCTCATTTCCTTCTCATAGAGTTGATCGGGCTGTTGATTGTGGCCTGAGAAATGTTGTTACACTCCTCTTCAATGGCTGTGTGAAGTTGCTGGATATTGGCGGAAACTGGAACACACTGTCATACACGTCGATCCAGAGCATCCCAAACATGCTCAATTGGTGACATGTCTGGTGATTATGCAGGCAATGGAAGAACTGGGACATTTTCAGGTTCCAGGAATTGTGTACAGATCCTTGTGAAATGGGGCCATGCATTATGATGCTGAAACATGAAGTGATGGCGGCGGATGAATGTCACGACAATGGGCCTCAGGATCTTGTCACAGTATTTCTGTGCATTCAAATTGCCATTGATAAAATGCAATTGTGTTCATTGTCCGTAGCTTATGCCTGCCCATACCATAAGCCCACCACCACCATGAGGCACTCTGTTCACAACGTTGATATCAGCAAACCGCTCGCCCACAAGACGCCATACACGCTGTCTGCCATCTGCCCGGTACAGTTGAAACCGGGATTCATCTGTGAAGAGCAGACTTCTCCAGCGTGCCAGTGGCCATCGAAGGTGAGCATTTGCCCACTGAAGTCGGTTACAACGCTGAACTGCAGTCAGGTCAAGATCCTGGTGAGGATGACATTTTTCGCTTGTGCAAACCCACAGTTTCATCAGCTGTCCGGGTGGCTGGTCTCAGATGACCCCACAGGTGAAGAAGCCAAATTCTCTAAAACAACATTGGACGCGGCTTATGGTAGAGAAATGAACATTCAATTCTCTGGCAACAGCTCTGGTGGACATCCCTGCAGTCAGCATGACAATTGCACGCTCCCTCAAAACTTGAGACAGCTGTGACATTGTGTTGTGTGACAAAACTGCACATTTTAGAGTGGCCTTTTATTGTACCCCCGCACAAGGTGCACCTGTGTAATGATCATGCTGTTTAATCAGCTTCTTGATATGCCACACCTGTCAGGTGGATAGATTATCTTGGCAAAGGAGAAATGCTTACTAACAGGGATATAAACAAATTTGTTTACACAATTTGAGAGCAATAAGCTTTTTGTTCGTAGGAAAAATGTCTGGTATCTTTTATTTCAGCTCATGAAACCAACGCTTTACATGTTGCGTTTATATTTTTGAAGGCTATTTAGAAGGCTTCATTTAATTGATCCCTATATTCTGAACCCGTTCTCTCAATATATTCTAGTGAGTCTGTCGACAAAATTCTAACTAAAAGGTACACCGTATTTAAAGGGATGGCTGTGTGTACTGAAAATGTACTGAAAACACCATTGAATGAAAACTCCATTAGAAAATCTGTTGGCCAGCAAGTGGGAGGGTTTTCAGCAGTTGATTGAAATGTATTCACAGCGCGCAAGGTAGCCACACCTGCAGAGCGTCTGAATACCAAATACTGAGAAGTGCGTAAGAAAGGCGTGTGTAGGAAAGTTGTAAATTCCTAAGTAGGGATCGGGCCCTTACTGAACAAAAGTAAAATACCTAATACTGTACAATTAACTTGTTTACTTGAATCAAGTACTGCACATTATTCACAATACACATATATATGAAACATCTATGCTACTGCAGGATTCTTTAGTTGTAGTGTAGTGGGGTAATATTTGTCGTATATATATTATTTATACCTCACATGCGACTCGTAATAAGACTATGCAATTAAGTCTATTAAATGAATTATCTGACTCTGTAACGATGATTTAGCAATATGCAAGAGACTATAGTTGAGTTACAGTAATAGGCAACCAATAAATGTATTTTATTACTTTGTAAAATGAATGAAAGCATTAATAAGCATTAAAAGGCATTATTGTAGGCATGATCAGAGAGGGAGGGAGAGAGTTGAGAATGGCGCCGGAGAAGATGGCTGCCGTTTTACAGCCCTCTAACCAATTGTACTATTATGTGTGTTTTTCCGCGTTATTTGTAATTTATTTTGTACATAATGTTTCTGCCATCGTCTCTTATAACCAAAAAGAGCTTCTGGATATCAGGACAGCGATTACTCACCTCGTATTGGACGAAGATTTTTTCTTCAACGAGGAGGCCGCAAAGGATATCCTACAGATACCCGACAAGGCCCAAATCCCTGTCATTCGCATGAGAAAGAGACGGAGATATCGTGGACGTAGGTCGGGGTGCCTTGTAAGGATCCGACGGCGAGCGAGTAAACTGCCTCTCCCATCAATCCTATTAGCCAATCTTCAATCATTTGAGAATAAATTGGATGCCCTAAGATTACGGTTATCCTACCAACGGGACATTAAAAACTGTAATATCTTATGTTTTACCAAGTCGTGGCTGAACGATGACATGGACAACATACAGCTAGCGGGCTATCCGCTGCATCGGTAGGATAGAACGACTGACTCCGGTAAGACAAGGGGTGGCGGCCTGTGTATATTTGTAAACAACAGCTGGTGCACAAAATCAAATACCAAGGAAGTCTCAAGGTTTTGCTCGCCTGAGGTAGAGTATCTTATGATAAGCTGTAGACCACACTATTTACCAAGAGAGTTTTCATCTATATTTTTCATAGCTGTCTATTTACCACCACAAACCAATGCTGGCATTAAGATTGCACTGAATGAGCTGTATAAGGCCATAACTAAACAGGAAAACGCTCATCCAGAGGCAGCGCTCCTAGTGGCCCGGGACTTTAATGCAGGGAAACTTAAATCCTTTCTACCTAATTTCTACCAGCATGTTAAATGTGCAACCAGAGGAAAAAAAACTCTAGACCACCTTTACTCCACACACAGAGACACATACAAAGCTCTCCCTCACCCTCCATTTGGCAAATCTGACCATAACTCTATCCTCCTGATTCCTGCTTATAAGCAAAAACTAAAGCAGGTAGCACGAGTGACTTGGTTAATAAAAAAGTGGTCAGAGGACGCAGATGCTAAGCTACAGGACTGTTTTGCTAGCACAGACTGGAACATGTTCTGGGATTCTTCAGATAGCATTGAGGAGTACACCACATCAGTCACTGGCTTCATCAATAAGTGCATCGATGATGTCGTCCCCACAGTGACCGTACGTACATACCCCAACCAGAAGCCATGGATTACAGGAAACATCCGCACTGAGCTAAAGGGTAGAGCTGCCGCTTTCAAGGAGCGGGACTCTAACCCGGACGCTTATAAGAAATCCCGCTATGCCCTCCAACGAACCATCAAACAGGCAAAGAGTCAATACAGGACTAAGATTGAATCGTACTACACAGGCTCTGATGCTCGTCGGATGTGGCAGGGCTTGAAAACTATTACAGACTACAAAGGGAAGCACAGCCGCGAGCTGCCCAGTGACACAAGACTTCCAGACGAGCTAAACCACTTCTATGCTCGCTTCGAGGCAAGTAACACTGAAGCATGCATGAGAGCACCAGCTGTTCCGGATGACTATGTGATCACGCTCTCCGTAGCCGATGTGAGTAAGACGTTTATGCAGGTCAACATTCACAAGGCCGCAGGGCCAGACGGATTACCAGGACGTGTACTCCGAGCATGTGCTGACCAACTGGCAAGTGTCTTCACTGACATTTTCAACATGTACCTGACTGAGTCTGTAATACCAACATGTTTCAAGCAGACCACCATAGACCCCGTGCCCAAGGACATTAAGATAACCTGCCTAAATGACTACCGACCCGTAGCACTGACGTCTGTAGCCATGAAGTGCTTTGAAAGGCTGGTCATGGCTCACATCAACACCATTATCCCAGAAACCTTAGACCCACTCCAATTTGCATATCGCCCCAACAGATCCACAGATGATGCAATCTCTATTGCACTCCACACTGCCCTTTCCCACCTGGACAAGAGGAACACCTACGTGAGAATGCTATTCATTGACTACAGCTCAGCATTCAACACCATAGTGCCCTCAAAGCTCATCACTAAGCTAAGGATCCTGGGACTAAACACCTCCCTCTGCAACTGGATCCTGGACTTCCTGACGGGCCGCCCCCAGGTGGTAAGGGTAGGTAACAACACATCTGCCACACTGATCCTCAACACGGGGGCCCCTCAGGGGTGCGTGCTCAGTCCCCTCCTGTACTCCCTGTTCACCCATGACTGCATGGCCAGGCACGACGCCAACACCATCATTAAGTTTGCAGATGACACAACAGTGGTAGGCCTGATCACCGACAACGATGAGGCAGCCTATAGGGAGGAGGTCAGAGACCTGGCCGTGTGGTGCCAGGATAACAACCTCTCCCTCAACGTGACCAAGACAAAGGAGATGATTGTGGACTACAGGACAAAAAAGAGGACTGAGCACGCCTCCATTCTCATCGACAGGGCTGTAGTGGAACAGGTTGAAAGCTTCAAGTTCCTTGGTGTCCACATCACCAACGAACTATCATGGTCCAAACATACCAAAATTGTCAAAGACTCCAGCCACCCTAGTCATAGACTGTTCTCTCTGCTACCGCATGGCAAGCGGTACCGGAGTGCCAAGTCTAGGTCCAAAAGACTTCTCAACAGCTTCTACCCCCAAGCTATAAGACTCCTGAACAGCTAATCATGGCTACCCGGACTATTTGCACCCTATAGTAGTAATAATGGGGCTGGGCCACCCTACAGTAGTAATAACGGGGCTGGGCCACCCTACACTAGTAATAATCCAGGCTCTGTCATAGCCGGCCGCGACCGGGAGACCCATGGGGCGGCGCACAATTGGCCCAGCGTCGTCCAGGGTAGGGGAGGGAATGGCCAGCAGGGATGAAGCTCAGTTGGTAGAGCATGGCGTTTGCAACGAAAGGGTTGTGGGTTCGATTCCCACGGGGGGCCAGTATGAAAAATTTTAACAAATAATGTAACTCACTAACTGTAAGTCGCTCTGGATAAGAGCGTCTGCTAAATTACTAAAATGTAAAATGTCAAATGTAATAATGGGGCTGGGCCACCCTATAGAAGTAATAATGGGGCTGGGACACCCTACAGTAGTAATAACGGGGCTGGGCCACACTACAGTATTAATACTGAGGCTGGGCCACCCTACAGTATTAATACTGGGGCTGGGCCACCCTACAGTATTAATAATGGGGCTGGGCCACCCTACAGTATTAATACTGGGGCTGGGCCACCCTACAGTATTAATAATGGGGCTGGTCCACCCTACAGTAGTAATAACGGGGCTGGGCCACCCTACAGTATTAATAATGGGGCTGGGCCACCCTACATTGGTAATAATGGGGCTGGGCCACCCTACAGTAGTAATAACGGGGCTGGGCAACCCTACAGTATTAATAACGAGGCTGGGCCACCCTACAGTATTAATAACGAGGCTGGGCCACCCTACAGTATTAATAATGGGGCTGGGCAACCCTACAGTAGTAATAACGGGGCTGGGCCACCCTACAGTATTAATAACGGGGCTGGGCCACCCTACAGTATTAATAACGGGGCTGGGCCACCCAACAGTATTAATAATGGGTCTGGGCCACCCTACAGTATTAATAATGGGGCTGGGCCACCCTACAGTATTAATAATGGGGCTGGGCCAACACTACAGTATTAATAATGGGGCTGGGCCACCCATAAGTATTAATAATAGGGCTGGTCCACACTACAGTAGTAATAACGGGGCTGGGCCACCCTACAGTATTAATACTGGGGCTGGGCCACCCTACAGTATTAATAATGGGGCTGGGCCACCCTACAGTATTAATAACTGGGCTGGGCCACCCTACAGTATTAATAATGGGGCTGGGCCACCCTACATTGGTAATAATGGGGCTGGGCCACCCTACAGTAGTAATAACGGGGCTGGGCAACCCTACAGTATTAATAACGGGGCTGGGCCACCCTACAGTATTAATAATGGGGCTGGTCCACCCTAAAGTATTAATACTGGGGCTGGGCCACCCTACAGTACTAATACTGGGGCTGGGCCACCCTACAGTATTAATAACTGGGCTGGGCCACCCTACAGTACTAATACTGGGGCTGGGCCACCCTACAGTATTAATAACTGGGCTGGGTCACCCTACAGTATTAATAATGGGGCTGGGCCACCCTACATTGGTAATAATGGGGCTGGGCCACCCTACAGTAGTAATAACGGGGTTGGGCAACCCTACAGTATTAATAACGGGGCTGGGCCACCCTACAGTTTTAATAATGGGGCTGGTCCACCCTACAGTATTAATACTGGGGCTGGGCCACCCTACAGTACTAATACTGGGACTGGGCCACCCTACAGTATTAATAATGGGGCTGGGCCACCCTACAGTATTAATAATGGGGCTGGGCCACCCTACAGTATTAATAATGGGGCTGGTCCAAACTACAGTATTAATAATGGGGCTGGGCCACCCTACAGTATTAATAATGGGGCTGGTCCACCCTACAGTAGTAATAATGGGGCTGGGCCACCCTACAGTCTTAATACTAGGGCTGGGCCACCCTACAGATTTAATAATGGGGCTGGGCCACCCTACAGTATTAATAACGGGGCTGGGCCACCCTACAGTATTAATAATGGGGCTGGGCCACCCTACATTGGTAATAATGGGGCTGGGAAACCCTACAGTATTAATAACGAGGCTGGGCCACCCTACAGTATTAATAACGAGGCTGGGCCACCCTACAGTATTAATAATGGGGCTGGGCCACCCTACAGTAGTAATAACGGGGCTGGGCCATCCTACAGTATTAATAACGGGGCTGGGCCACCCTACAGTATTAATAACGGGGCTGGGCCACCCTACAGTATTAAAAATGGGGCTGGGCCACCTTACAGTATTAATAATGGGGCTGGGCCAACACTACAGTATTAATAATGGGGCTGGGCCACCCGTAAGTATTAATAATAGGGCTGGTCCACACTACAGTAGTAATAACGGGGCTGGGCCACCCTACAGTATTAATACTGGGGCTGGGCCAGCCTACAGTATTAATAATGGGGCTGGGCCACCCCACTGTAGTAATAACGGGGCTGGGCCATCCTACAGTATTAATACTGGGGCTGGGCCACCCTACAGTATTAATAATGGGGCTGGTCCAAACTACAGTATTAATAATGGGGCTGGGCCACCCTACAGTATTAATAATGGGGCTGGTCCACCCTACAGTAGTAATAACGGGGCTGGGCCACCCTACAGTATTAATACTGGGGCTGGGGCACCCTACAGTAGTGATAACGGGGCTGGGCCACCCGTAAGTATTAACAATAGGGCTGGTCCACACTACAGTAGTAATAACGGGGCTGGGCCACCCTACTGTAGTAATAATGGGGCTGGGTCACCCTACACTATTAATAACAGGGCTGGTCCACCCTACAGTAGTAATAACGGGGCTGGGCCACCCTACAGTATTAATAACTGGGCTGGGCCACCCTACAGTATTAATAATGGGGCTGGGCCACCCTACAGTATTAATACTGGGGCTGGGGCACCCTACAGTAGTAATAACGGGGCTGGGCCACCCGTAAGTATTAACAATAGGGCTGGTCCACACTACAGTAGTAATAACGGGGCTGGGCCACCCTACTGTAGTAATAATGGGGCTGGGTCACCCTACACTATTAATAACTGGGCTGGGCCACCCTACAGTATTAATAATGGGGCTGGGCCACCCTACAGTATTAATAACTGGGCTGGGCCACCCTACAGTATTAATAATGGGGCTGGGCCACCCTACATTGGTAATAATGGGGCTGGGCCACCCTACAGTAGTAATAACGGGGCTGGGCCACCCTACAGTATTAATAATGGGGCTGGTCCACCCTACAGTAGTAATAACGGGGCTGGGCCACCCTACAGTATTAATACTGGGGCTGGGCCACCCTACAGTATTAATAATGGGGCTGGGCCACCCTACAGTATTAATAATGGGGCTGGGCCACCCTACAGTATTAATACTGGGGCTGGGGCACCCTACAGTAGTAATAACGGGGCTGGGCCACCCGTAAGTATTAACAATAGGGCTGGTCCACACTACAGTAGTAATAACGGGGCTGGGCCACCCTACTGTAGTAATAATGGGGCTGGGTCACCCTACACTATTAATAACTGGGCTGGGCCACCCTACAGTATTAATAATGGGGCTGGGCCACCCTACAGTATTAATAACTGGGCTGGGCCACCCTACAGTATTAATAATGGGGCTGGGCCACCCTACATTGGTAATAATGGGGCTGGGCCACCCTACAGTAGTAATAACGGGGCTGGGCCACCCTACAGTATTAATAATGGGGCTGGTCCACCCTACAGTAGTAATAACGGGGCTGGGCCACCCTACAGTATTAATACTGGGGCTGGGCCACCCTACAGTATTAATAATGGGGCTGGGCCACCCTACAGTATTAATAATGGGGCTGGTCCAAACTACAGTATTAATAATGGGGCTGGGCCACCCTACAGTATTAATAATGGGGCTGGTCCACCCTACAGTAGTAATAACGGGGCTGGGCCACCCTACAGTATTAATACTGGGGTTGGGCCACCCTACAGTACTAATAATGGGGCTGGGCCACCCTATAGTATTAATAATGGGGCTGGTCCAAACTACAATAGTAATAACGGGGCTGGGCCACCCTACAGTATTAATACTAGGGCTGGGCCACCCTACAGTTTTAATAATGGGGCTGGGCCACCCTACACTATTAATAATGGGGCTGGTCCACCCTACAGTATTAATAATGGGGCTGGGCCACACTACAGTATTAATAATGGGGCTGGGCCACCCTACAGTAGTAATAACGGGGCTGGGCCACCCTACAGTATTAATAACGGAGCTGGGCCACCCTACAGTATTAATAATGGGGCTGGGCCACCCTACAGTAGTAATAATGGGGCTGGGCCACCCTATAGTAGTAATAATGGGGCTGGGCCACCCTACAGTAGTAATAATGGGGCTGGGCCACCCTACAGTAGTAATAACGGGGCTGGGCCACCCTACAGTAGTAATACCGGGGCTGGGCCACCCTACAGTATTAATAATGGGGCTGGGCCACCCTACAGTAGTAATAATGAGCTGGGCCACCCTGCAGTATTAATAATGGGGCTGGGCCACCCTACATTGGTAATAATGGGGCTGGGCCACCCTACAGTAGTAATAACGGGGCTGGGCCACCCTACACTATTAATAACGGGGCTGGGCCACCCTACAGTATTAATACTGGGGCTGGGCCACCCTACAGTATTAATAATGGGGCTTGGCCAGACTACAGTATTAGTAATGGGGCTGGGCCACCCTACATTATTAACAACGGGGCTGGGCCACCCTACAGTATTAATAATGGGGCTGGGCCACCCTACAGTATTAATAATGGGGCTGGGCCACCCTACAGTAGTAATAACGGGGCTGGGCCACCCTACAGTAGTAATAATGGGGCTGGGCCACCCTACAGTAGTAATAACTGGTGTGCTGGAGCTCTGGGCTAGCTGACCAATGGCCTTGGAAGAGAGCATGACACCGAACCGCATCATTTTACATTTTAGTCATTTAGCAGACGCTCTTATCCAGAGCGACTTACCGTTAGTGAGTGCATACATTTGTTCATACTGGCCCCCCATGGGAAACGAACCCACAACCCTGGCATTGCAAGCGCCATGCTCTACAAACTGAGCTACACGGGGCCGCATCGATTCTGTTTCCCATACAAAAATAGTATCACCATTCTAAAACCCCAATGTTACCTGGTTGCCCAATACATCAGACATGTAAAGGCAACACGAGACATCCGGAATTGGAACTGTGGATATATCCAGCATCCATATCTATAGGATTTTCATCCATTGGGGTATACTTAGTGGTATGGAATGCACCAGAGCCCGCCTAAACACACACCTACACACACACAGACGCTCTAGGGGCCCATCTGGTGAATGAGAAAACAGGCAGTTCCCTTCCGACAAAGCCTCTTTATACGCTGTCCATATTAGACCATCCTCGGTTACTAGGAGTTGATGTCAGTCTCACTCGGCCAGGCTCGTCTCTGAGGCAGTCCTAATATGGACTCCATAGCAGAACAGAGAGCAGGAGAGATGAGTAGTCTAGTCTTCTGCCTGATTCCCTTCTCCTCTCTCTTTCCCCCATAATCACCTGCAACAGGATTAGTTCTGGGGCTCAGGGCTCTGTCACAAGATTCTCGACGTGTTTGCCAAAAACCTCCAGCCGCCCCTCCCCTTTATTTGGATCAGGCGCCGTGAAGGAGGAGCCCCCCACTCAGAGAACCACATCCCTCCATCTATCTATCTCTCTATCCATCCATCTATCCTTCTTCCCTCGCTCCTCTGCAGTGCTGAGCCCTCTGTGCAGTGCTGAGGCCCCTGTGCAGTGCTGAGGCCCCTGTGCAGTGCTGAGCCCTCTGTGCAGTGCTGAGCCCTCTGTGCAGTGCTGAGGCCCCTGTGCAGTGCTGAGCCCTCTGTGCAGTGCTGAGGCCAATGTGCCGTGCTGAGGCCATGGATCAGCCTGGAACCTAGTTTGCAGCAGAGTTATCTTCTCTCTCTTCACTGTGTGTGTGTGTGTGTGTGTGTTTACATGTGAAAATAAACCAATAGAGATGAGATTGCTACCTCCACACAGGTCTTTTCCCAACTGTGTACGAGTTGTGTCCAAATTTGGTATTTGGTATTTTATTAGGATCCCCATTAGCTGTTGTTAAAGCTGCAGCTACTCTTCCTGGGGTCCACACAAAACATGAAACAGAACATTAATAGACACGAACAGCACAAGGACAGAAGCCTACATAATTTATTAATACACACACACATAATATCTAGAAAATATCTACAAATCAACAGGTCTCACCTCACTTTTCTTTGGGAAAGTAGGGGGGAAATCTGATTTAGAGTGTGGGAGTTGGACAGAAACCATAGCCAGAGTAAGCAATAACAACAATTTTGCTGATTTATCCATGCAAATACGTTTCACCTGTAATGTCAACATGACCAGAACATACAGTATTGCGGCAACACAGCAGCACGGTGTCCACAATCAACAATTTAAACACTTCATACAAAACAATCAACCGCATAGGGAAATTAAGCTACAGTACATTCAAACACCTTTACGATCAAATGCCCCCCCCCCCCCCCTCCCCCCTAATCCTCCCTGCTTATCGGTGTGGAAGGCCAGGCTGAGCATAAGGGTATTCTGCTGTTCCTTATCCCCTCCCAGCGTGGGCCTCCATGCTGATCAGAGGAGAGGGGTACACAGGTGGAGACCTGGAACAGTGTCATCATGGCTCCTCAGACAGAAGAGAAACAGTCTGGCTTAGACAACGGGGGACGGATTTAGCCGGCCTTCGGAAATGCCAGCCAAATGCCTTTTTCTCTCGCCTCTCTGTCTCATCCCCTCATCTCAGAACAATATCATGGTGGAACGAGGACATTAGTGGAGACTGGAGAGAGGGCTGAATATTGAACAGACGACTGAATGAGGCTGGGTGTGTATGGAGCCACCTGTGGTCCAGCTGGGGAAGTGATGGTCTCAAGACAAGGTGAATCTGAACTGAGCTAAAATCCCTCAGGAACAAAAGAGAAGATGAAAACAGAAGCAAACAGAAGCAATGGAGGGACAGCCATAGGCCTACTGCCTGAAGAAAAATACACTGACCCTTTGTAAGCACTGAAGGAAAAAAGGGGTAGTAGAACTCACTGATAAATTGTCCAGTGTAAATGTATTCATTTGTGGATATGCATAAATATCTTAAAATCACTTGTGAAATAGGTGTAGAAATTGTGTGAATTTCTTTGATGGGACCAATCTGTCATAGTTTCATCTTAAAATTAAAAGCTTTTCTGAGACTTTTATGGTTGTGATATTAAAAACTTGCTGTAAAAGATCTTGAGAGAACTGAAGAGACTAATACTCATACTGAGGGTGGTTGCTTAGGGTTCTATTCAGCCTGGATCGCTGAAGAGTTACACATTGCGCAATAGAAATGTAAAGGTAATTTCCCATTTCATTTCAGTCGCCTCCATCTCCTCTAACTGAAGCTAATTGTATGGATTTTTTTTCTATTGATAATGTTAAATTAACAGCCATACAGAAAGTCTCATGTGAAGGCGAAATTACAGAGGAGGAACTTATTGACGCAATTAAAGACTTTAAGTCCGGAAAGTTGGTTGTAATTTCAATTTAATCCTCCAGAAATGACAGAACAAATTATGTATTTATACTAATTGAAAATAAAAATAAACATTTTTTTTTAAAGAATGTTTAAAAAGGTATAATCTTTGTAAATTATATCATAGATAGGACTGGTGGAGTTATGTCGAACATGCAGCTAACAAAAACATATGGAAATGTCTGCTCTACCCAAAATTACAACCAAATAATAGCAGCATTACCGCAAAAATGGAAGAGGAAAGTGGAAGGGGTAAAAATGAAGGAACTTGTCTGCGGCCCTGCATTAAAGAACATAATTGGTTAAGGAAAATTGTGATAAATAAAAAAGTATACCAGTTTCATTTAAGGACCAAAGGATGGACAGCCGTCCAATATAGATTGCAAAATAGTTGGGAAGAGATTTTTGACGTACCGATTCCATGGCACATGGTTTATGAACTGACATGCAAAACGACGCCGGATTCAAAACTTAGAATTGTTCAATTTAAATGATTATACAAAAATCTTGCAACAAATGGAATGTTATTTATATGGGGGATACAATCTTCCCAGCTCTGCAGATTTTGCAGTGAAGAGACAGAATCATTAGATCATTTGTTTTGGTACTGTCCATTTGTCACAGGTCCAGGAATGGCTGAAGAACTGCAATATTTACCTGGCGCTAACCCTGCAGATAGCACTACTGGGTGATCTGAAATGTCATAGTCAATCGATCAATAATATAAAAATACTTTTAGCAATCTGTAGAAACAATGAGAATAGAAAGGTTCAGAACTTTTGAGAAACATCACAGTACAGTTGAAAAAATATATGGCAAATAGAAATCCAATGTGGATGGTCTTAAGAGATAAATGGGAGGGGTTGAATGGAGCTGAAGGTTGGGACAAATAACAACAAGATAACTAAAGTAAAACATACTGTACCCATATAAGTATATAGATTATAGATTAAGAACTTTTGTGAAAGAGCACAGTTTGAAAGATATGGCATATAGAAGCAAACCGGATGGACATCATGAAAATGATCAGAGAGATTGAGGGTAGAGGAAATTCAGGAGTAAAAACAAACAAAATAGAACTATTGCAAAATTGACTGTGTCCATAAAATGTATATAGTATGTATAAGTTGGAAGTAGAGGCCTAAGCGTTGTTGTTCACTAGCTTACTCCAATTAGGGGAGGGGTGGTGGGGTTGGAAAGTAATAAAGGAAAATATATTTTTAAAAGGATATGTATATATATGTATGTATGTATGTATGTGTGTATGTGTGTATGTGTGTATGTATGTATGTATGTATGTATGTATGTATGTATGTATGTATGTATGTATGTATGTATGTATGTATGTATGTATGTATGTATGTATGTATGTATGTATGTATGTATGTATGTATGTATGTATGTATGTATGTATATACAGTACCAGTCAAAAGTTTGGACACACCTATTCATTCAAGGGTTTTTCTTTATTTCTACTATTTTTTACATTGTAGAATTATAGTGAAGACATCAAATATATGAAATAACACATATGGAATCATATAGTAAACAAAAAAGTGTTAAACAAATCAAAATGTATTGTCCATTTGAGACTCTTCAAATAGCCACCCTTTACCTTGATGACAGCTTTGCACACTCTTGGCATTCTCACAACCAGCTTCATGAAATAGTCACCTGGAATGCATTTCAATTAACAGGTGTGCCTTCTTAAAAGTTCATTTGTGGATTTTCTTTCCTTCTTACTGCATTTGAGCCAATCAGTTGTGTTGTGACAAGGTAGCGGGGTATACAGAAGATAGCCCTATTTGGTAAAAGACCAAGTCTATATTATGGCAAGAACAACTCAAATAAGCAAAGAGAAACAACAGTCCATCATTAATTTAAGACAAGAAGGTCAATACGGAACATTTCAAGAACTTTGAAAGTTTCTTCAAGTGCAGTCGCAAAAACCATCAAGCACTATGATGAAACTGGCTCTCATGAGGAGCGCCACAGGAATGGAAGACCCAGCGTTACCTTTGTTGCAGAGGATAAGTTCATTAGAGTTAACAGCCTCAGAAATTGCAGCCCAAATAACTGCTTCACAGAGTTCAAGTAACAGACACATCTCAACATCAACTGTTCAGAGGGGACTGTTTTAATCAGGCCTTCATGGTCGAATTGCTGCAAAGAAACCACTACTAAAGGACACCAATAAGAAGAAGAGACTTGCTTGGGCCAAGAAACACGAGCAATGGATATTAGACCGGTGGAAATTTGTCCTTTGGTGTGGAGTCCAAATTGGAGATTTTTGGTTCCAACCACCGTGGCTTTGTGAGACGCGGTGTGGGTGAATGGATGATCTCCGCATGTGTATTTCCCACCGTAAAGTATGGAGGAGGAGGTGTTATGGTGTGGGGGTGCATTGCTGGTGACACTGTCTGTGATTTATTTAGAATTCAAGGCACACTTAACCAGCATGGCTGCCACAGCATTCTGCAGCGATACGCCATCCCATCTGGTTTGGGCTTAGTGGAACTATCATTTGTTTTTCAACAGGACGATGACCCAACCCACCTCCAGGGCTATTTTACCAAGAAGGAGAGTGATGGAGTGCTGCATCAGATGACCTGGCCTCCGCAATCCCCCGACCTCAACCCAATTGAGATGGTTTGGGATGAGTCGGACCGCAGAGTGAAGGAAAAGCTGCCAAGATGTGCTCAGCATATGTGGGAACTCCTTCAAGTTCCAGGTGAAGCTGGTTGAGAGAACGCTTAGAGTCTGCAAAGCTGTCATCAAGGCAAAGGGTGGCTATTTGAAGAATCTCAAATATAAAATATATTTCGTTACTAAATGATTCCATATGTGTTATTTCATAGTTGTGATGTCTTCACTATTATTCTACAATGTTGAAATTAGTAAAAATAAAGAAAAACCCTGGAATGAGTAGGTGTGTCCAAACTTTTGACTGGTACTGTATATATATTTATATGGGGGACTTGAAGTGATGCAGACAACCTGCAATATTAAAGCTGATCTACCCCCCCAAAAAACAAAAAACATTAAATAATGATTAGCTTCAAAACGCTTGTGAAATAGGTGTAGAAATCGTGAAAATGTCTTTGGTGTGACCAATTTCTCATAGTATCATCTTAAAATTAAAAGCTTTTCTGAGACTTTTATGGTTGTGATATTAAAAACTTGCTGCAAAAGATCTTGAGAAAACTGAAGAGACTAATACTCATACTGAGGGTGGTTGCTTAGGGTTCTATTCAGCCTGGATCGCTGAAGCATTACACATTGCGCAATATAAATGTAAAGGTAATTTCCTATTGAGTCGACATATGCAGCGTTTACCGTGAATGCAGTCTCCGCCAATACGGGAACAATGCCTTTAAATTCCAACTGCGCTTTAGCGCTGAACTTCCTAAATACAGATTGAATAGAGCCCTAAGCATTGGAACATGTTAAGTTCTTATCTGTCTTATGCTATCTGCAATAAGCCAGTATTAAAGACAACAACACATCTTGGCATCACCAGATGATTTCACTTAATAACTAACCTATACCTAAAATGTTACTGTACTCTATTCCTTTTTTGAAGAGAAAAAAAGTTAAATCCAGTAAGAATAAAGTATTCTACGGTAAATGTTCGATCTATAAGTCTTAAGGTGAACTAGCTTCCCTCCAAAAGCTTGCAGTTGTGTGTTCCTATCCCATTTCTTCCAGGACACATTCCCAACCTCTCAGTAGCTCATAATTCATTCACACTGGCTCACTGCATTAAATCACGGGGCCTGCTTGCACAGACCTCCCTCACACAGCCCTCTGCTCCATGTTAACACCCATCATTATTAATCTAATCAATTATAGAATCATTTGACGAGCCAAAGGCTAAGCAAATGTTATACAGAGTGAGCCTGCACTACATGTCACGCATCCCAATTAGAAATTGACAAATTATCCTTCAGTCAGGTCCATTTGTATTGTGGTCAGCACAATGATTTGAAAGGATCATTCGATATAGGACAAAACTCTCTGTTCAGTAGCTAGGCCTAATTATGGTGTTCTGAAACAACAGGCATTGGATCCCTCGGGAGCGAACTGCCCTGGCTTGACGTCTTGTATATGGAAGAAAACGCTACATCCTTGGCCATAATCGCTGAGCTTTGATGCATTTCGCTAGATATTTCTCAGTTCATTAACCTATACCTAGACGTCCCCAGACGCTTCGTCCAACAGAAAGGACATCCTATCCTCTTCGCAATGCTAACTAAAGAGTAAAGGTAATTAGCGACAAGCTAACAAGGAGGATTGGAAGATGCAGATTCACTTTTCCATGGCATAATTTGCTCCCACTGGGATTAACATTCACAGGAATACAGTGGTGTAAAGTACTTAAGTAAAAATACTTTAATGTAGCCTCCCGAGTGGCGCAGCCGCGACCAGGAGACCCATAAGGCGGAGCACAATTGGCCCAGCATCGTCCGGGTTAGGGGAGGGTTTGGCTGGCCGGGATGTTCTTGTCCCATCGTGCTCTAGCGACTCCTTGAGGCAGGCCGGGTGCATGCACGCTGACTTCGGTCGCCAGTTGTATGGTGTTTCCTCCGACACATTGGTGCGGCTGGCTTCCGGGTTAAGCGAGCAGTGTGTCAAGAAGCATTGCGGCTTGACAGGGTCATGTTTTGGAAGACGCATGGCTCTCGACCTTCGCCTCTCCTGAGTCCATAAGGGAGTTGCAGCGATGGGACAAGACTGTAACTATCAATTGGATATCACAAAAAAGGGGTAAAAAAGTATTATAATAATTAAAGTACTACTTAAGTAGTTTTTTGGGTTAACTTTTACTTTTACTTCACTAAATTCCTAAAGAAAATTATGTACTGCATACATTTTCCCTGACACCCCAAAGTACTCGTTATATTTTGAATGCTTAGCAGCAAGGAAAATGGTCCAATTCACGCACTTATCAAGAGAACATCCCTGGTCATCCCTACTGCCTCTGATCTGGCGGAATCACTAAACACAAATACTTTGTTTGCGAATGATGTCTGAGTGTTGGAGATTGCCCCTGGCACTCCGTAAAATAAAATAAACTAGAAAATTGTCTGGTTCGCTTAATATAAGGAATTATAAATTATTTATACTTTTTATATTTCAGCAATTACATTTACTTTTGATACATAAGTATATTTAAAACCAAATACCTTTAGACTTTTACTCAAGTAGTATTTTACTGGGTGACTTTCACTTTTACTTGAGTCATTTTCTATTAAGGTATCTTTACTTTTACTCAAGTATGACAATTGGTTACTTTTTCCACCGCTGTAGGAATACCTTGATGGGAGGCATTGAGGTGACATTTCCACCGGAGAATTTAGGTGTAATCCTTTGAAATTGGCATGTCAATAACTGCTATTCAAATGATGGAATCCTTTACTTGGCTGCACAAACTGAAAGTACCATAGACACCACTAAAAGTGACTTCTTCTAATAAGGGGGAAGTAACAGAGAGCACAACAATGCCACTGCATAATGGATTAGCAGCAGAGCTGAATCCAGACTGAATTTAAAGCAGGTCTCTCCAAATCTTAGGCACACCTGAGTTCTGTTACAGCTGAGTTGGAATAAGACGCTAGGTAGAACGCCCACACTGACGCTACTGTTCACACGCATGATGTTGATAAATGAAGTTTGCTATCGTGCTTTCCAGGGGCTAAATACTCCGTGAAATAAATAGTCCAAGGACCTGTCACAGCTCTGATATTCTCATAATAAAAAGAGGAGTAGGCAGAGAATATTATTAAAGGTGAATATGAGCTACAAGTCTGAATAACAATATGTGCAGTACTGTTAATACAAACTACAGACAGAAAGGTATTGCGTCAATGCTCATAGACCATAAACCAAACCTTCAGTGTGAAATATAGAACATACAGTGAAAATGTGGGTTACTTCCCATACAATATAAATTGCTATATTAAAATGTTATCTAATGTAGATGGTAGTCAGTTTTTTCCACTGAAAAGCCCTGTAAAGTTAAATAGGAAACGGATAAGGTGGCGTTGAGAAGTTGTGGGGGATTTGTGATGACTGGTGCCAAGATGTTCCCATAAACGCACAGATTTTGAACTGGTGGAGGATGTCAGAGTGAAAAGTAGCTGTGGTGGGTGCCAAGATACACCCTGCGTCAGAGATAGACACAGGTAGACAACAGGAGCCAGCCACAAGATACTGGCACACGGTGAAGTGGACTTGGCACCGGCAGCTAGCAAACAGATGTTAGATCCAGGACAGATAATTACATCAGTGAGCGAGCACTTAATTTCCGTCTTTTAAAAGTGTGATTAGTCCCGGAGGCCCTCGGCTAGCGAGACGCCCCCGGACCCGTTTCCTGGTAGGGTGCCCATGGCGTTGCACGGTGCCCAGTAGGGGTGCTGATTAGTGGGGCCTAGGTCTCGATGGGCGGGTGTCAGTCCTGATGATAGGAGCCGGTGGGGGCGGGGGCGGAGGCTGTTGATTGGCAATTTCACCCTTCATCAAGTGCCAACTTGACATCAACGGTAGAGTAGAACCTTCAAAAAACCTGAAGGGTAAAGGAAATGTATTTGATGTGTCAAAACGTAACAAAAAGGTTGCCTTTATTTAACTGTCATCATAAGCTAGTTTATGTTCTTAATGGAAGTAGCATTGGCTAATTCTGTTTTGACTGTCCAGAAAAAAACATCCTCCTGTGTGCCTTAAAAAAATAATTGCAAGGTTGCTAACTAAATTATGATTCCTTAATATTCTGCCTAGATTATGAGGGTATACTTATGACCAGATTTTCTCCCACTGGTACATATCTTGGCTCTTGCTCTGTTCTGTCGCCAACAACCCGGCTGCATTTAGTACCAGGCAAATAACTTTGGTGAGCTCCTCCCGCTCAGCGTCCAATGATTCAATGTCTATTGGGAAAGACGGTAAGTAAGTTAGATGAGAACAGGACAATTTATCAGTAGCTCTTAGTTGCAATTTAGCGACCCAGATCCACAATGCCACGCCAGGGTTGAGCTGCGGGACAATGGCTCTCAATGGTTCTCCCCGGCCCATAATAAATCTCACCGTAAATTAAATTAACATGTTCTGATACATTTCTTAATGAGCTGAGATGGTAAACAGTGGTGTGTTACTCTCACTGATTGATCGGCGACAGCGGCTTTACGGCCGTCAGATGCAATTCAAATGGACATCAATGGGGGTCTCGTGGCGACTGCTTTCACCACATCCCTCCTCGGTAACAAATGTGTTGGCATTTTTGTTTCCTTAACACTCAATAAAATAAAAGGGAGTAGGTAGTCCTCCAAAGAGGTTAGGGTTAGCTTTTTTCACAGCTTTTATGATTGTGTAGGGGGTGAGTGGGAGGAGTGGAAGGCAGCTGAACTGCATTAGGGAAATTTACAGTCCAAAAGACATTAGATATTTTACGACGTGGAACCATGCGATAAATAAAGGCTGGGGCGTGTGTAAATAGGCTGCCACATTGACTGTCAACGGGCGAAAAAGACCTTCGTTGCCCTTCCTGGTGCAAGTGGGCACCAATAACCCCCCTGACAGCAACCTGTCTGAAATACAAGTGCCCTTCAACCAACCTATGAGACATGCTCTACAGGAGAAATATGGAAGGTTGATCTGGCACTTTTTTATGAATAATGAGGACATCTGCATAATTTGGAATAGCTTCAAGATATATAGGCACAGTACATCCTCTAAGCTGAAGTTTTCTTCTACTGAAGTTTAATGTGTATGACTCCAACTCATTTCTGAATGTGAAATATCGAAGGAATGGTTCTTGTTTGACATTAAATGAGAGACACTTCAACACTTCCCCCTTTCATTAACCTCCATTTCCATTGATTGACTTTGGTTGTGGTTCTCCTCCCTGGGTCCCTATAGGCCTACACATCCACAGACTGTTGTGGGAATAGACATCTCAGCTATGCACTTAAGCGCTCCCTGTGATTCTAATCCACCACTCATGCCCTTATTTAACCTACAAAGAAGCAGGAATTAAATCCTGAAAGATGCTACTGCAACTGAGTGTAATGAAATAGAGGTCCTTTTTTAGTGCAGGGGAAACAAAGTGTACAGTATTGAGCAAGGCTGATGGCCGAAGAGGCCTCTCCTATCGATTCTGAAAGGGGGAACTTAGTTTAATGCCCTTGGAAAATACAGCAGGTAATCCATTGAGTTATTAATCTGTGAAGGGCCCAGGAATGTCAAGGCAAATGGCCTCCCCCATGGGAATTCCCATACAGGCTCCGCATTTGCCCCCACGTTCTGCCCTCCTCTCAAAGCCTCTGGAGAAGGTTTTCATCTTCAATAATTGACAGCCCATTTCTCCTCTGACCTTAGATATTACAGTGCTTGAACCGGAGTGAGAAAAAAGAAAAACCCCATAATGGAACCTAGATTTGGGTCCTGATGAGATTCGTTTACAGTTTCTTATTTTCTATCGACATGGTGGGACATGACAGGCGGAAGTCATACAAGGGGACGCATACCTCCTGACATTCCAGGCCCTCTGTGGTGTGAAGAGGAAATAGCCCCGAGAACACTTTCAAGGCAGAAAAAAACCCCACACATTGCTCGAGGCCCTTGCTTCCTGTCACAAAAACAAGTAATAATGCATAGAACTGCAGTTCACACGAAGTTCAAATCACTCCCAATTTTAACACATCCCTTTTTGATACCATTTAAAACCATAGAAAAAACCACAGAGCTCAGATGGCAGCGGTGGAAATCAACCTGCTGGCTGATTCCCGACCCCAGAAATGTGACATTTTTAAATGGGGGGCAGGTGTAAGATGAGGCCTGGGCGAAGTAGAGAGCTCCCCCTGGCTGGCAGAAGCTCATTGGGAATGCCAATAGGGTCCATATGTGTTTAATCACCGGGCTGGGAACGGGGAATAGGAATGTGGACTGAGGCTTGCCGTAGACCTGGCACATTGCACAAAGGGTTAAAGCCATCCAAGTCTATCATAGCCAGTAGAGAGAGTATAGTGGGGGGGGGGGGGGAGTATAGTGGGGGGGGGGAGAGAGAGAGAGAGAGAGAGAGAGAGAGAGAGAGAGAGAGAGAGAGAGAGAGAGAGAGAAAGAGAGAGAGAGAGCAAGAAGGATGATGAAGAGAGGGGAGAGAGAGAGAGAGAGAGAGAGAGAGAGCAAGAGGGGAGAGATAGCTAGAAGGATGATGGGGCGAGAGAGAAGAGAGAGAGAGAGAGAGAGAGAGAGAGAGAGAGAGAGAGAGAGAGAGAGAGAGAGAGAGAGAGAGAGAGAGAGAGAGAGAGAGAGAGAGAGAGAGAGAAAGAGAGAGAGAGAAAGAGAGAGAGAGCAAGAAGGATGATGAAGAGAGGGGAGAGAGAGAGAGAGAGCAAGAGGGGAGAGATTGCTAGAAGGATGATGAAGAGAGGGGGGAGAGAGAGAGAGAGAGAGAGAGAGAGAGAGAGCAAGAGGGGAGAGAGAGCGAGAAGGATGATGAAGAGAGGGGGGGCTGCAGCAGATCGTGACTCTCTCCCCCGGTCCAGGTATGTGTTATCCTCTGTCCTCTCCTCCGGTCTCTCTCTCCGCTGGGTCAGGTCTGCTTTTTCCTCTGTCCTCTCCTCTGCTCTCTACCAGGAGTCCTCTCATCCACAACATGGCTCATTTATGACAGCCTGCTCCTCTCCTGTGGTGTGTTAGGCAAGCATTAGAAAGGTGTAATGTTGGAAGAATCAGAGACCCGAAAGCATTGCCTTTATAGGCTGACATTATCAGATTCTCTGGATTAAAAACAGTCTTCTGTTCTGGAAGAGTAGTCAGATAGGCGGCCATGTTGTTAGAAATGGTTTACTCAGCTCTATTGTAAGGTGCCTCAAAGGAAATTATACTAGTTTGTACAGCAAGATCATGATATGATATACTTCTATTTCGGAAAACATGAAGAGACAGAGAGGTGAAGAAAATAAAGAGGTGGAGAGAAAGACGCAGGTGTCTAAATAGATATATGAGTACCGAGCTAGGAACGCCATTACATAACACCAATGACATCTGTGGCATCGACTCCATTTCTAAGGAACTGGAGGTGACATTTGAGCACAGGCTCATCATTTCAGGGACCGAAGGCAGGTGTCCATTCCTTCCCAATTCAATTTGGCGCTGTCACTAACATATAAAGCACCACATTAGCCAGGTATGTAACATTGAGGGAAAATATTTGTTGCTTATTGTTTGGTGGAATCTAACACCCAACTCAAAATAACACAAAAAGAGCCGGTCTGCATTCATAGAAAACACATGTAAAATGGCGAACACATTTCACCTGCGCATCAATGCGTCAATACATAAATGTAAACTGTGAGTGTGGCATTCTCTCCCAAACAAATCGATACGTCCTCATTGCTAATATACTGTACATGATGCAAATGAGCCAGCGGTGCCGTTGTCATGGAGGGGGGGCTGTCATTCCCAACAGTTAAATACAAATAAAATGTTATCACCCCGCACACTCTACCGGTGAGAGACACCTGATGCCTTTTGTTCTCCCACCAGCAGGAGGTACATGGGGGGGGGGGGGGGGGACAGCCCCTTGACACAGCACTCAAATCAAAATTTATTTGTCACATGCGCCGAATACAACAGTGAAATGCTTACTTACAAGCCCTTAACAAACCATGCAGTTTTAAGAAAGAATACCCCCCAAAATTAAAAATTATACTATATAAAATTATACGAAATAAAAGTAACAGATAATTAAAGAGCAGCAGTAAAAATAACAATAGCGAGGCTATATACACTACCGGTCAAAAGTATTAGAACACATACTCATTCAAGGGTTTTTCTTTATTTTTACTATTTTCTACATTGTAGATTAATAGTGAAGACATCAAAACTATGAAATAACACATATGGAATCATGTAGTAACCAAAAAAGTGTTAAACAAATCAAAATATATTTTATATTTGGGATTCTTAAAATAGCCACCCATTGCTTTGTTGACAGCTTTGCACACACTTGGCATCCAGTTGCAGAGGGAGGTGTATAGTCCCAGGGTCCTTAGCTTAGTGATGAGCTTTGAGGACGAGCTGAGCTGTAGTCAATGAATAGCATTCTCACATAGGTATTCCTTTTGTCCAGGTGTGAAAGGGCAGTGCAATAGAGATTGCATCATCTGTGAATCTGTTGGAGCGGTATGCAAATTGGAGTGGGTCTAGGGTTTCTGGGATAATGGTGTTGATGTGAGCAATGACCAGCCTTTCAAAGCAAGGCTACAGACGTGAGTGCTACGGGTCGGTAGTCATTTAGGCAAGTTACCTTAGTTTTCTTGGGCACAGGGACTATGGTGGTCTGCTTGAAACATGTACTGTAGGTATTACAGACTCAGTCAGGGAGAGGTTGAAAATGTCAGTGAAGACACTTGTCAGTTGGTCAGCGCATGCTCGGAGTATACATCCTGGTAATCCGTCTGGCCTTGCGGATTGGGGTATGTATGTACAGTCACTGTGGGGACAACGTCATTGATGCACTTATTGACGAAGCCAATGACTGATGTGGTGTACTCCTCAATGCCATCGGAAGAATCCCGGATCATATTCCAGTCTGTGCTAGCAAAACAGTCCTGTAGTTTAGCATCTGCTTCATCTGACCACTTTTTTATTGACCGAGTCACTGGTGCTTCCTGCTTTAGTTTTTGCTTGTAAGCAGGAATCAGGAGGATAGAATTATGGTCAGATTTGCCAAATGGAGGGCGAGGCAGAGCTTTCTACGCGTCTTTGTGTGTGGAGTAAAGGTGGTCTAGAGTTATTTTCCCTCTGGTTGCACATTTAACATGCTGGTAGAAATGAGGTAAAACGGATTTAAGTTTCCCATTGCATTAAAGTCCCCGGCCACTAGGAGTGCCGCCTCTGGATGAGCGTTTTCCTGTTTGCTTATGGCCGTATGCAGTTCATTGAGTGCGGTCTTAGTGCCAGCATCGGTTTGTGGTGGTAAATACACAGCTACGAAAAATATAGATGAAAACTCTCTTTGTAGATAGTGTGGTCTACAGTTTATCATGAGATACTCTACCTCAGGCTAGCAAAACCTCGAGACTTACTTAGATATCATGCACCAGCTGTTGTTTACAAATATACATAGACCGCCACCCCTTGTCTTACCAGAGGCTGCTGTTCTATCCTGCCGATACAGTGTATAACCCGCCAGCTGTATGTTATTCATGTCTTCATTCAGCCATGACTCAGTGAAACACAAGATATTACAGTTTTTAATGGCCCGTTGGTAGGATATTCGTGCCTGTAGTTCGTCCACTTTATTATCAGGCGATTGTAAATTGGCCAATAGTATCGATGGCAAAGGCAGATTAGCCACTCATCGCCGGCTCCTTACCAAGCAACCTGATCTCCTTCTGCGATATCTCCTTTTCTTTCTACTGCGAATGTCGGGGATGAGGGCCCTGTCGGGTGTCTGGAGCAAATCCCTCTCGTCCGACTCATTAAAGAAAAATTATTAGTCCAGTTCAAAGTGAGTAATCGCTGTTCTGATGTCCAGAAGCTCTTTTCGGTCATAGGAGACGGTAGCAGCAACATTATGTACAAAATAAGTTACAAACAATACGAAAAAACACACAAAATAGCACGGTTGGTTAAGAGTCCATAAAACGGCAGCCATCCCCTCCGGCGCCATCTTCGACTGACTGAAAGGGACTTGTCAATCGCATCAGAGGAAGACACAATCCCACTCTGTCTGTAATTATGGGTTTCGTTAAAGTGGTTTATATCTACTGTCACACAAACAACACGCACACACACACACACACACACACGCTCACGCACACACACGCACACACACACTCTTAACAGAAATATGAAAACCCTACTGTTTTTTGTAATCTTCTTAAGGAAATTTGCACATCAAAACATGCTGAATCCTCTGGCTTGGTTGTTGGCGGTGGGAACACAACAAACTGTTTGGAGTTGGTGCGGCAGTGGGCGCAAAGTGCAGCACAGTCGAGAAATGTCAAAGGAGATTTTAATCACAGATTTTAGTGCATTCCTACAGAGGGTTACAGCTTGAGACAGCCAGCTACAGTGCACTTGGCCCAATATTAGATTTTGATTACTTCATTCATTCATAAGACAAGATCTGAGGGCATTCCATAGCGACTGCGTTGGAGATAACACATGGCCCAATGACTGTACCTGCTAGCAGCATGTGTCCCGTGTCCAAAGCTACAGCCATATAGACGGTTATGATTGGAAAATCGCTGTTTGTGTCGCCGAGCAGGGAACAAGAAACTATTCAATCCAGTTTTTAGATGCAATTCCCCCCTCCCCAAATCAAAATGGAATATGTTTCGTTCTATTGTAGTTTTGAGCTTACCGTTACTACCAGTCTGGGGCAGCACCTGCCTGTTTTGACTCAATAGCTAACAACAGACAGGTGTGAACCACAGACAGGTGTGAACATTTTTACATTTTAGTCATTTAGCAGACGCTCTTATCCAGAGCAACATACAGTTAGTGAATGCATACATCTTTTTTTCATACTGGCCCCACGTGGGAATCGAACCCACAACCCTGGCGTTGCAAACGTGGCATGGTCCTCTGTAGCTCAATTGGTAGAGCATGGCGCTTGTAACGCCAGGGTAGTGGGTTCAATCCCCGGGACCACCCATACGTAAAAATGTATGCGCACATGACTGTAAGTCGCTTTGAATAAAAGCGTCTGCTAAATGGCATATTCTTTATTTATTTATGCTCCACCAACTGAGCAACAGGGGACTATACACGTGAACCACAGACAGGTGTGAACCACAGACAGGTGTGAACCACAGACAGGTGTGAACCACAGACAGGTGTGAACCACAGACAGGTGTGCACACAAAGCGAAAACAGAACATTGGCATCCATATTAGATTTTGATTTGGGGAGGGGGGTAGCATCTAAAAACTGGATCGAATAGTTTCTTGTTCCCTGCTCGGCGATGCAAACGGAGATTCTCCAATCAGAACCGTCTATGGATGTAGCTATGGCCACCATGGATTGGACCACACCTCCAACCACAATGACACCTGCAGATTTAAAGGCCTTTGCTTCATAGGTGAATATAATCAATATACCAATCAATTGTTTTTTATTTTGACATATCCTTGGCCAACTACAACAAGTACTGTATGTGCCACATCCAAAACAAAATGGGCATTTATTACTGTATATCACATGATATTCATATCACCTCAATCCCACCACCTGACAGAGGACTTTGTCATGGTCCCACTCATCCACCAGCTCACAATGTATAATAATGAGACCCATTGACGTGCTCATCTCAATCTCTCCTTCACTCTTTTCTTCTCCGCCTATCCACCCCATGCAGGCAATAACGCTGGGAGGAAGCCATTGAGAGTTAATGAATAGGTCTAATGGGAAGGCTGAAGTAAAACACAAATGAAGTCTTTCATGGGCTTTTTATGGATCTAGGGCTAATTAATGAAAAAGGGAGGGCGCCCATTGTCTCCCATCAAATCCAATCCCCTTTTATTCGCCAGAGTCCCTATCACCCCTGTGCTTCAGCCTAACGTTTTAATCACTGCACCTCCAGTACACCAGGCCAGTCCCTTAGTCGATTATTGCAATTTAATTTACCATATTAATTATATCCGCAGCCAAAGGGGATGTAGTTTCAACTCCACCGTGAACCTGGACTTGTGTTCTTTCTTTTTTTCTCCCCCAACTATGCTTGCTTATCTCTCTCCTTTTTTAGGCCTGTGTTTGTATTGCATTGTACCATGGGATGGAGGTTATCTTCACAGTATGGTAATTCGCAGCCTACTGCCCCGGGACGTTGGCGTAATTGAGCGGACATCTCTCTGTGGGGAGGTTTTCACTGGTAATCCCTGTATAAAAAGGATAATAAGATCACTGATGCCCCCCATCGGAGATCAGAGGGCGGTTGTCTAGGAGGACATACTGTATCCTCTGGCTGAGATGCTGTAGCAGGGGTGGCCTAACACTGCCTGTAGGACCCCTATGTGTCTCTGTGTGTGTGTGTGCATGCGTGCCTGTTTGTGTGCGTGCATGCGCGCACGTGTGTGACAGGCAGGGCCACTACTCCTCTCAATGTGTCTGGTCCTGTAAAGTGTAAACAACAGAAGCATACTGGACAGGTGCAATGGGCTGAGAGAATGGAGCCCCCTATATGCTGAAGCAGGACCCTTTCAAGTGAAACAGAGCCTGCATGACTCTAATGGTTGTAGAAGAACGACGTACTGAGAAAGACAGAAGATATACAGAATACATCTGACCCTGTGTGTCCTTGAGAAATTTAAATATCATACACATTTCACATCTGTTTTGAAATAGTAATGTCTTGCTCATAGAAGACACATTGGTATGCACAGGTAAGCACAGAGAACATGCTCTTAGACTCCACCTCAGAGTGCTATAGGAACGTGTGCAGTAACATAGACAGTGTATTGACTAATAAGGCTGGGGTACATTGGTGCGTTGGGCATTGCGATAGTGTTGCTGTGATACATACAGGGTAATGATGATGATGAAGTTGGGGTCTCCTTGCTTCTACAGAGGCATCCCTTCCTCCCTCTTTCTGTACCACCCTGCTCCCCTGCCACAGCCTGTCACTTTCCCAGTGCACACGGGCAGATGGGATCTCCTTTTTATGTACTAATCAAGGAGGAATTTGCTCCCTCACAGGCACGTCTCCCCCCTGACCCCTTTGTCTAGTCACATTAATTATTCATCCTCAGCTAGGTGAGAGCTGCTGCCGAGGGCTGAGAGCGGAGGGGCGGGGAGTGAAGGAGAGGAAGGGGGAGGGTGAAGGGACGTATGTATATACTTCAAGCGCCAGCTCACCTCTTGGTGTACACGATGTGTCTCCTTTCCGTCCCATAGGAGGCCCGCTTATAACATCTGGGTCAGACCCCTTGTGCCCTCTCCTCCACTCTCATCTCTCCATACTATCATCTTCCCCTTCCTTCCTCTCTCCCTCCATCCTTCTCTCTTTAGTGATGCCTGAGGGACACTCCATCAGGCCACTGACATCTGGAGCAGAGCATAGTGACTGAGAGAAGAACAGGGGGTACGGTGGAGGAGGAGGGACAAACCTTCAGGGATATTTGCTAAGGTCAGATAAAAGACATTCTCTAGTTTTGTTTGATGGAACTCTTAGACTGTTGTTTTATTCCCTCTAAATTCATATAACCACTGTTTCAAACTTCAAACAATTGATTGATAATGATTTTCAGCAACAGCAATTACAGGTGTGTGATTATTTTATGGATTGAACCACATTCTAACACAGGGATATTTTGTCAAATCTACGCCAACAGATGAACAGCGACAAACATGCTTTCACTGTAGCATCTCATAAAACCTGGAGCAGCCTAGCATCTCATGAAACCTGGAGCACCCTAACATCTCATAAAACCTGGAACATTGTAGCATCTCATAAAACCTGGAGCACCCTAGCATCTCATAAAACCTGGAGCACCCTAGCATCTCATACAATTTTGGGGTACATTTTAATACCTTACTGTGATTGTTTCAATTTAAATTTTAAAAAATAAACCAAAATAGCATCTTAGCAAAGAGCAATTTCTCAATCAAGAATTTTGTTAGGACTGTCTAGGTGTGGTCTGAGTGGGGAGGGGAAAACTGAAAAGTAGCAGTTATTGGCACAGAAGTTTGGAACTTTCTTTTTTATTGGTCTATTAACTGATGTCACCAGGCAAACCAAAACCAAACCAAAAATTATTTTCACAATTTCACAGTATTATTCCAACCTCATAGTGTGGAAATAAATAGAAAACAGAGGGAAATCAAGTGTTTGACTGTACTGGGCCTTTAAAAACTGTCTATCTGTGTCACTTCCTTTTTTTTCACTCCAAAAAGGTGTTACAAGAGGCGAGAGACACCTTTAATTTGATGGTGGTGGAGACCGTGTGACCTCTTCAAAAGAAAATGGCGTGCGTGATGGCCTGAGGTTGCCCACTTGTGATGGGATCAGTGACAAAGGGACAGGGGGACAGAAAGATGCCCCCCTACACCCCACATAGCCTCTACTTTGACTCTCCTGACATCCTAGGAGATTGCAGCGCTGCTAACACTAGCACATTACTTGTGGGGGACTTGTTAGCCATACAAAGAACAGTGTGTGTCAGCGAGCCAGGTGATCTCTTTCTTATGTGCCACACTGTGGTCACAGAGTTCACACAGCCCACGCCACCACTGTTCACTCCCTACTCATCTAGAGGCCTTTTAAAAAGAAAAAGTTAAATGGATCCTTCTATTTTCGCATCAAAAAAGGGAAAACAGAATGCATTTACAGAGGTAATCACAGGACAAAGTAATATGAGCTACCTGTATATGTTGCTAAATGCTAGGTTAGCTACTCTAATCGCACATTGTACTCATGTTAGCGAGGGTAATCCATTTAGATTCAACCATCAATCTCACTCAGATCATTAGAAGGCTATTTCCATTTTTTCCATTATTTGCTTGAGTAACATTTGACTCCAAATAGAGGCACAAATTGTCTCTGGGCGGATTTCAGAACAATAAGATGCGAATGGGAATTACATGCAAATGCATCATTAGATCTAAAAAACACATTGTCTGTCAGATCCACCAATGACAGCGAGAATTCATAAAGGCATCAAGCAGATCTAATGGCCTGCTCTGACTCCCTCCAACTTTGGCAGTTTCCAATTGATCCATTAATAGAGGGTAAATCTGTCATATTTACTGCTCTTCAATGGTCATTCATTTTATCTTACCCATTGATGCTGAAACATAAATTCAGGATTGTAGCTTTAATGTGTTTATCTGGGCCTTTGGACGCCCTTCTCCTCACATTAATAGATGGAAATAGGAGAGTACGGCACGGTCCGCCGAGTATCCATCCACGAAGCGATGACTTTCAGCTACCTTGACCAAGGTGGGCAAACCAGTGGGGAGCAAGCAGCCATTATGGGCAATGTTGTGGTTCATTTGAGTGCCGTCCACTGTGCAGGAAAACATGATCTTTCCAAGTGGCCAGGGGATTCAGCACAGCAGGGTCGCTGGGGAGAAGTTGCCCGTAAATTACAGACTAATTAAAGCTTGTATTGAGCTGGAATCCAGCCTGGGCCCAACCCACCACTATTCTCCTCTGCGAAGAGACATGGGAGGGCTTTGCACTCCTCCTAAGCACAGCGGCCATATGTAGCACAGTAGATCAACAGAGATGCAGCTCAATGTATTTCAAGCTGTTAGTGAAGCATTAACCTAATGCTCAAATACTGGACAGGGTACAAATACCCATGAACACAATATCTGTATATAGGATAGATGTACTATACTGAATAATGAGTGACTGACACTGAGTCATGACTTCAGAAATACTTTCCATTGGTCATAATAAAAAAAGTGTCCAATAATTGGGCACAAAACTGTGATAAAGTATTTTAAGTTGAGATCAACTAGTATTTGATGTCACATTAAAGATGTTAGCCACTTAGATCATCATTGTTGCCTCATCTGAGCTGCATTTTGTCACGAAGTCTGTACAGAATGGAAGAAGAGTCAAATACATAACGGAACAATCACAACATGCTGTAAGTGTGATGCAACTCCCTTGTCACCCGGGTTTCTCAGACAAAAAAATAATTTAAAAAACTGTTTGTGTAGCCTTGAGAACCTAGGTGTAAAACAGCGACAAGAACAACCTGTATCTTGTGTAACATACCTGAGCAGAAAACCTTGTCTTTCATTATGTGCTTCTCATGCACAACACCGATGTCTTCCTCAAAAAATTACGTATTGTACACAAAAGGCAACTGAGGGCCCACAAGAGACCAACACTCTGAATGGTGTTTACAAGCCTCTCTCCACCAACAGTAAGAAAGAAGCCCACAAGTAATCTGCACTGAGACAAGAGAGAGAGGGAAAGAGAAAGAAAGAGAGAGCGATAGAGAGAGAGAGAGAGAGAGAGAGAGAGAGAGAGAGAGAGAGAGAGAGAGAAGGAGGGGGAGGGGGAGAGGCAGGAAGAGAGGAATGAATTAAGAGAGAGAGCGGGAGGGAGAGAAAGAGAAATGAAGAAATAGAGAGAAAGAGAGAGGGAGTTAAATAGAGAGAAGAAAACATCAGGTCATGTCTGTCCAGCGCAGTCCAGGGGATCTGGTTCTGTTGCTCTACAGGAGCGTTGTGTGTAATGACCGGAGGGAGATGAGGCTGAGCTTCAAGATCTGAGGCCCTGTATCACCCCACCGTAGTCACTCACCATCTCCCCCCACCACCTCCAGTCTGAGCAGTAGCTCTCTGTGGAACCCTTCATAGTTCAGTTACCATGGGCCCTGGGCTTAGATTCACTGTTTCCTTTAAAAATATATATTTTCTAGTCCTGTTTTCTTGTCAGGTCTCCTCCTTTCTCCTCCTCTCTCCTCTACTCCCTGTCTTTCTTAGTTTCTCCTTTCATTAACTCCTGTTAAGATCATTGGCATAATTAGCTAGTAGCCACCCCTACCACAGTAGCTGCTTAAACCAGAAGCAGTATATTGACAGGCCCCTAGATTACTCTGGCCTCAGTAAAAACAACCTCAGGCTCTCTCTCCATGGCCCACTTCTGTCTCCTACAATATTGTATTGTATCAGTATGGCAAATGAGAGAGCGGTGATGGAGGTAGTGAAGGCAGTGGTGTAGGTAGAAATCCATTAATGGCAGGGCTAACAAAAATGTAGGTGGGCCAAAATTTGGGCACTCAAATCATCATTAAATTATTATAAAAGCCTACCCTGTACCTTACTGTAATCGATCGCACACAACAAACCATCTAAAGTGATTTCACAATACAGACCAAATAGTATTGTAATCAAATCAAATCAAATGTATTGGTCACATACACATGGTTAGCAGATGTTATTGTAAGCGTAGTGAAATGCTTGTGCTTCTAGTTCCGACAGTGCAGCAATATCTAGCAAGTAATATCTAACAGTTCCACAAAAAAACCTAATACACACAAATCTAAGTAAAGGAATGGAATAAGAATATATTAATACAATGGGGAGAACAAGTATTTGATACACTGCCGATTTTGCAGGTTTTCCTACTTACAAAGCATGTAGAGGTCTTTAATTTGTATCATAGGTACACTTCAACTGTGAGAGACGGAATCTAAAACAAAAATCCAGAAAATCACATTGTATGATTTTTAAGTAATTCATTTGCAGTTTATTGCATGACATAAGTATTTGATCACCTACCAACCAGTAAGAATTCCGGCTCTCACAGACCTGTTAGTTTTTCTTTAGAAAGCCCTCCTGTTCTCCACTCATTACCTGTATTAACTGCACTTGTTTGAACTCGTTACCTGTATAAAAGAGACCTGTCCACACACTCAATCAAACAGACTCCAACCTCTCCACAATGGCCAAGACCAGAGAGCTGTGTAAGGACATCAGGGATAAAAGTGTAGACCTGCACAAGGCTGGGATGGGCTACAGGACAATAGGCAAGCAGCTTGGTGAGAAGGCAACAACTGTTGGCGCAATTATTAGAAAATTGAAGAAGTTCAAGATGACGGTCAATCACCCTCGGTCTGGTGCTCCATGCAAGATCTCACCTCGTGGGGCATCAATGATCATGAGGAAGGTGAGGGCTCAGCCCAGAACTACACGGCAGGACCTGGTCAATGACCTGAAGAGAGCTGGGACCACAGTCTCAAAGAAAACCATTAGTAACACACTACACCGTCATGGATTAAAATCCTGCAGCACACGCAAGGTCCCCCTGCTCAAGCCAGCGCATGTCCAGGCCCGTCTGAAGTTTGCCAATGACCATCTGGATGATCCAGAGGAGGAATGGGAGAAGGTCATGTGGTCTGATGAGACAAAAATATAGCTTTTTGGTCTAAACTCCACTAGCCGTGTTTGGAGGAAGAAGAAGGATGAGTACAACCCCAAGAACACCATCCCAACCGTGAAGCATGGAGGTGGAAACATCATTCTTTGGGGATGCTTTTCTGCAAAAGGGACAGGACGACTGCACCTTATTGAGGGGAGGATGGATGGGGCCATGTATTGCGAGATCTTGGCCAACAACCTCCTTCCCTCAGTAAGAGCATTGAAGATGGGTCGTGGCTGGGTCTTCCAGCATGACAACGACCAGAAACACAAAGCCAGGGCAACTAAGGAGTTGCTCCGTAAGAAGCATCTCAAGGTCCTGGAGTGGCCTAGCCAGTCTCCAGACCTGAACCCAATAGAAAATCTTTGGAGGGAACTGAAAGTCCGTATTGCCCAGCGACAGCCCCGAAACCTGAAGGATCTTGAGAAGGTCTGTATGGAGGAGTGGGCCAAAATCCCTGCTGCAGTGTGTGCAAACCTGGTCAAGACCTACAGGAAACGTATGATCTCTGTAATTGCAAACAAAGGTTTCTGTACCAAATATTAAGTTCTGCTTTTCTGATGTATCAAATACTTATGTCATGCAATAAAATGCAAATTAATTACTTAAAAATCATACAATGTGATTTTCTGGATTTTTGTTTTAGATTCCGTCTCTCACAGTTGAAGTGTACCTATGATAAAAATTACAGACCTCTACATGCTTTGTATGTAGGAAAACCTGCAAAATCGGCAGTGTATCAAATACTTGTTCTCCCCACTGTATATGGATGAGCAATGTCATTATCATAGGCTAAGATGCAATAGATAGTATAGAATACCGTATATACATATGAGATGGGTAATGCAAGATATGTAAACATTATTAAGATAGTATAGAATACAGAATATACATATGAGACAGGTAATGCAAGATACATGTATGTAAACATTATTAAAGTGGCATTATTAATGTGACTAGTGTTCCATTTATTAAAGTGGCCAGTGATTTTCAAATCTGTATGTAGGCAGCAGCCTCTCTGTGCTAGTGATGGCTGTTTAACAGTCTGATGGCCTTGAGATATAAGCTGTTTTTCAGTCTCTCGGTCCCAGCTTTGATGCACCTGTACTGACCTCGCCTTCTGGATGATAGCAGGGTGAACAGGCAGTGGCTCGGGTGGTAGTTGCCCTAGATTATATTTTTGGCCTTCCTGTGACATCGGGTGCTGTAGGTGTCCTGGAGGGCAGGTAGTTTGCCCCCGGTGATGCGTTGTGCAGACCGCACCACCCTCTGGAGAGCCCTGCAGTTGTGGGCGGTGCAGTTGCCGTACCAGGCGGTGATACAGCCCGACAGGATGCTCTCAATTGTATATCTGTAAATGTTTTGTGAGGGTTTTAACAAGACAGTTGTGAAGAGGGCATGACAAAGCCTATTCCCCCTCAGAGGACTGAAAAGATTTGGTATGGGTCCTCAGATCCTTAAAAGGTTATACAGCTGCACCATCGAGAGCATCCTGACTGGTTGCATCACTGCCTGGTATGGCAACTGCTCGGCCTCCGATCGCAAAGCACTACAGAGTGTAGTGCATACGGCCCAGTACATCACTGGGGCCAAGCTTCCTGCCATGCTGGACCTCTATACCAGGCAGTGTCATAGGAGGGCCCTAAAATTTGTCAAAGACTCCAGCCACCCTAGTCATAGACTGTTCTCTCTGCTACCACACGGCAAGCGGTACCGGAGCGCCATGTCTAGGTCCAAAAGGCTTCTTAACAGCTTCTACCCCCAAGCCATAAGTCTCCTGAACAGCTAATCAAATGGCTACCCGGAGTATTTGCATTGTCCAACCCCCCCAACCCCCACCCCCTCTTTTACGCTGTTGCTACTCTCTGTTTATTATCTATGCATAGTCACTTTAACTCTACCTACATGTACATATTACCTCATTTACCTCGACTAACCTGTGCACCCGCACATTGACTTTGTACCGGTACCCCCTGTATATAGCCTCGCTATTATATTTTTTACTTATCTATTTTTTACTTAACAATTATTTTTCTTAAAACTGCATTGATGGTTAAGGGCTTGTAAGTAAGCATTTCACTGTAAGGTCTACAGCTGTTGTATTTGGCGCATGTGAGAATACAATTTGATTTGATTTGATTCGACAAAATAAATAATGGATTTGTGATGGTGTAAATTCAATTGATTTATTATACTTTTTAAAATGTAGATGGGCCGCATCTGCAGCTTGTATGCGACTTGTATGCGTGGAGACCTGGAAATGCTAAACGTGTTTATGTTAATTAACGGTCAATTACCGTGAGACCGGCAGTCTTTTGTATGAAAATAACTGGCTGACAAGACTTCATGACCGCCACAGCCCTAGCTGTGAGTCTTTCTGCATAAGTCTTTAACCCTCCCGTTGTCCTAGGGTCAAAATGACCCGCCACTGTGTTGAACCAACTTTATTTAATTTTTATATTTTTTGGATCATTTGTGAGAAGGAGGCAGTGATACTTTCTTTAAAGTCTCACTGCCTCCTACTCACAAATGATCCCAAAAATATAAAAATTAAATAAAGTTGGTTCAACACAGTGGCGGGTCATTTTGACCCTAGGACAACGGGAGGGTTAAGAGCTTTCCACACCTGGATTGTGCAACATTTGCCCATTATTCTTTAAAAAATTCCTCAAGCTCTGTCAAATTAGTTGCTGATTATTGCTAGACAACCATTTTCAGGTCTTGCCATAGATTTTCAAGTAGTTTTAAGTCAACTGAACTGGAAACTGTAACTCGGCCACTCAGAAACATTCACTGTCTTCTTGGTAAGCAACTCCAGCGTAGATTTGGCCTTGTGTTTTAGGTTATTGTCCTGCCGAAAGGTGAATTAATCTCCAAGCATCTGGTGGAAAGCATAATTAACCAAGTTTTCCTCTAGGATTTTGCCTGTGCTTAGCTCCATTCTGTTTCTTTCAAAAAAAGTATTATAATAATAATAATATAATATGCCATTTAGCAGACGCTTTTATCCAAAGCGATTCACACCCCTTGACCTTTTCCACATTTTGTTGTGTTACAGCCTACATTTTAAATGTATTATATTGAGATTTTGTGTCACTGGCCTACACACAATACCCCATAATGTCAAAGTGGAATTATGTTTGTAGACATTTTTACAAATTAATAAAAAATGAAAAGCTGAAATGTCTTGAGTCAATAGGTATTCAACCACTTCGTTATGGCAAGCCTAAATAAGTTCAGGAGTAAAAATGTGCTTAACAAGTCACATAATAAGGTGCATGGACTGCAATAATAGTGTTTAACATGATTTTTGAATGACTACCTCATCTCTGTACCCCACACATACAATTATCTGTAAGGTCCTTCAGTCAAACAGTGAATTTCAAACACAGATTCAACCACAAAGACCAGGAAGGTTTTCCAATGCCTCGCAAAGAAGGGCACCTTTTGGTAGATGGGTAAAAATAATAACGGACATTAAATATCCCTTTGAGCATGGTGAATTTATTCATTACACTTTGTTAGTTAATTACCCAGTCACTACAAAGATACAGGCGTCCTTCCTAATTTAGCTGCCGGAGAGGAAGGAAACCGCTCAGGGATTTCACCATGAGGCCAATGGTGACTTTAAAACAGTTACAGAGTTTAATGGCTGTGACAGGAGAAAACTGAGGATGGATAAACAACATTGCAGTTACTCCACAATACTAACCTAAATTACAGAGTTAAAAGAAGGTGACCTTCACAGAATAAAAATATTCCAAAACATGAATCCTGTTTGCAATAAGGCACTAAAGTAAAACTGAAAAAATGTGGCGAAGACATTAACTTTATGTCCTGAATACGAAGCATTATGTTTGGGGCATATCCAACACATCACTGAGTACCAGTCTTCATATATTCAAGCATGGTGGTGGCTGCATTATGTTATGGGTATGCCTGTCATCAGCAAGGACTATGTCGATATATGCATTTCTTTGATTGTTTTTGTACCTGTAACCACCCCCCCCCCCCCCCCCCCCCCCCCCCACACCTGAAAAAAAAGAGGAGTAGAGCCCACGCAGGCCCACCCACCCCTACACCCTGAGTGAAGGTAGTGAGGCCTGTGCCCAATCTCCACAGCGAGGGTGGCAGAGAGGGCAACACACTAGCACCCGGGAGGCTGGTAGGCTGCAGCTTTGGTCCGGGCCACCATGGCATGGCGGTGTTACACTCTGTGCTGAATTACAGTGGGGGCCAACGGTGAATGGCCTACAATGCCAAGGTCAGGCAGGCACTGTGCCAGTGTCACCCAGCCTGGGTAAGTGTTAGTTTGGGTAAAGGGAGATGGTAATTGACTACTTTCCTACTCGTGTGGAACAAAGCAAGGAGGCAGTGGGACACACACAGACACAATACCACCGTTTTCTTTATTACGCACTTTAAGTGAAAATGACCAGGTGGACAGTGTTGCTTTTTCTAGCCTTGTTTTTCACTACAGGTCATCTGTGTCTGAATCATGCCGCCTGATTCCACCAGAAAGTATGCAGGAAAAATAGTTGACATTGTTAGTCTTTACAGGGAAATATAACACATCTCTGTGCTGACACTGATGTCACAATGGTGTTGTCAGACGCAGCTGTGATGCAAATTAGCTCAACCTCCGGGTAAAGTAATGATAATGCTATTCCAACAACAACACACCTCACATTGTTCCTGTGAAGAAAAATATCTTCCCTCCCTCATCTGTCCTTCCCTACACATTATTTCCTGGCCAACTTCTTGCGCTGTTTAATGACAACTGTATTGCCTTCGATGACAGAAGGAAAAAAATTAACTCATCGGAAAGCAACAGCTGGTAGGCTTCAGCCCTGCTGCTGGGCCGATACTGCTGGCCGAAGATACGGCTAAGGTTAATAGATAGCAGGATTTCATCCCAATGAAAGGTATATCATATTTCCAGGTGACTGCTGCTATCAGGCCCGGCGCTTGACAAAGGGCTAAATGGTGGTGTCACTGCAGTGTGCTGACAGCCCTCCAAATATATGGCAGGAGAGGAGGAGAGAGGGGTGGAGAGGAGGAGAGAGATAGGGGTGAGAGAGTGGAGAAAGGTTGTAGCAGACACATCGGTGCCTGGGAAGACGGCGCTGCAGCCACAGAGCACATAAATAGTCGCTGTATAAAGGGTCGTGAGGGAGGGAGGGGCCTCAGACCGACGTCAACTAACCCCATTCCAGCAGCCCTATCCTCTGCCTGCTCCTGCGTCCTCTCTCTCCAAGATAGAAAATGATCATTACAATAATTACATTGAATTGACAGGCGACCACGGCCAGGCAAGTGCTGGTATTCTGTCTGGCGTCTGTGGGATAAGAGCCGGCCCAGAGTCTTTGTGGGTAATTCTAGAAGACAAATAGAGAGGCTCTCCAGACACGGCCCCCTGCGAGGCGGCAGGCAGCCGGCGCTAATTAGCAAGGGAGGTGTGAAGGAGAAATCATTCCTTTATATCCACACACTGACTGCATGCCCTACATCCCCTCACAGGGGGGTTGAGGTGTGTGTGTGTGTGTGTGCATGCGTGTGCGCGTGTCTGTGTTTGGAGGATGTAAGGAAAGAGAGAGATATCACGAGTGACAAGGAGATTAAAATGGAGGGATGACCATGAGAAGAGCAGGAAGAGAGGAAAGCGAGGGAGAACAGGTGGAGAGAGGATAGGATGATGAAGGGAGTGAGAAAGGGGAGAGTAGTAAGAGAGGAAAGCGAGGGAGAACAGGTGGAGAGAGGATAGGATGATGAAGGGAGTGAGAAAGGGGAGAGTAGTATGAGGCATCCCACTCTGGAAAAGGGAGGGTGGAGACAGGTGGGAGGGTGGAGACAGGTGGGAGGGTGGAGACAGGTGGGAGGGTGGAGACAGGTGTGTGGGTGGGTACGTGCTGTGACCTTTGCAGAGGCCATCTGGTTGTAATTGCGGTGGGATCGGACCCTGATTGATGGCAGGGAAGCCTGTCAGACCTCCAACCCACCACTACACCTGGTGCTGTGTAGTGGGGACCTGCATAGGCCCCCCTCCCATGGTCCCCCTCCAACAGATTGGGCCCCCGATCTCAGTCAGTCGTAATTCATGAGCACCGGTGCTTTCCTCCGACCCCAGCATGCCCGCAGCACAAACCATCAGATAGGACTCAAAACAGTCACCCCTTCCAGGATTAATGAGCCCTAGACTAGAGAAAGAGCTCTCTCTCTCTCATTTCGTTAAGCTCCCTCCTTCGTCTTACAGGCTGGGGCTCCACCATGTCCAACGTGCCACCACACAACCTCATCAGGGTTACATCCCTTTACCAGGAGGTTCAAGTAGAGAAAGGTGAGGGGGAAAAACTACAAACGGGTGTATGTTGATCTAAGTAAAAGCGCCCTGTTCATGTACAGACACAAATAGCCACAGGCATACAGTGTATATTCTAACCAGATATGGTTATCTAGTTTAGGGTAAATGCTACAAGTAAATGATGCATTCTTCCCTACCCGAACTCGGTACACCCCCGACTGCCATCGCTCCGAGAGCATCTTGAATATTTCAACATAGCTCAGTTTTGCATAAAAGCTTTTAAAACGTGTGATATTTATTTCATGGGGACAGAATGCGTTAAAAGCCGAGAAGATAGAGCCCTGTTGCATTTCTCCCCCTTTCAGTGATGCACTTATACGGAGCGGCAGATACAAACACAAGGCACTTTAGCTGTTTGCTCTCCAGTACAGTTAGCATACCTTTGACTGTATGGGAATCTGAGGGACAATGAGTGGAAAAGCAAGATGTATATATATTTGTATCTTTATAGGATGAGACAGCGAGACATCAGACACTTTCATTGTTGGTCAGTAAAAGGACACACGCTCACCTACACAGAGACATGTCTGTACAACTGACCAGGGTTTAAATAGTATTTGTGTTCTTTCAAATGCTGTAGCTAAGCTTGTTTGAACAGGCCTGGCTCAATGGAACCAATGGAATAGTCCCTACAGTGCAAACCCCGCCCATCTGGCACTCCAGTCTCAATCAAACACTCAAAACAAATACTATTTGAACTCAGGTCTGCTGTACAACCATCATACAGTACCCTAAACCTGTAGTACAGGACGACCGGAAGTACATACTCTTACATTAGAGGAAGAAGAAAGAAATGCTCAAAAAATGCCATTGAGTCAGACTCGAACCAGGCTGCAAAAAAGTAAGCCAGCGGGGGTGAAGGAATGCGTGTTGGGGGGTGAAGTAGGCGAGCTGGTGGCATGACGTATAATCTGTCCCCTAAAAAAAAGCGCCCTTTCAGCACAGGTTCTCTAAGTGCTTCCAGTGGGACTCCGGCGGGGCCCTCCCTACAGACGGAGACATTTCATAGGCCCACAGGCAGAGCGAGCTGAGAGCAGAGCGGGCAGAGAGAGAATGTCTTCATAATGAACGGAATAGGAATGCCGCCCCACTGGGGTCTATTAGGGAGCATTTACATACAATGGCAGCCTTCGCCAACTTCCATGCAGAGAAGCAAAGGCAAAGCACAGTAAAGTCCCAGTTTACCACGGCAGTGGGATTGAGGTCAGTGCAGGGCCTGTGATATCCTGTAAGGTGTTTGGTGCAGCCATTTGGTGTGGCCGAAGGGAGGGTAAACTGACCAAAACTGACCACACCTTTAGGGCAACCATATGACAAAACAATCTGGAATTAAAAGTCTGTTAAAGTAACATGGCAGAAAAGGTACTTGGTCCTGATTGGCACCAACTTGGACAATTAGGCCGGTGAACAACAGCCGCACAGTGGCCAGATGTTACAGTGGCCAGATGTTACAGTGGCCAGATGTTACACTAGCCAGACGTTACAGTGGCCAGATGTTACACTAGCCAGACGTTACAGTGGCCTGACGTTACAGTGGACAGATGTTACACTAGCAAGGCATTACAGTGGCCTGACGTTACAGTGGCCTGACGTTACAGTGGCCAGACGTTACAGTGGCCAGACGTTACAGTGGCCAGACGTTACAGTGGCCTGACGTTACAGTGGCCAGATGTTATAGTGGCCAGACGTTACAGTGGCCAGATGTTACATTGGCCTGACGTTACAGTGGCCAGACGTTACAGTGGCCAGATGTTACATTGGCCTGACGTTACAGTGGCCTGACGTTACAGTGGCCAGATGTTACACTAGCAAGGCATTACAGTGGCCTGACGTTACAGTGGCCTGACGTTACAGTGGCCAGACGTTACAGTGGCCAGACGTTACAGTGGCCTGACGTTACAGTGGCCAGATGTTACAGTGGCCAGACGTTACAGTGGCCAGATGTTACATTGGCCTGACGTTACAGTGGCCAGACGTTACATTGGCCTGACGTTACAGTGGCCAGACGTTACAGTGGCCAGATGTTACAGTGGCCAGATGTTGCAGTGGCTTGACGTTCCAGTGGCCTGACGTTACAGTGGCCAGACGTTACAGAGGTCAGTTCTCATTTAAACTGCACTTAGTACATTTAATTCCTGTATCCCTAATGAATCAGATGGCATCCATTTTTAGCTCTTGGCTGACGGAATCCTCCGCTCGACGTGGCGCTCATTAAAATTGTATTGGAAAGGTGCCGTTTTCATTTATTAGCTTAATTGTCTGGTTATGTAGATGGGACAGATGACATTGAAGGTGTCTGTGCCAAAGGACGTGTACAATCGCTATAGTCAGTCCTGACGTTTGAAAGAAGCCCATCAGTTGCTAGACATGATTCATACACCAAGCCCCCGAATTAGGCCACAGACAAATTAAATCAGCTTGCTCATAAGTTATGGCAGGAGGGGGTGATACATCAGCGTCGTACTAGTCATTAATCACCCAAGGGTGGAACTCTTCACATCGCTCCACGTACAGCAGCTACCTCACTAGCGAGCTGGTGTCGTTCATGTTCGGCTTCCTGCTCACCTCATTCATTTTCCCCAAGCTGCGGGATGAAGACTCAGGGTAAACTTCAGTCATGCTTCCTCACTGTGGCTGATGGCTGATGACAGACACTGTACATGAATGCAGCTCCCCTGATGATAGGCACATCAAACAAGTTGGAGTTCTGTGAGTCATCGTTGGCAAGCCATCAAACGGTTCTAGTTGACAGGTGTGTTTGAGAACATGTTTTAATATGTCCTTGTGTGTGTGTGTGTGTAAATGTTTGTGAAACATTTATTTATTGAACAGCATGTGTGTCTGTACAATTGAGTGAGTCAATGCTTACAGCGTGACCATGTGCATTTGTCTGAGGTCTGTGTGAGGGCTGTATGAGGGCAGTATGAGGGCTGTATGAGGGCAGTATGAGGGCTGTATGAGGGCTGTATGAGGGCAGTATGAGAGCTGTATAAGGTCTGTATGAGAGTTGAATGAGGGCTGTATGAGGGCAGTATGAGGGCTGTATGAGGCCTGTATGAGGCCTGTATGAGGGCTGTCTGAGGGTTGTATGAGGGTTGTATGAGGGCTGTATGAGGGCTGTATGAGATCTGTATGAGGGTTGTATGAGGCCTGTATGAGGGCAGTATGAGGGCTGTATGAGGGCAGTATGGGGGCAGTATGAGGTCTGTATGAGGTCTGTATGAGTGCAGTATGAGGGCTGTATGGGGGCTGTATGAGGTCTGTATGAGAGCTGTATGAGGTCTGTATGAGGGCTGTATGAGGGCAGTATGAGGGCTGTATGAGGGCTGTATGAGGGCTGTATGAGGGCTGTTTGAGAGCTGTATGAGGGCTGTATGAGGGCTGTATGAGGGCAGTATGAGGGCTGTATGAGTTCTGTATGAGGGCTGTATGAGGGCAGTATGAGGGCAGTATGAGGGCTGTATGAGGACAGTATGAGGGCTGTATGAGGGCGGTATGAGGGCGGTATGAGGGCTGTATGAGGGCAGTATGAGGGCTGTATGAGGGCTGCATGAGGGCAGTATGAGGGCTGTATGAGGGCTGTATGAGATCTGTATGAAGTAGTAGTCATTTCCTCTTTCTCGTCGGTGATCAGCCCGGCTCTCCATTCAAGTGATTGGGATGACTTCAATGTTGTCGCTACTCAGAACTTAGTAATGTGTCTTGATAAAACTATTTGGACCTGGGTTCACCCAACGTCTCTATTCAAAACACATCAATAAACAGCTGTCTTATTTATCATATTGATTTGGATCATTAAAATGTGTCCATGGTGCAGTAAAGTCTATTTAATATACAGCAATCAACACCCACACTGACATGAACACATCAAGGAGACCCCGCGAGTTGAAAAAGAACATGCAATCAATCATGAAAATGTCCTTGATTCATCCGACGTCTGAAACCGATGCATAAATGATGAAAGGAACACAAATCAGTGTATTCTAGGAGGGCAATTCCATTACAAGCAACAAGGCCCTACTAAAGTCTTCTATTGCTAATGATTGACATCCTCTTGAAACGCTTAGGTGCAGGTTAATTTTGTTAGAAGTGAGATCCGATTGCTGCTCTCCCAATCCTTTTAATATGGCCCTCTGAAGAACATCAAGGTGATACCTGGCACACTCACACACACACACACACACACACACGCTTTTTCAATTTCAGTCAAGGGTTTAGTATTTTTTTAATCTAGTCCAGGGGAGGGTCAGGTAATTTGTGATTGATGAAATATTAATATTTCTCTGTGTTTTAGAATTAGTTGCTTATTGGGCTATATGTGACCTACCAGCTCGATTCGGTCTTATGTAGCAACATTTGAAATAGTATTTTTTACATTGTATTAAAGTAGAGACTGGTATATCATACACGACAGTTGAGGAACAATGGGAAAGTAATTATGCTTTGAAAGTTGATAAACTTATAACCCCACTTTTGAGAAAATGGAACATGAATGTTTTGGTACACCTACTGGAGAACTCTTTGTCTACACCCATTCAGCATCATTCACACCCTCTTAAGCCTTAGCCCCACCCATCTCTTTAAGGATTCACATGTGAGTAGGCATGTTCTCTGCTATCCACTTATGTTTTAATGATTATTTTGGGTATAGGGGAGGGTCACTTTCTTTTTCCCAAGCGTTCAGAGAGGGTTTAGGTCAAATACATTTTGCTGAAGGGAAGGCCATCCATTTTCATTTGAGAGAGGTCCGATTTTCTCCATGTAACACTTATTATAAATAATGTTCACTCCCTAAGAAACCCTTTTCAAGAAGTGTAATCTTGGGCTGGCTGTTTGAAACCCAACGACAAGGGAATATGGCATGTAAAATAAATCTGATGAAAAGGTTTTTAAACTAAGCTTTTGATACAGAACTTTCATCGAGAATGAATCAGACATGTTTATTAGAGGTGGGATGAGTGGACGCTGAAGAGCAACATTTCTCTAGAAGAGTGAAATGTGTCAGCATTCACTGAGTCATTTCCATGAAAAACAAAAGTTCTGTTAAAAAATAGACTAGCTCATCATTGAGACCATGTCCTATCACACGTGTCAATTACCAATGCTTTATCGATCAATTCTAGACAATCCCCCAAAATAAACCCAATCTAAATCCAACTCTATCAGCTTAACAGTTGGCATGAATCAGCCAACCACTCCAACCACTCTCCATGATCTCATAACATCACGCTATTGTCTTGCCAAAAAAAAAAAAAAAAGACAAAATAAAGAGAGGCCTCTCCTCCATACTTCTCAGGTGAGCAGCTGGGCTGTGGAATATTTGGCTGGGAGAGAAAAGAAGGCACAGCTGGCTTTTAAGAGGAAGCGCTCCCTGGGAGCCTGTGGGAGGTCACAGCCTGCTGGGCCGTGAAGTGCTGCTCGGCGGGAGCCGCGTGTAATGGCAGAAGGCCTGTGCCACTGCATGCAGATGTTCCTGCGCTCCACTGGCTGTGGCTCTACACACAGACACATACAGTAACACAACACCTACAGTAACACAACATGATATCAGGTTTTTATAGTGTTATGATGTCATGTCATAGTATCGTGGGGACCAGGTTAGAGTTAGTAGACAATTGGCTTGGTGCCACGGAGTCTACATTCCGTTATGTCAAAGGAGATTACTGATGTTTAGGATAGCATGATTGATGGACAGGATATACTGACTTGGGGTAAAGAGTTATAACATCAAAGAATGGGAGTACTCATTGACAATGGCCAGATGTGGTTGAAGAAATGTGTAATCAAGAGTATAAAAGATGTGAGATTTGTGTGTGTGGGCAGTTCAACTGACAATGGGGCAAGGCTATGTCCGTTTGTTAGATGAACCCACGGGCTCGTGATCAAATAAATACTTGGTAAAATCTCCACAGAATGTCTAAGTAAATTCTTGCATCTTGAACTTCTCAATACCAGAAACTCATCGTAACACAACACCTACAGTAACACAACACATACAGTAACACAACACATACAGTAACACAACACATACAGTAACACAACACATACAGTAACACCACACATACAGTAACCCAACACATACAGTAACACAACACATACAGTAACACAACACACACAGTAACACAACACATACAGTAACACAACACACACAGTAACACAACACATACAGTAACACAACACACACAGTAACACCACACATACAGTAACACAACACACACAGTAACACAACACATACAGTAACACCACACATACAGTAACACAACACATACAGTAACACAACACACACAGTAACACCACACATACAGTAACACAACACACACAGTAACACAACACATACAGTAACACAACACATACAGTAACACCACACATACAGTAACACAACACATACAGTAACACAACACATACAGTAACACCACACATACAGTAACACAACACATACAGTAACACAACACATACAGTAACACAACACACACAGTAACACCACACATACAGTAACACAACACATACAGTAACACAACACATACAGTAACACCACACATACAGTAACACAACACATACAGTAACACAACAATTCTAATTTCTAAAGTGGAAGTTGGGAGAGTTTTATTCGGGTGGTTCAGTGAAACAATTATAGTTTCTGAGGTGAAGTTGGGAGAGTTATATTTGGGAGATTTGGTTTTTACTCTCTCCTTTCCCAGATGTTTAGTTCATTTCATTCCGATCTCCTCTGCATTATTATAGCCATTTGCTACAGCCTGTCAACTATGCCTCTGCCTATCCCTGTTCTCTCCTCTCCGCACAGGCTACACAAACGCCTCACACCGCGTGGCTGCTGCCTCTCTAACCTGGTGGTCCCTGCACGCACCCTACACCTAGAGTTCCAGGTCTCAGGCAGCCTCTGGAACTGCCGTTCTGCTGCCAACAAGGCTGACTTCATCCCAGCCTATGCTACCCTCCAGTCCCTCGACTTCCTGGCGCTGACGGAAACATGGATTACCACTGAAAACACTGCTACTCCTACTGCTCTCTCCTCGTCTGACCATGTGTTCTCGCATACCCCGAGAGCATCTGGTCAGAGGGGTGGTGGCACAGGAATCCTCATCTCTCCCAAGTGGACATTCTCAATTTTTCCCCTAACCCATCTGTCTATCTCCTCATTTGAATTCCATGCTGTCACAGTCACTAGCCCATTTAAGCTTAATATCCTTGTCATCTATCGCCCTCCAGGTTCCCTTGGAGAGTTCATCAATGAGCTTGACGCCTTGATAAGTTCCTTTCCTGAGGATGGCTCACCCCTCACAGTTTTGGGGGATTTCAACCTCCCTACGTCTACATTTGACTCATTTCTCTCTGCCTCCTTCTTTCCACTCCTCTCCTCTTTTGACCTCACCCTCTCACCGTCCCCCCCTACTCACAAGGCAGGCAATACGCTTGACCTCATCTTTACTAGATGCTGCTCTTCTACTAATCTCACTGCAACTCCCCTCCATGTCTCCGACCACTACTTTGTATCCTTTTCTCTCTCGCTCTCCTCCAACACTACTCACTCTGCCCCTACACAGATGGTAATGCGCCGCCGCAACCTTCGCTCTCTCTCTCCCACTACTCTCTCCTCTTCCATCCTATCATCTCTTCCCTCTGCTCAATCCCTCTCCCTCCAATCTCCTGATTCTGCCTCCTCAACCCTCCTCTCCTCCCTTTCTGCATCCTTTGACTCTCTGTGTCCCCTATCCTCCCAGCCGGCTCGGTCCTCCCCTCCAGCTCCGTGGCTTGATGACTCATTGCGAGCTCACAGAACAGAGCTCCGGGCAGCGGAGCGGAAATGGAAGAAAACTAAACTCCCTGCCGACCTGGCATCTTTTCACTCCCTCCTCTCTACATTTTCTTCATCTGTTTCTGCTGCTAAGGCCACTTTCTACCACTCTAAATTCCAAGCATCTGCCTCTAACCCTAGGAAGCTCTTTGCCACATTCTCCTCCCTGCTGAATCCTCCCCCCCCCCCCCCCCTCCTCTCTCTCTGTGGATGACTTCGTCAACCACTTTGAAAAGAAGGTTGACGACATCCGATCCTCGTTTGTTAAGTCTAATGACACTGCTGGTCCTGCTCACACTGCCCTACCCTATGCTTTGACTTCTTTCTCCCCTCTCTCTCCAGATGAAATCTTGCGACTTGTGACTGCAGGCCGCCCAACAACCTGCCCGCTTGACCCCATCCCCTCCTCTCTTCTCCAGACCATCTCCGGTGACCTTCTCCCCTACCTCACCTCGCTGATCAACTCATCCTTGACCGCTGGCTATGTCCCTTCCGTCTTCAAGAGAGCGAGAGTTGCACCCCTTCTCAAAAAACCAACACTCGATCCCACTGATGTCAACAACTACAGACCAGTATCCCTTCTTTCTTTTCTTTCCAAAACTATTGAGCGTGCCGTCTTTAGCCAACTCTCTTGCTATCTCTCTCAGAATGACCTTCTTGATCCAAACCAGTCAGATTTCAGGACTGGTCATTCAACTGAGACTGCTCTTCTCTGTGTCACGGAGGCTCTCCGCACTGCTAAAGCTAACTCTCTCTCCTCTGCTCTTGTCCTTCTAGACCTGTCTGCTGCCTTTGATACTGTGAACCATCAGATCCTCCTCTCCACCCTCTCCGAGCTGGGCATCTCCGGCGCGGCTCACTCCTGGATCGCGTCCTACCTGACCGGTCGCTCCTACCAAGTGGCGTGGCGAGAAGCTGTCTCCGCACCACGTGCTCTCACCATTGGTGTCCCCCAGGGCTCAGTTCTAGGCCCTCTCCTATTCTCCCTATACACCAAGTCACTTGGCTCTGTCATATCCTCACATGGCCTCTCCTATCATTGCTATGCTGACGATACACAACTAATCTTCTCCTTTCCCCCTTCTGATAACCAGGTGGCGAATCGCATCTCTGCATGTCTGGCAGACATATCAGTATGGATGACGGATCACCACCTCAAGCTGAACCTTGGCAAGATGGAGCTGCTCTTCCTCCCGGGGAAGGACTGCCCGTTCCATGATCTCGCCATCACGGTTGACAACTCCATTGTGTCCTCCTCCCAGAGTGCGAAGAGCCTTGGCGTGACCCTGGACAACACCCTGTCGTTCTCCGCTAACATCAAGGCGGTGACCCGATCCTGCAGGTTCATGCTCTACAACATTCGGAGAGTACGACCCTGCCTTACACAGGAAGCGGCACAGGTCCTAATCCAGGCACTTGTCATCTCCCGTCTGGATTACTGCAACTCGCTGTTGGCTGGGCTCCCTGCCTGTGCCATTAAACCCCTACAACTCATCCAGAATGCCGCAGCCCGTCTGGTGTTCAACCTTCCCAAGTTCTCTCATGTCACCCCGCTCCTCCGCACACTCCACTGGCTTCCAGTTGAAGCTCGCATCTGTTACAAGACCATGGTGCTTGCCTATGGAGCTGTGAGGGGATCGGCACCTCTGTACATTCAGGCTCTGATCAGTCCCTACATCCAAACGAGGGCATTGCGTTCATCCACCTCTGGCCTGCTGGCTCCCCTTCCTCTGCGGAAGCATAGTTCCCGCTCAGCCCAGTCAAAACTGTTCGCTGCTCTGGCACCCCAATGGTGGAACAAGCTCCCTCACGACGCCAGGACAGCGGAGTCACTCACCACCTTCCGGAGACATTTGAAACCCCACCTCTTTAAGGAATACCTGGGATAGGATGAAGTAATCCTTCTACCCCCCCCCCCCCCCCCCAAAAAAAAAAAAAAAAAAAAAAAAAAAAAGATATTGTAAAGTGGTTATCCCACTGGCTATAGGGTGAATGCACCTATTTGTAAGTCGCTCTGGATAAGAGCGTCTGCTAAATGACGTAAATGTAAATGTAAAAACAACACATACAGTAACACAACACACACAGTAACACAACACATACAGTAACACAACACACACAGTAACACAACACATACAGTAACACAACACATACAGTAACACAACACATACAGTAACACAACACACACAGTAACACAACACATACAGTAACACAACACACACAGTAACACCACACATACAGTAACACCACACATACAGTAACACAACACATACAGTAACACAACACATACAGTAACACAACACATACAGTAACACAACACACACAGTAACACCACACATACAGTAACACAACACATACAGTAACACATGAGAGCAAACACACACAAGACATAGGCCTACTGTACGAGTACAAACACGCATGCACGCACGCACACACACACACACACACAGAGAGAGAGACAGAGTACACAAACCTCCCCACTCCTCTCCAAATCCTGTCTGAAGCCAGCACAGATGCACCACTGTCTCTTTCCCCTTCACTCCATGGCAACAGGCTCCACATGATCCACAGCGCTGTTAGAAGACAATAGTGGTGGGTTTAAATGAGCTTTTCAAGGTCTGGGAGACTTAAATGAATGCAGGCAGGTAGGTGCCCCTCAAACTGCAACTAAAGACTTTACTCTATTCTCCATCAGCCTCCATGCAATGCCCACGACACACGTCCAGTATTGACAAACACAAAGAAGTAGAACATGAACACTCCGACCTTCACTCAACACATTGCGACTTATTATGCATTTATCGCACAGTTGGGCACAATTAAATAGCAGGGTTCTATACAAACAATCAATAGAACAGAAAATAATGTCCTCCTGTTAAGTCCTCTGCTATATGCATTTATCGACCAGGTGATCCCCAGGTGCATTATGGAGGTGTGGGTTGAGGGGCATTCGAGCCATGGGTACGCAGCACACCTAACAAGGAGGATGCAGTGGACATACCCAGTGAATGGCTATGCATTGTAAGGAAAGTTTATTGTAAAGTTACCTAGGGGTAATAAATGCACTTCCTGCCTCGCAGAGCTGTATGACCCAGGCACCAGAGGACCAGGGGACCGTACCACTGGCATCAAAATCCCAGCATCAGCAGTCCTCTGACAGTGACGAATAGAAACAAAGACAGGTGTGAGTGGCAGTCAGCGGAGTGGGACTGCACCGTCTGTCCACCAACGACCGGATCCCACCGCAGCCACCAGTGGACACGCATCTGATGACTGGCCCTCTGTGACAACCCCAATCAGTCGCTTAATATTCTCCCTGCATTCTCTCCTCTATGTCCCACAGTGACTCAGATGTCAGTGGAGAGCAACCTTTCAGGAAATAAATTATTAATAGTCGCTTATAACAAAGTTGTGTCACCATAAGGCAGGTTGACATTGAGATCCAAACAATCAAAAAGCACAAATAAAAATAATGAAATATGTCACTTATTGGATCTTGAATTGGGACAGAGGACACATGGATTCTGAATATATCTTCTGGGACCAGCCATTTGTACAGTTTAGATTCAAAAGTGTACTTTTTTTGTAATGTCCTCATTGACAGTTGCTCAGTGAGCTACAAGATAAAAGTAATAACTTCTGTTTTCAGTGTTAACGAGATATCAAAGTATTAACTGTTGTTTGTCGTGTTAAATCCTGAGTAAATATGTCAATAGAAGTATTATAATGTGTATTGTTATTGCCACCCCTTCATTAATTATTTACCAGCGACTGGCCAAAGGCTATATTGTTGTCTACGGAGAAAATTAAATATTGATAAAGCTCCAGCATTCACCCCCAGATTTCATTGTTAACAAATATGTTTTGTTTGCAAAACAATTTTGCCTTTAATAATTCATCAAAAGGGGGAGAGGCTATTATCATTCAGTGTCAGCATCCCACTGACTGTTGAAGTCAGAGATCATGTCCTTTTCACTGACAATACATGCAAACCCTGTGTCCTCTTCAATACATTATTGAAAAATATTCTGTAAGGTTGTTTTAGAGATTGGCACAGGGACCGATTCATAACATGCATGGAACTGACCCAAAGTCTGTCTCTTTGAAAAGTCAAGAGACGTTGCGTGATGGCACTAGAAAATACTTGTTTACATCCATATGCTGTTTGGGGATTTTAGCATTCACTTTGCCTTTCACCGACTGTTGCTAAATTAATGAGTAGTGTATGGTATTCCATAAACATTCAGTAACTTCCTGCCAGGACTAATCATACTTTCAGATAGTCTGAATAGTCTGGTACACAACATCACAATGTCAACAGTAGTGTCATTTTGATTCACCAGCATTTATATGAACGATAAAACCAAACTGATTGATAATTCAACCGGAACAAGCTGCATTTAAAGGGTACTTGAATTTGAAGACCACAAATCACACCAAAAAGATCACAATGTTCTGGAACGGGCTATAACGTTATGTATCATACATGTACACAGGCTGCATCCGTGACTCGGCTTGGGACCATGACTGTGACCCTCAAGACTGTCAATTATTCTTTATTTGTTAAGGGGGTTGAAACAAGAGCGCAAACAGGAGCCAGTTACGACCGGTTACCACAATAACCAGACGGAAAATCCAAACCCTTATTGACTAATCTGTCACCCGTCGGTAACTTAGCCTGATTTGACATTCCATTAACGGGGCCCTGGAAGAGGAATCGGAGGTGACGGTAGAGGAGAACGCTGGGGACAGCAGTTATTTATTTAAAAAAAAGAAATTAGGGGGTAGATCAGCTTTAATATTGCAGAGAGATTGTAACTTCCATCAATGTAATTGTCTGCATCACTTCCAATCCCCCATATGTTTGTTTTTTCTCGCAAATATATATATATATATATATATATATATATATATATATACAGTGGGGGAAAAAGTATTTAGTCAGCCACCAATTGTGCAAGTTCTCTCACTTAAAAATATGAGAGAGGCCTGTAATTTTCATCATAGGTACACGTCAACTATGACAGACAAAATGAGAATTATTTATCCAGAAAATCACATTGTAGGATTTTTTATGAATTTATTTGCAAATTATGGTGGAAAATAAGTATTTGGTCAATAGCAAAAGTTTCTCAATACTTTGTTATATACCCTTTGTTGGCAATGACACAGGTCAAACGTTTTCTGTATGTTTTCACAAGGTTTTCACACACTGTTGCTGGTATTTTGGCCCATTCCTCCATGCAGATCTCCTCTAGAGCAGTGATGTTTTGGGCGGCAGGTAGCTTAGTGGTTAAGAGCGTTGTGCCAGTAACCGAAAGGTCGCTGGTTCTAATCCCCGAGCCGACTAGGTGAAAAATCTGTCGATGTGCTCTTGAGCAAGGCACTTAATCCTAATTGCTCCTGTAAGTCGCTCTGGATAAGAGCGTCTGCTAAATGACTAAAATGTAAATGTAATGTTTTGGGGCTGTCGCTGGGCAACACAGACTTTCAACTCCCTCCAAATATTTTCTATGGGGTTCAGATCTGGAGACTGGCTAGGCCACTCCAGGACCTTGAAATGCTTCTTACGAAGCCACTCCTTCGTTGCCCGGGCGGTGTGTTTGGGATCATTGTCATGCTGAAAGACCCAGCCACGTTTCATCTTCAATGCCCTTGCTGATGGAAGGAGGTTTTCACTCAAAATCTCACGATACATGGCCCCATTCATTCTTTCCTTTACACGGATCAGTCGTCCTGGTCCATTTGCAGAAAAACAGCCCCAAAGCATGATGTTTCCACCCCCATGCTTCACAGTAGGTATGGTGTTCTTTTGATGCAACTCAGCATTCTTTGTCCTCCAAACACGACGAGTTGAGTTTTTACCAAAAAGTTATATTTTGGTTTCATCTGACCATATGACATTCTCCCAATCCTCTTCTGGATCATCCAAATGCACTCTAGCAAACTTCAGACGGGCCTGGACATGTACTGGCTTAAGCAGGGGGACACGTCTGGCACTGCAGGATTTGAGTCCCTGGCGGCGTAGTGTGTTACTGATGGTAGGCTTTGTTACTTTGGTCCCAGCTCTCTACAGGTCATTCACTAGGTCCCCCCGTGTGGTTCTGGGATTTTTGCTCACTGTTCTTGTGATCATTTTGACCCCACGGGGTGAGATCTTGCGTGGAGCCCCAGATCGAGGGAGATTATCAGTGGTCTTGTATGTCTTCCATTTCCTAATAATTGCTCCCACAGTTGATTTCTTCAAACCAAGCTGCTTACCTATTGCAGATTCAGTCTTCCCAGCCTGGTGCAAGTCTACAATTTTGATTCTGGTGTCCTTTGACAGCTCTTTGGTCTTGGCCATAGTGGAGTTTGGAGTGTGACTGTTTGAGGTTGTGGACAGGTGTCTTTTATACTGATAACAAGTTCAAACAGGTGCCATTAATACAGGTAATGAGTGGAGGACAGAGGAGCCCCTTAAAGAAGAAGTTACAGGTCTGAGAGAGCCAGAATTCTTGCTTGTTTGTAGGTGACCAAATACTTATTGTCCACCATAATTTGCAAATAAATTCATTAGAAATCCTACAATGTGATTTTCTGGATTTTTTTTCCTCAATTTGTCTGTCATAGTTGACGTGTACCTATGATGAAAATTACAGGCCTCTCTCATCTTTTTAAGTGGGAGAACTTGCACAATTGGTGGCTGACTAAATACTTTTTTCCCCCACTGTATACACATACTGTACATACATATAAATACATATACATACATATATATACATATCCTTTAAAAAAATATATTTCCCTTTATTACTTTCCAACCCCACCACCCCTTCCCTAATTGGAGTAAACTAGTGAACAACAATGCTTAGGCCTCTACTTCCAGCTTATACATACTATATACATTTTATGGACACAGTCAATTTTACAATAATTCTATTTTGTTTGTTTTTACTCCTGAACTTCCTCTACCCTCAACCTCTCCGATCATTTTCATGATGTCCATCCGGTTTGCTTCTATATGCCATATCTTTCTAACTGTGCTCTTTCACAAAAGCTCTCAACCTATAACCTATATACTTATTATGGACACAGTATGCTTTACATTAGTTATCTTGTTGTTATTAGTTGTTGTTAGTTGTTATTAGTCCCATCCTTCAACTCCATTCAACACCTCCCCATCTATCTCTTAACACCATCCATATTAGATTTCTATTTGCCATATATTTTTCAACTGTAGTGTGATGTTCTACAAAGGTTCTGAACCCTTCTATTCTCATTGTTTCTATAGATTGTAAATTTAAAATAAACATTTTTGCTAAAAGTATTATTATATTATTGATCGATTGACTATGACTTTTCAGATCACCCAGTAGTGCTACCTGCAGGGTTAGCTCCAGGTAAGTATTGCAATCCTTTAGCCATTCCTGGACCTGTGTCCAAAAACAAGCTACAAATGGACAGCACCAAAACAAATGATCTAATGATTCTGTCTTTTCGCAGCAAAATCTGCAGAGCTGGGAAGATTGTATCCCCCATATAAATAACATAACAGCAAGAATTTTGTATAATAATTTAAATTGAACAATTCTATGTTTTGAATCCGGTGTCGTTATGCGTATCAGTTCATAAACACTATGCCATGGAATCGGTACGTCAAAAATCTCTTCCCAACTATTTTGCAATCTATATGGGATGGCTGTCAATCCTTTGGTCCTTAAATGAAACTGGTATACTTTTTTATTGATCACAATTTTCTTTAACGAATTATGTTCTTTAATGCAGGGCCGACAGACAAGTTCCTTACTTTTTCCCCCTTCCACTTTCCTCTTCCATTTTTGCGGTAATGCTGCAATTATTTAGTTGTAATTTTGGGTAGAGCAGACATTTCCATATGTTTTTGTTAGCTGCATGTGCGACATAACTCCACCAGTCCTACCTATGATATCATTTACGAAGATTATACCTTTTTAAAACATTCCTTTAAAAAAAAAATGTTTTTTTAATCAATTTAAGTTTAACCACAATATTTGTTGCATTTTTTGTTCTGTCGTTTCTGGAGGATTAAATTGAAATTGCAACCAACTTTCTATGGCTTGTTTTAGAAATAGTGATATTTAGGAGATTATTTCCTTTTCAAATAACTGAAAGTGAGAGGTTGTAATCTGAATAAAGGGAAAAAGGCCATTCTTGAACATTGGGTGAGACAATCTTACTAATTTGCTAGAGAACCAGTTCAGATTTAAGTATAACTTTTGTATGACTGAAGCTTTTAGTGATAGGTCTAATGTTTTAATATCTAATAATTTATTTCCTCAGAATTCATATTAATTATATAAACATTATATGGGGACAGCCGTTGGCTGATTTACTGGTAGGGAGAGCTGCTGTTGGCTGATTTACTGGTAGGGAGAGCTGCTATTGGCTGATTTACTGGTAGGGAGAGCTGCTGTTGGCTGATTTACTGGTAGGGAGAGCTGCTGTTGGCTGATTTACTGGTAGGGAGAGCTGCTGTTGGCTGATTTACTGGTAGGGAGAGCTGCTATTGGTTGATTTACTGGTAGGGAGAGCTGCTCACCTCATCGCTGTCACGCTGCTTCACAGGTCAGCTGCTCTCACCGGACCCCATTAAAATGACGGTCCACCTTGTGGCATACGTTACGCTCTAGTAGGCGCACCACCGCCACTGACGCCGCCCATCGGGATGACTTCGCAGGCAGACACTTTTCTTTGGAACAGCCAGAGAATGAAGAGTAGAGGAGGAGGACTTGAAATAACATACAGAACAAACTCAAAGGAAAATTACTCAGAGAGGGAAATGCATGCTGCACATGAAAGTTAAAATGTTTCTTTTTATTTTAGGTTATCTTCACTGTTTTCACATTTCCTAGAAGTGAAATTCCTCCAAAGAGAAAAAGGAGCCTCGTACTATTCCGACCTTCACAGCAGCATGACACACAATGACATGGTTTTGTAAGGGGGTCAAAGGTTATTGCCGCAGACTTTACACAGCTCAACTCAGAGTACAACACAAAGCCCAGTCAGTCCTGTTTCTCCCTCTCTGGCCCAAATTCACCATAGCCTGAATCACACTTCAGGGACAACTAATGGACATCATGACATAAATGTGTTTTATAGCACAGCTGCTGGGGGCAGGCTGTTTTTTTATGCTTTCTGGCCTCAACAACATGGCCACCTGCTCAGCGTATAAACCCCCTCTGCCCGCCTGCCTCCATGGGCACGCTCCGCGACAAACAAAGACATACGAGGGCGGTGCGGAAAGAAGCCCACTGAGCCAAAATGGCCGCCCGGCTGCATATGCTTCGATCCTGGGCCCCATTCAAATGGATTCCAACGACTAAGAATCCCTGGGGAACGGTCTTGCTTGGTTCAGGGCCCAGCTGATGGATCTCTCCCCCCTCTGCTCTTTTCCCCCATAATGGGCCTGCCCTGTACGTGTCACTTCTAGACATCTCTGTTTGCCTAACCTTCCGGGATGCACACAGCGATTACATCAACCCCCACGGGAGATACCATGCTGTGGAATGTGGAACCCACAGGGGGGATGTGAATGGGAAGAAGTAGTTACTGAAATTTGGGAGCCCACCACTGCATGCCCACTCCAGCACCTGCTCTTCCGGTGAATGGGTACCTGTGAGTGGAGCAGAGAGGCGGAGGTCACAGCCAGGGTTTGGTAAGAGGGCTTATGAAAGCGAAAGAGTCCTCTCTCTCTCGCTCTCGACAGGGATGCATTATTCTCTCTACCAATTCATAATATGGGCGTTTATGAAACGTGACGAATGTGCCAAGGCTGTACAGTCTACATGAAATACTAATGAGGAAGCCGCCCCAGCATGGAAGAGCTACCCCTAATATCAACCGTCACCTTGTGCCAGTCACTCCGCTCCCAAGAAGGACTGAGAGACAGAAAATACGTCTGCACACATTACGTCGTGATGGAGATAAACCCACACGGCCATGTGGGCACGTGTGGGCAGTGTGCCACGGCAGGTTGGTGCAAGAGCAGGGCATCCAGGACGTAGAGACGACAGGATATTGTCATACGTTGTCTCTGTGTCACGGGGATCGGTGCTGGCAGACTATGGCAGCGTCACCTGTGTGCTGACTCGCTGTGTGCATATGTACTCAAGCTGAGGTGCTACCAGTGGGTTATATTTCAGACTCAGTCCTCCTGCCGTTCCTCAATGAGTAATAATAATATAATAATAATAATAATAATAATAATAATAATAATAATATGCCATTTAGCAGACGCTTTTATCCAAAGCGACTTACAGTCATGCGTGCATACATGTTTGTGTATGGGTGGTCCCGGGGATCGAACCCACTACCTTGGCGTTACAAGCGCCGTGCTCTACCAGCTGAGCTATTGAGTGAGTCAGACAGACACTCAATAGCATAGAGGAAGCCACAGCCTCATTCAACAGTCTGTAAGCATATTACATGTCTAGGGTCTGAGCACTAGGTTTGACAATAGACATCTGGACATGAATAAAGAAGGCTACAAAAAACAGTTCTACCTCAAGACACTTCACGTTGATTACTATTCCCAGTAAAATAGAAAATACAACTGTTTTTTTGTCCTTGGATAGTCACAACAATGTCCTAGAGCAGGGTTTCCCAAACCATCAAGCTTTGATTATTTGAATCAGCTGTGTAGTGCTAGGGCAAAAACCAAAACGTGCACCCAGGGGGGGCCCCAGGACCGAGTTTGGGAAGCCCTGTCCTAGAGTAAGATGATGTTTTGGAATTGAAGTGGTGCAGTATCTGCCCTTTATATTCATGCTGGGCTAAAGTGGTGCAGTATCTGAAGTGCTGAAGTGCATGCAACTGGGTACACTCACGTTCTATGACTAAAGAAACATTCAACACCAAATAAATCACTGAAAGATAAAGGTAATCTAACAGTAGACATTCAGAAATTAAGGGCTCTTTTTGGTGTAAAATTTGATATCAATGACATTGCATCAATATCTTAATAAAACATTATTATTTTGAGTATTTGGTACCAAGATTTTTCTTCATGATCTCTCTCATATTTTTATGATATTTTTCAGTCTCTCTATCCTCTGATAGTCATACCTTTCAGACCATTTACATAGCAGAGCTATGAAAGCCTATTCTGACTGCAGTAGAACATCTCTTCTTCTTTATCTCTGCTGGCTATGCCAATGCAGGTCAGTCCTGGCTGCTAGGGGAAGAGGACAGAGGGGGAGATAAAAGCCTACTTTGCTTGCATGTTTGCTTGCTTGCACACTTTGAGCCTTTCAGTGCAAACTAAGTCCTGTTCTGTTTCAACTGGAGCATTATTAATGAATATGGGGTTAAGACGCCATGGCTCCAAACTGATAGCAGGCCTGAATAGAATGCCTACTTAATTTTTTCAGGAATGTGTGCAAGTGTGTGTGTGTGCATGTGGGTGTGCATGTGTTTGCACCTTCTCCGCAGGGACTACTTCAGCTAAGGGGCAAAAACAGAGTCAAACTTTAGGAAGGGCTTTAATGTACTTCGTAGTGAACCTGATCTTAAGAAAGCCTTTTTATGAAAACTGTTATTATTCAGGCTTCCACTTCTAGAAGGGCACTTACTCAATTACCAAGCTTTCTTCCTCCCTCCCTCAATCCACCCCTCCTTCCATGTTCTTGGGTTTGCATCACGGCTGCTTGTAAATGCATCGCCACGGGCTAAGAGCATGGGCCGCTTAGTGGAGCAATGTGGGGCAGATCAGTAAGAATTCAGTGAGTCAGCCTTTTACTAATGCTATTGTGTTGCTGGGACCTTTCAATATGCATATTCTCACATTTCAATCAGTAAGCATAACCAGATGCAACAAACTGAACACTGATATTTTGGGGACTACCCTATTCCAGCAATAATGTATAGACAAAATACACACTATACTATACATACTATACAAGGAGTATTCAACTCTTACCCTACAAGGTCCGAAGCCTGCTGGTTTTCTGACCTACTTGATAATTAATTGCACACACCTGGTGTCCCAGGACTAAATCAGTCCCTGATTAAAGGGGAAGAATGAAGAAATGCAGTGGAACTGGCTTCGAGGTCCAGAGTTGAGTTTGACGGTAATATACTATACTATACACAATATACTTAACATACTATACTATACACACTATACTATACACATAGTGCGTTGCAAAAGTATTCATCCCCTTGGCATTTTCCTATTTTGTTGCATTACAACCTGTAATTTAAATGGATTTTTATTTGGATTTAATGTAATGGACATACACAAAATAGTCCAAATTGGTGAAGTAAAATGAAAAAAATTACTTGTTTAAAAAAATTCTAAAAAATAAATAACGGAAAAGTGGTGCGTGCATATGTATTCACCCTCTTTGCTATGAAGCCCCTAAATAAGATCTGGTGCAACCAATTACCTTCAGAAGTCAAATAATTAGTTAAATAAAGTCCATCTGTGTGCAATCTAAGTGTCACATGATCTGTCACATGATCTCAGTATATATACATTTGTTCTGAAAGGCCCCGGAGTCTGCAACACCACTAAGCAAGTGGCACCACCAAGCAAACGGCACCATGAAGACCAAGGAGCTCTCCAAACAGGTCAGGGACAAAGTTGTGGAGAAGTACAGATCAGGGTTGGCCGCCCACCAAAACTCACGGACCAGGCAAGGAGGGCATTAATCAGAGAGGCAACAAAGAGACCAAAGATAACCCTGAAGGAGCTGCAAAGCTTCACAGCTGAGATTGGAGTATCTGTCCATAGGACCACTTTAAGCCGTACACTCCACAGAGCTGGGCTTTACGGAAGAGTGGCCAGAAAAAAAGCCATTGCTTAAAGAAAACAATAAGCAAACATGTTTGGTGTTCACCAAAAGGCACATGGGAGACTCCCCAAACATATGGAAGAAGGTACTCTGGTCAGATGAGACTAAAATTGAGCTTTTTGGCCATCAAGGAAAACGCTATGTCTGTCGCAAACCCAACACCTCTCATCACCCCGAGAACACCATCCCACAGTGAAGCATGGTGGTGGCAGCATCATGCTGTGGGGATGTTTTTCATCGGCAGGGACTGGGAAACTGGTCAGAATTGAAGGAATGATGGATGGCGCTAAATACAAGGAAATTCTTGAGGGAAACCTGTTTCAGTCTTCTAGAGATTTGAGACTAGGACGGAGGTTCACCTTCCAGCAGGACAATGACCCTAAGCATACTGCTAAAGCAACACTTGAGTGGTTTAAGGGGAAACATTTAAATGTCTTGGAATGGCCTAGTCAAAGCCCAGACCTCAATCCAATTGAGAATCTGTGGTATGACTTAAAGATTACTGTACACCAGCGGAACCCATCCAACTTGAAGGAGCTGGAGCAATTTTGCCTTGAAGAATGGGCAAAAATCCCAGTGGCTAGATGTGCCAAGCTTAAAGAGACATACTCCTAGAGACTTGCAGCTGTAATTGCTGCAAAATGTGGCTCTACAAAGTATTGACTATGGGGGGGTGAATAGTTATGCACGCTCACGTTTTCAGTTTTTTTGACTTATTTCTTGTTTGTTTTACAAGAAAAAATATTTTGCATCTTCAAAGTGGTAGGCATGTTGTGTAAATCAAATGATACAACCCCCCCAAAAATCCATTTTAATTCTACGTTGTAAAGCAATAGGAAAAATGCCAAGGAGGGTAAATACTTTCGCAAGCCACTGTATACTATAATATAAATACTATACTATACATACCTATACTATAATATACACACTACACTATAAAATATACAGACTATATTATACATACTATACTAGAATACTATACTATACATACTATACTATACATACTTTACTATACATACAATGCTTTACATAATATACTATACATACTATACTATACACACTATACTATACATAGCATATATATCGTATAATACATATTATACTATACATACTATACTATAATATAATATACTATACAAACTATACTATACATACGATACTATAATATACACTACCGGTCAAAAGTTTTAGAACACCTACTCCTTCAAGGGTTTTTCTTTATTTGTACTATTTTCTATATTGTAGAATAATAGTGAAGACATCAAAACTATGAAATAACACATATGGAATCATATAGTAACCAAAAAAGTGTTAAACAAATCAAAATATATTTTATATTTGAGATTCTTCAAATAGCCACCCTTTGCCTTGATGACAGCTTTGCACACTCTTGGCATTCTCTCAACCAGCTTCATGGAATGCATTTCAATTAACAGGTGTGCCTTGTTAAAAGTTAATTTGTGGAATTTCTTTCCTTCTTAATGCGTTTGATCCAATCAGTTGTGTTGTGACAAGATAGGGGGGGTATACAGAAGATAGCCCTATTTGGTAAAAGACCAAGTCCATATTATGACAAGAACAACTCAAATAAGCAAAGAGAAACGACAGTCCATCATTACTTTGAGACATGAAGGTCAGTCAATACGGAACATTCAAGTGCAGTCGCAAAAACCATCAAGTGCTATGATGAAACTGGCTCTCATGAGGACCGCCACAGGAATAGAAGACCCAGAGTTACCTCTGCTGCAGAGGATAAGTTCATTAGAGTTAACAGCCTCAGAAATTGCAGCCCAAATAAATCCTTCACAGAGTTCAAGTAACAGACACATCTCAACATCAACTGTTCAGAGCAGTCTGTGTGAATCAGGCCTTCATTGGTGAATTGCTGCAAAGAAACCACTACTAAAGAACACCAATAAGAAGAAGAGACTTGCTTGGGCCAAGAAACACGAGCAATGGACATTAAACCGGTGGAAATGTGTCCTTTGGTCTGGAGTCCAAATTGGAGATTTTTGGTTCCAACCGCTGTGTCTTTGTGAGACGCGGTGTGGGTGAACGGATGATCTCCGCATGTGTATTTCCCACCGTAAAGCATGGAAGAGGAGGTGTTATGGTGTGGGGGTGCTTTGCTGGTGACACTGTCTGTGATTTATTTAGATTTGAAGGCACACTTAACCAGCATGGCTGCCACAGCATTCTGCAGCGATACACCATCCCATCTGGTTTGGGCTTAGTGGGACTATCATTTGTTTTTCAACAGGACAATGACCCAACACACCTCCAGGCTGTGTAAGGGCTATTTTACCAAGAAGGAGAGTGATGGAGTGCTGCATCAGGACCTGGCCTCCACAATCCCCCGACCTCAACCCAATTGGGATGGTTTGGGATGAGTTTTTATTTTTTTATCTTTATTTAACTAGGCAAGTCAGTTAAGAACAAATTCTTATTTACAATTGTGCGCCACCCTATGGGACTCCCAATCACGGCCGGTTGTGATACAGCCTGGAATCGAACCAGGGGGTCTGTAGTGATGTCTCAAGCACTGAGATGCAGTGCCTTAGACCGCTGCGCCACTCGGGAGCCCAGAGGGAAGGAAAAGCAGCCAACAAGTGCTCAGCATATGTGGGAACTCAAGGCAAAGGGTGGCTATTTGATTTATATTTTGATTTGTTTAACACATTTGTGGTTACTACATGATTCCTCATGTGTTATTTCACAGTTTTGATGTCTTCATTATTATTCTACAATGTAGAAAATAGTACAAAGAAAAACCCTTGAATGAGTAGGTGTTCTAAATCTTTTGACCGGTAGTGTACATACTATACTATACATACTATAATGTACATATGATGCTATACATAATATACTATACAATACATATTATACTATATATACTATACATACCATACATACTTTAATATACAAACTATACTATACATACTATACTACACATACTATACTATAATATACTATACATAGTATAATATACTATACATACTATAATATACATACTATACTATACATACTACACTCTACACACTATAATATAATATACTATGCTATAACTTACTACACACTATACTATACTATATATACTATATTATACAAACTATAATATACATACTTTACCATACTGTATAAACTATACATACTGTACTATACATACTATACAAATTGTACTATACATACTATACTATATATACTATAGACAATATACTATACATAATGTAATATACTACACACATTATACACATTATACTATACTATTCATACTATACTTACTATACTATACATACTATACTATACATACTATACTATACATACTATACTATACTATACATACTATACTATACATACTATACTATACATACTATACATATTGTACATACTGTACTATACATACTATACTATAATATACTATACATACTATAATGCACATACTATACACACTATACTATACTATGCATAATATACTATTCAGACTATACTATACATATTATAGTTAATATGCATACTATACTATAAATACTATACAATAATATGCATAATATAATATACTATACATACGATGCTATACATACTATACATACTATACTATACACACTATACTATACCATACATCATATAATATACAGTGCCTTCGGAAAGTATTCAGACCCCTTGACTTTTTCCACATTTTGTTAAGTTAGTCTTATTCTAAAATTGATAGACTTTTGTTTTTTCCTCACACAATACCTCATAATGACAAAGCAAAAACAGGTTTTTGAATTTTTAGCAACTTTATTACAAATAAACTGAAATAAAACATTTACATAAGTATTCAGACCCTTAACTCAGTACTTTGTTGAAGCACCTTTGGCAGCGATTACAGCCTCAAGTCTTCTTGGGTATGACACTACAAGCTTGGCACACCTGTATTTGGGGAGTTTCTCCAATTCTTCATTGCCGATCCTCTCAAGCTCTGTCAGGCTGGATGGGGAGCGTCGCTGCACAGCTATTTTCAGGTCTCTCCAGTGATGTTTGATCGGGTTCAAGTCCAGGCTCTGGCTGGCCCACTCAAGGACATTCAGAGACTTGTCCCGAAGCCACTCCTGCGTTGTCTTGGTTGTGTGCTTAGGGTCGTTGTCCTGTTGGAAGGTGAGGTCCTGAGAGCTCTGGAGCAGGTTTTCATCAAGGATCTCTCTGTACTTTGCTCCGTTCATCTTTCCCTCGATCCTGACTAGTCTCCCAGTCCCTGCCACTGAAAATGGTGCCACCATCATGCTTCACCGTAGGGAAGGTGCCAGGTTTACTCCAGAAGTGACACATGACATTCAGGCCAAAGAGTTCAATCTTGGTTTCATCAGACCAGAGAATCTTGTTTCTCCTTTAGGTGCCTTTTGGCAAACTCCAAGCAGGCTGTCATGTGCCTTTTACTGAGGGGTGGCTTCCTTCTGGCCATTTTACCATAAAGGCCTGATTGGTGGAGTGCTACAGAGATGGTTGTCCTTCTGGAAGGTTCTCCCATCACCACAGAGGAACTCTGGAGCTCTGTCAGAGTGACCATCTGGTTCTTGGTCACCTCCATTTACAGTGAGGGAAAAAAGTATTTCATCCCCTGCTGATTTTGTACGTTTGCCCACTGACAAAGACATGATCAGTCTATAATTTTAATGGTAGGTTTATTTGAACAGTTTAACAGTTTAACAGTTAATGTTTAACAGTTAATGGTAGGTTTATTTGAACAGTGTGACATTCTGTCACACCCTGGCTCTGGGACTCTATATGTTGAGCCAGGGTGTGTTCATTCTATGTGGTGTATTTCTATGTTGGGGGTTCTAGTTCTTCTGTTTCTTTGTTGGCCTGAGTGACTCCCAATCAGAGGCAACGAGTGTCAGCTGTGGCTGGTTGTCTCTGATTGGGAGCCATATTTAAACTGTCTGTTTTCCCTTGGTGTTTGTGGGTTTTTGTTCCAGTTGGTCATTGTTACCTAGGACGTTACGAGTCGTTTTGTATCGTGTGTGCACTTTAACTAATTAAAGTATGTTCGCTCAACACGCTGCGCCTTGGTCCTCCTCTATGTATGACGATCGTGACACATTCAAAAGTGACCAAAACATCAGCCAGGAAGCATAGGAACTGAGAAGTGGTTTGTGGTCACCACCTGCAAAACCAGTCCTTTATTGGGGGTGTCTTGCTAATTGCCTATAATTTCCACCTGTTGTCTATTCCATTTGCACAACAGCATGTGAAATGTATTGTCAATCAGTGTTGCTTCCTAAGTGGATAGTTTGATTTCACAGAAGTGTTATTGACTTGGAGTTACATTGTGTTGTTTAAGTGTTCCCTTTATTTTTTTGAGCAGTGTATTATACTATACAATAATATACTATACATACTATAATATACATACTATACAATACCCACTATACAATACAATATACTATACTATACTATACACACATGCTATACTATACATACTATACTATACACACTATACTATGCTATACACACTATATTATACAGTGGGGAAAAAAAGTATTTAGTCAGCCACCAATTGTGCGAGTTCTCCCACTTAAAAAGATGAGAGAGGCCTGTAATTTTCATCATAGGTACACGTCAACTATGACAGACATTTACATTACATTTACATTTTAGTCATTTAGCAGACGCTCTTATCCAGAGCGACTTACAGTTAGTGAATACATATTTTTTTTATACTGGCCCCCCGTGGGAATTGAACCCACAACCCTGGCGTTGCAAACGCCATGCTCTATCAACTGAGCTACATCCCTGCCGGCCATTCCCTCCCCTACCCTGGACGACGCTGGGCCAATTGTGCGCCTCCCATGAGTCTCCCGGTCGCGGCCGGCTGCGACAGAGCCTGGATAAATTGAGAGAAAAAAATCCAGAAAATCACATTGTAGGATTTTTTATGAATTTATTTGCAAATTATGGTGGAAAATAAGTATTTGGTCACCTACAAACAAGCAAGATTTCTGGCTCTCACAGACCTGTAACTTCTTCTTTAAGAGGCTCCTCTGTCCTAAACTCGTTACCTGTATTAATGGCACCTATTTGAACTTGTTATCAGTATAAAAGACACCTGTCCACAACCTCAAACAGTCACACTCCAAACTCTACTATGGCCAAGACCAAAGAGCTGTCAAAGGACACCAGAAACAAAATTGTAGACCTGCACCAGGCTGGGAAGACTGAATCTGCAATAGGTAAGCAGCTTGGTTTGAAGAAATCAACTGTGGGAGCAATTATTAGGAAATGGAAGACATACAAGACCACTGATAATCTCCCTCGATCTAGGGCTCCACGCAAGATCTCACCCCGTGGGGTCAAAATGATCACAAGAACGGTGAGCAAAAATCCCAGAACCACACGGGGGTCCTAGTGAATGACCTGCAGAGAGCTGGGACCAAAGTAACAAAGCCTACCATCAGTAACACACTACGCCGCCAGGGACTCAAATCCTGCAGTGCCAGACGTGTCCCCCTGCTTAAGCCAGTACATGTCCAGGCCCGTCTGAAGTTTGCTAGAGTGCATTTGGATGATCCAGAAGAGGATTGGGAGAATGTCATATGGTCAGATGAAACCAAAATAGAACTTTTTGGTAAAAACTCAACTCGTCGTGTTTGGAGGACAAAGAATGCTGAGTTGCATCAAAAGAACACCATACCTACTGTGAAGTATGGGGGTGGAAACATCATGCTTTGGGGCTGTTTTTCTGCAAAGGGACCAGGACGACTGATCCGTGTAAAGGAAAGAATGAATGGGGCCATGTATCGTGAGATTTTGAGTGAAAACCTCCTTCCATCAGCAAGGGTATTGAAGATGAAACGTGGCTGGGTCTTTCAGCATGACAATGATCCCAAACACACCGCCCGGGCAACGAAGGAGTGGCTTCGTAAGAAGCATTTCAAGGTCCTGGAGTGGCCTAGCCAGTCTCCAGATCTCAACCCCATAGAAAATCTTTGGAGGGAGTTGAAAGTCCGTGTTGCCCAGCGACAGCCCCAAAACATCACTGCTCTAGAGGAGATCTGCATGGAGGAATGGGCCAAAATACCAGCAACAGTGTGTGAAAACCTTGTGAAGACTTACAGAAAACGTTTGACCTGTGTCATTGCCAACAAAGGGTATATAACAAAGTATTGAGAAACTTTTGTTATTGACCAAATACTTATTTTCCACCATAATTTGCAAATAAATTCATTAAAAATCCTACAATGTGATTTTCTGGATAATTTTTTCTCATTTTGTCTGTCATAGTTTACGTGTACCTATGATGAAAATTACAGGCCTCTCTCATCTTTTTAAGTGGGAGAACTTGCACAATTGGTGGCTGACTAAATACTTTTTTTCCCCACTGTACATACTATACTATACATATTGTACACACTATACTATACTATACATACTACACTATACACACTATACCGTATTATACATACTATACTGTGCATACTATACTAGACATACTATACAATGCATAGTATACTATTCATACTATACTATACTGTACTATACCATACATACTATACAAACTATTCATACTATACTATACATACGGTACTATACATACTGTCCTATACATACTATACACAATGTACTATACATACTATACTATACACACTATACCATGACATACTATACTATGCTATACATACTATACTATACTTGCAGCATGGTTTTGTACTGTAGCTCTTTGTGACTTCTCATATGAGACCTTGAACATTTCATTGCTTGTTTAAATCAGGGGAAAAAACTGAAAGGAATATGACATTGAAGAATTAAGATGTTTTGATATCTGTTTCTCTGTAAAAAGTTAGTTTAATTAAATCATAGTAATCACTGTTGTTTTTCTCCACCTGGCACTGACCTGAGTTGGAGGAAGAAGGTGAGATGTCCTGTGTGTTGCACATTGAAGTAATGTATTCTATCAAACTGAAATTCCCTATTCCACATCGTAGAGAAGTCTGTTCTTCCAATGAGCCATATTATATCTATTTGATTATGTGAATACATTTCTGAAGGAGTGCCTCGCATAGGTCTGGCAAGTGCATATGATCTATTTCCTTGTTTGAATGAACTATAAGACAGATAAAACAAACAAGGTACATTCTTACTCTCAAGTTTGATATGAATCACCCTCCCTCTTAGGCAACAGACACTCAGTACTTTGGGGCCGATTCAGACTTAGGAATTTACGCCTTTCTTACGCACGCCTTTCCTACGCACTTCTCAGTATTTGATTTTCAGACTTACCTTATTCAGTCGTGCAATGCACTCTACGGGTGTGGCTACCTTGCACGCTCTGAATAAATGTAATTAAACCGCAGATAACCCTCCCACTTGCTGGCCAACTTATTTTCTCATGGAGTTTTCATTCAATAGGGTTTTCAGTACATTTATCTTAAGGCATCCCTTTAAATACGGTGTACCGTTTAGTTAGAATTTTGTCTAGACCCACTAGAATATAGAGAGAACGGGTTCAGAATATTAGGGATCAATTAATGATTTTAAAAAATATATATGCATAGTCTCAGTTTCAGAACCAATTGGTAGATTCAAAAATACTCTGATCTTGTAGATTATTTAGGTTTATGAATGTATTTATGAATCATAAAAAACTGGTTTGGAGAGCATTTATGCACGAAAGAAAGAAAACGGTGGTTTGATTCATTTTGAAAATTGCCACATTCAGTTCTTCAACACATGGTAATGTTTGAATATTATTGTACATATAATTATAATAGGGAGAATAGTGTACAATAGTAGGCTCTACCCTCGTCTATTGCCTGCACTAACCACACAGCCAAATATTATGCCATGCGTCAGGTTCAAACTGTTATGGCCTGGTCTGCACTCAGCTCCATAACTATTTAATTATCCTACATTTCTTTCTTTTTTAAATATGATCAACTGTTACTGATCCTCAGCAACAACCACATGGCCGTGATGGCATTTACAGAGGAATCAAATGAAGGTAAACGAAACAATGTAATTAAATGGAATGATAATGTAGGCTATACCAACTGAAGGGAACTAACAGTAAATTGGCAGTTGAATATGTGTTGTTATTAGGCCTACTGAAGGTTGATCCTAGGGCTGTGGAAGTCATTTAATGTTGTCAGCCGGTGATTGTCAAGCAAATAACTGCCGGTCTGACATTAATCGATCGTTAATTAACATAAACACATTTAGCATCTCCTGGCTTCCACACATAGCCTACAAGCCATTGAACATCTACATTTGAAAAAGTCTAATAAATCCATTTAATATAGCCTACACCATCACAACAAATCCATTATTTGTTTTGACAGGTCTAAAGAAACATGATGTGAAGAACATGTAGTCTATTTCAGAAGAACAGAATAGCATACTCTGAGTTGTCATTATGTTAGGCCCTGATCTGGCTATGCCATATGGCTGTGAGCTACACTAGTTAATTTAGCAGACAAGATTTGCTTAGAATTCCGTGGCATTGTTTCATATTATTTTATAGTATGAAGAATACAATTGAATATACAGTAGCTGAATAAAATAGAAAGGATATTTTCTCCAAATGATTTGAGGGGGTGCTGTGTGGATGGGTCAACAAAGTAACAGGTCCTCCTATATGCTTAATTTAGAGTTACAGTGGCTTGCAAAAGTATATATGTTTGGAGAGCTCCTTGGTCTTCATGGTGCCGCTTGCTTGGTGGTGCCCCTTGCTTAGTGGTGTTGCAGACTCTGGGGCCTTTCAAAACAGGTGTATATACACTGAGATCATGTGACAGATCATGTGACACTTAGATTGCACACAGGTGGACTTTATTTAACTAATTATGTGACTTCTGAAGGTAATTGGTTGCACCAGATCTTATTTAGAGGCTTCATAGCAAAGGGGGTGAATACATATGCACACACCACTTTTCCGTTATTTATTTTTTTAGCATTTTGGAAACAAGTAATTTTTTTCATTTTCACAAAGTCTGCTCCCTCAGTTTTTATGATGGCAATTTGCATATACTCCAGAATGTTATGAAGAGTGATCAGATGAATTGCAATTAATTGCAAAGTCCCTCTTTGCCATGAAAATGAACTTAATCCACAAAAAACTTTTCCACTGCATTTCAGCCCTGCCACAAAAGGACCAGCTGACATCATGTCAGTGATTCTCTCATTAACACAGGTGAGAGTGTTGACGAGAACAAGGCTGGAGATCACTCTGTCATGCTGATTGAGTTAGAATAACAGACTGGAAGCTTTAAAAGGAGGGTGGGGCTTGAAAGCATTGTTCTTCCTCTGTTAACCATGGTTACCTTCAAGGAAACACGTGCCGTCATCATTGCTTTGCACAAAAAGGGCTTCACAGGCAAGGATATTGCTGCTAGTAAGATTCCACCTAAATCAACCATTTATCGGATCATCAAGAACTTCAAGGAGAGGGGTTCAATTGTTGTGAAGGCGGCTTCAGGGCGCACAAGAAAGTCCAGCAAGCTCAAGGACCATCTACTAAAGTTGATTCAGCTGCGGGATCGGGGCACCACCAGTGCAGAGCTTGCTCAGGAATGGCAGCAGGCAGGTTTGAGTGCATCTGCAAGCACAGTGAGGCGAATACTTTTGGAGGATGGCCTGGTGTCAAGAAGGGCAGCGAGGAAGCCACTTCTCTCCAGGAAAAACATCAGGGACAGACTGATATTCTGCAAAAGGTACAGGGATTGGACTGCTGAGGACTGGGGTAAAGTCATTTTCTCTAATGAATCCCATTTCCGATTGTTTGGGGCATCTGGAAAAAAGCTTGTCCGGAGAAGACAAGGTGAGCGCTACCATCAGTCCTGTGTCATGCCAACAGTAAAGCATCATGAGACCATTCATGTGTGGGGTTGCTTCTCAGCCAAGGGAGTGGGCTCACTCACAATTTTGCCTAAGAACACAGCCATGAATAAAGAATGGTACCAACACATCCTCAGAGAGCAACTTCTCCCAACCATCCAAGAACAGTTTGGTGACGAACAATGCCTTTTCCAGCATGATGGAGCACCTTGCCATAAGGCAAAAGTGATAACTAAGTGGCTCGGGGAACAAAACATCGACATTTTGGGTCCATGGCCAGGAAACTCCCCAGACCTTATTCCCATTGAGAACTTGTGGTCAATCCTCAAGAGGCGGTGGACAAACAAAAACCCACAAATTCTGACACCTCCAACCATTGATTATGCAAGAATGGGCTGCCATCAGTCAGGATGTGGCCCAGAGGTTAATTGACAGCATGCCAGGGCGGATTGCAGAGGTCTTGAAAAAGAAGGGTCAACACTGCAAATATTGACTCTTTGCATAAACTTAATGTAATTGTCAATAAAAGCTTTTGACACTTATGGAATGCTTGTAATTATACTTCAGTATACCATAGTAACATCTGACAAAAATATCTAAAAACACTGAAGCAGCAAACTTTGTGAAGACCAATACTTGTGTCATTCTCAAAACTTTTGACCACGACTGTATTTATGCAACTTTAGTTGTGATACAAACGTTAGGCTATATGTTTTGATTTCTAATACATTCTAAGGCTGCATGATGCGACTCTAATGATGATTTGAAAAAAGTCGCAAGAAGGGCATGAGCTCTGCTTTGTTTTTCTGCGCAGGCTGCACACTTGATAATGCCTCGAATTACCCAGCTGCATCCCCTTTGTGTGGTCGTAATGCCCCCTAAAATAATCCATGCCTTTTGCGGCCAGTGGCCGTTGTGCCCTTGGGCTGAATATAATAATTATAATTCCCTTCTTATAATTCCCTTCATGCTAGCCAGGTAGGCTATACTCCTGTTGAAAGATAAGCAATGTGCTTAAATATAGTAATAAATAAATATTAGACATTTGCATTGATGTCAGAGTGATTAGAGGGACAATAGAGTGCTGAGTACCAGGCAGTTAGTAAGTTTGGTAGGCTACTAATGACCATCAGCGGCATCAGAGCTTGGAGAAGCCTTGTTACTGTGACTAAGCGATCACGTGGAATTTGACTGCGGTCATGACTCGTGACCGCCGGTGTGGCGGTAATACGGTCACCGTAACAGGCCTAGTTGATACTGATAATAGCTAACATTCAACATGATAGAAATAGGAAACAGAGAAAGTCGGGGTAGCCTATAAATAAGACATTTGAGAGTGCCCATCCCTGAAAGTTAAAAGGCTATATAATTTCAATTCTGCATAATGTCACAGCATTTCATCAACTTTACAGTGGGAAAGTTGATAGGTTGATATGCTTCAGATTACTGCCATAGGACTGTGTCACGATCGTCATATGGAACAGACCAAGGCGCAGCGTGATGAACAAACATACTTTAATTAGTTAAAGTTTAAACACAATACAAAACAAGAAACGACTCGTGACGTCCAACGGTATCAATGACCGAACACGGAACAAAAACCCACAAACACAAAGGGAAAACAGACAGTTTAAATATGGCTCCCAATCAGAGACAACCAGCCAACAGCTGACACTCGTTGCCTCTGATTGGGAGTCACTCAGGCAAACATAGAAATCAACAAACTAGAACCCCCAACATAGAAATAAAACACATAGAATAAACACACCCTGGCTCAACAAATAGAGTCCCAGAGCCAGGGTGTGACAGTACCCCCCCCTAAAGGCGCGGACTGCGACCGCGCCTCAACTAAACAAAACAGGGGAGGGCTGGGCGGGCATACCTCCTCGGCGGCGGTTCTGGCTCCGGCCTTGACCACCACCCTCCAATACACCCCCCATAGCGCCCCTGGTCCAGTCTGGCCCCGCCGGCTGGAGCCGAACTGGACTTAGCAGGAGCGGTTAGCTTCAGCTCCATCGTGGAGCAGTTGACCGGTACCTTACCAGGCACCGGTGACCCAGGCACGGGTTGTGCTGGACTGACGACGCGCACCCCTGGCTTGGTGCGTGGAGGAGGGACGGGCCTTACCAGGCTGACGACTCGCACCCCTGGCTTGGTGCGTGGAGGAGGGTCGGGCCTTACCAGGCTGACGACTCGCACCCCTGGCTTGGTGCGAGTGGCAGGAACAGGCCGGGCCGGGCTGGCGACGCGCACCGTAGACTTGGTGCGAGTGGCAGGAACAGGCCGGGCCGGGCTGGCGACGCGCACCGTATACTTGGTGCGAGTGGCAGGAACAGGCCGGGCTGGCGACGCGCACCGTATACTTGGTGCGAGTGGCAGGAACAGGCCGGGCCGGGCTGGCGACCCGCACCGTATACTTGGTGCGAGTGGCAGGAACAGGCCGGGCCGGGCTGGCGACGCGCACCGTATACTTGGTGCGAGTGGCAGGAACAGGCCGGGCCGGGCTGTCGACGCACACCGTAGGCTTGGTGCGTGGAGCAGGGACTGGCCGGACTGGGCTGGCGACGCACACCGTAGGCTTGGTGCGTGGAGCAGGGACAGGCCGGACCGGGCTGGCGACGCACACCATAGGCTTGGTGCGTGGAGCAGGGACTGGCCGGACTGGGCTGGCGACGCACACTGTAGGCTTGGTGCGTGGAGCAGGGACAGGCCGGACCAGGCTGGCGACGCACACTGTAGGCTTGGTGCGTGGAGCAGGGACTGGCCGGACTGGGCTGGCGACGCACACTGTAGGCTTGGTGCGTGGAGCAGGGACAGGCCGAACCGGGCTGGCGACGCACACCGTAGGCTTGGTGCGTGGAGCAGGGACTGGCCGGACTGGGCTTGCGACGCACACCGTAGGCTTGGTGCGTGGAGCAGGGACAGGCCGAACCGGGCTGTGGAGACGGATAGGAGCCCTGGAGTGAAGAGCGGCCACAACCCGTCCTGGCTGAATGCCTACCCTCACACACTCTGTGTGAGGCATCCGCACAGGACGTACAGGGCGGTGTATCCGTAACCTGGTGGCCTCCAGAATCCGCCCCTCTTTTGCCTCCGTCAGCCCCGTCGTCCATGCCGTGTGCCCCCCCCTAAAAATTTTCTGGGGTTGCCTCTCGACCGCCCGACGACGACCCTGATCACGCCGTTGCTCCTCTCTACGGCGCACCTCCACCGTCTCTTCTCCCGGCGCTTCCTCCCATGTCCAGCCCAAGAGCTGCCCCTGGACACGCTGCTTGGTCGTTGCATGGTGGGTTTTTCTGTCACGATCGTCAGGGAGAGACCAATGCGCAGCGTGTTGAACGAACATAGTGAACTTTATTATCTTTAGTGATAATCGACACAATAAACAAAACAAGAAACGACTCGTGACGTCCAACGGTATCAATGACCGAACACGGAACAAAAACCCACAAACACAAAGGGAAAACAGACAGTTTAAATATGGCTCCCAATCAGAGACAACCAGCCAACAGCTGACACTCGTTGCCTCTGATTGGGAGTCACTCAGGCAAACATAGAAATCAACAAACTAGAACCCCCAACATAGAAATAAAACACATAGAATAAACACACCCTGGCTCAACAAATAGAGTCCCAGAGCCAGGGTGTGACAGACTGGTTTCACACTTGTCTCCAGTGATTATAAGGTAAAATAGATCTAAAACAAGTGTCATTTATATTTACAATTCCCTTATCCAAACGGATTTCTAATTTACCTAGCTCTTATCAATAGCTCTTATCAATTTGTAAATTACAGTGCATGGAGAATGGTGTTATTTCTATAATAACATTTTAATTTTATATTTTTTGAATTTTACCCCCTTTTTCTCACCAATTTCGTGATATCCAATTGCGATCCAACTCCCCAACGGGCTCGGCAGAGGCGAAGGTCGTGCCATGCGTCCTCCGAAACATGACCCACCAAACTTCTTTACACCCGCCCACTTAACCTGGAAGCCAGCTGCACCAATGTGCCGTAGGAAACACCATTCAACTGACGACCGAAGTCAGCCTGCAGGTGCCTGGCCCGCCACAAGGAGTCGCTAGAGCACGATGAGCCGAGTAAAGCCCCCCCGGACGACGCTGGGCGAATTGTGCTCCACCCTATGGGACTCCTGGTCACGGCCTGTTGTGACACAGCCTGGGATCAAACCCGGGTGTCATGTGTCAAATGTGCAGCGGTAGGACGGAGTCAGGCGCAGGACACAGAACTGAGTAACTCACGTACTTTACTCGACAATAAACAATACTAATCTCCACGCAGGGAAGACACACCAGCTCACATAAGTGTATGACACAAAACAAAGAACAAACACTCACAAAACCATGTGGGAACCAGAGGGTTAAATATGGAAATAATAATAATGCAATGGGAACCAGGTGTGTACAATCAAGACAAAACAAATGGAAAAATAAACGTAGATCGGTGGCAGCAAGAAAGCCGGTGACGACGACCGCCGATAGCCGCCCGAACAAGGAGAGGCACCAACTTCGGCAGAAGTCGTGACACTGGGTCTGTAGTGACGCCTCAAGCACTGTGATGCAGTGCCTTAGACCACTGCGCCACTCGGGAGAGAATTATGTTATTTCTATCTGAAAAAATCAAGTTAAGTAGACTTCCACTTGGAACCGGTTGGTTCACTAGACCTTATTCATGGTTTCCTCGCATGCAAAGGTGGTGGAATTATGAGGTTATTATGTCAAGGTCAGAATACGGTGTATCTGAAGACACACCTCCAACACAACTTCATTTATTAGATCTCCACCCAAAACGAATAGCAGGTAAATAGCATGCTATTCTCATGCTTAAGTTCAAGGTCAGAATACATACAGTGGGGAAAAAAAGTATTTAGTCAGCCACCAATTGTGCAAGTTCTCCCACTTAAAAAGATGAGAGAGGCCTGTAATTTTCATCATAGATACACGTCAACTATGACAGACAAATTGAGAAGAAAATATCCAGAAAATCACATTGTAGGATTTTTAATGAACTTATTTGCAAATTATGGTGGAAAATACGTATTTGGTCACCTACAAACAAGCAAGATATCTGGCTCTCACAGACCTGTAACTTCTTCTTTAAGAGGCTCCTCTGTCCTCCGCTCGTTACCTGTATTAATGGCACCTGTTTGAACTTGTTATCAGTATAAAAGACACCTGTCCACAACCTCAAACAGTCACACTCCAAACTCCACTATGGCCAAGACCAAAGAGCTGTCAAAGGACACCAGAAACAAAATTGTAGACTTGCACCAGGCTGGGAAGACTGAATCTGCAATAGGTAAGCAGCTTGGTTTGAAGAAATCAACTATGGGAGCAATTATTAGGAAATGGAAGACCACTGATAATCTCCCTCGATCTGGGGCTCCACCCAAGATCTCACCCTGTGGGGTCAAAATGATCACAAGAACGGTGAGCAAAAATCCCAGAACCACACGGGGGGACCTAGTGAATGACCTGCAGAGAGCTGGGACCAAAGTAACAAAGCCTACCATCAGTAACACACTACGCCGCCAGGGACTCAAATCCTGCAGTGCCAGACGTGTCCCCCTGCTTAAGCCAGTACATGTCCAGGCCCGTCTGAAGTTTGCTAGAGTGCATTTGGATGATCCAGAAGAGGATTGGGAGAATGTCATATGGTCAGATGAAACCAAAATATAACTTTTTGGTAAAAACTCAACTCGTCGTGTTTGGAGGACAAAGAATGCTGAGTTGCATCCAAAGAACACCATACCTACTGTGAAGCATGGGGGTGGAAACATTATGCTTTGGGGCTGTTTTTCTGCAAAGGGACCAGGACGACTGATCCGTGTAAAGGAAAGAATGAATGGGGCCATGTATCGTGAGATTTTGAGTGAAAACCTCCTTCCATCAGCAAGGGCATTGAAGATGAAACGTGGCTGGTTCTTTCATCATGACAATGATCCCAAACACACCGCCCGGGCAACGAAGGAGTGGCTTTGTAAGAAGCATTTCAAGGTCCTGGAGTGGCCTAGCCAGTCTCCAGATCTCAACCCCATAGAAAATCTTTGGAGGGAGTTGAAAGTCTGTGTTGCCCAGCGACAGCCCCAAAACATCACTGCTCTAGAGGAGATCTGCATGGAGGAATGGGCCAAAATACCAGCAACAGTGTGTGAAAACCTTGTGAATACTTACAGAAAACGTTTGACCTGTGTCATTGCCAACAAAGGGTATATAACAAAGTATTGAGAAACTTTTGTTATTGACCAAATACTTATTTTCCACCATAATTTGCAAATAAATTCATAAAAATTCCTACAATGTGATTTTCTGGAAAAAAAATTCTCATTTTGTCTGTCATAGTTGACGTGTACCTATGATGAAAATTACAGGCCTCTCTCATCTTTTTAAGTGGGAGAACTTGCACAATTGGTGGCTGACTAAATATTTTTTCCCCCACTGTATAGAGAGAAAGGTGCATAAAAAGGGAATGACCTTCCATTTACGTGTGTTTAACTAGGGTCGGAATTCCCCCCTTTCAGCAAAGACCCAAGTTTGCCAGATAAAAGTGCTCTCCCTTCAGTCCTGTTATACACCACACGTCCCAGAACAGATGTGCTACCTCTTTCCTCGCTATTGGAGCAGCTCCTATTTCCTCTTGAAGGGTCACTGACTGTCTGTCTAATGAAAGTACTGACAAAAGAGGAGTCTGCCTCAGTGATTTAAAGATGGCTGCCAGGGAGGAAGGGGAGGAAAGAGGGAGATGGGTAAGAATGGAAGATGTGTGTGGACGGCACATGTGGCTGGTGGCACATTAATTGGGGAGGACGGGCTCATTGTAAGGTCTGCAACGGAGTCAATGGAATGGTATCAAACGCATCAAACACATGGTTTCCATGTGTTTTATACCATTCCATTCCAGCCATTATTATGAGCCGTCCTCCCCTCACCAGCCTCCTGTGGTGGATGGGAGACATAGAAAGATGGGTGCCTAGGAGGGAGGCAGGAGGAGAGGGAGATGGAGAGGAGAGACAGGGGTGTGTGGATAGGAGACATTAACATATTCTGACAGGTTGTAGCCTTCCCTGTGACAACCCCTCCCAGCTGGCAAGAGACTACTCCTCCTGGATCAGGTTTCTGGTTGGGTGCGGTTTGGGGAAGATAGTGATGAAGAGGGATGGGGGAGTTGGGGCATAGATAGGACCATGTTGGGAGCTGCAGTGAGCTCCACAGCCCCAGGGCAGACGGGAGAAAAGAGGCCAGCTCACTGCCCGTTTGCTAGGGAGGGGAGAGGTGGAGAGACACTATGCCAGGAAGACAGAGACCCACATCCAGGGTCATGAGCAGCCTGAGCAGTCTGGAGAGGAGACGGACATCTTGGCTCTTCAGTGATCTAAAGGTCTATGATGAAAGACACTAACAACCCCTAGTCGGTCCCTAAATCTGATAGGATTGACATAAACAATATGGTACCTACCATAATGCTTAAACGTATCCATTTTATCTGAACTAGTGCCATGGGGTTAGGAGCTAGAGGTAAATTCTGAACATGGCCACAGATACAAATGAGAGCAAGAGGTTTGGTTCCGTACACTGGTACCAGAACAGGAGAACCCTCAAGAACCATGACATGTATGACGTCATTGCACTGGTATTACATTACAGTGTTGGCTGGCGATAATACTTCAAAATCAAATGAAATGTTATTTGTCACATACACATATTTAGCAGATGTTATTGCACGTGTAGCGAAATGCCACTGTTTCAACATCACATTGGGTTTAACAGGCTGATTAAATTCACTGCAGGTTCCACTTCTGCAAAAATCGAATCAAATCAATCAATCAATCAATTTTATTTTATATAGCCCTTCTTACATCAGCTAATATCTCGAAGTGCTGTACAGAAACCCAGCCTAAAACCCCAAACAGCTAGTAATGCAGGTGTAGAAGCACGGTGGCTAGGAAAAACTCCCTAGAAAGGCGAAAACCTAGGAAGAAACCTAGAGAGGAACCAGGCTATGAGGGGTGGCCAGTCCTCTTCTGGCTGTGCCGGGTGGAGATTATAACAGAACCATGCCAAGATGTTCAAAAATGTTCATAAGTGACAAGCATGGTCAAATAATAATCAGGAATAAATCTCAGTTGGCTTTTCATAGCCGATCATTAAGAGTTGAAAACAGCAGGTCTGGGACAGGTAGGGGTTCCATAACCGCAGGCAGAACAGTTGAAACTGGAATAGCAGCAAGGCCAGGCGGACTGGGGACAGCAAGGAGTCACCACGGCCGGTAGTCCCGACGTATGGTCCTAGGGCTCAGGTCTCTCAGTTGGCTTTTCATAGCCGATCATTAAAGAGTTGAAAACAGCAGGTCTGGGACAGGTAGGGGTTTCGTAGCCGCAGGCAGAACAGTTGAAACTGGAATAGCAGCAGGGCCAGGCGGACTGGGGACAGCAAGGTGTCATCATGCCCGGTAGTCCTGACGTATGGTCCTAGGGCTCAGGTTCTCAGAGAGAAAGAGAGAACGAGAGAATTAGAGAGAGCATACTTAAATTCACACAGGACACTGGATAAGACAGGAGAAGTACTCCAGGTATAACCAACTAACCCCAGCCCCCCGACACATAAACTACTGCAGCATAAATACTGGAGGCTGAGACAGGAGCGGTCCGGAGACACTGTGGCCCCATCCGAAGAAACCCCCGGACAGGGCCAAACAGGAAGGATATAACCCCACCCACTCCGCCAAAGCACAGCCCCCGCACCACTAGAGGGATATCCCCAACCACCAACTTACAATCCTGAGACAAGGCCGAGTATAGCCCACAGAGGTCTCCACCACAGCACAAACCAAGGGGGGGGCGCCAACCCAGACAGGAAGATCACGTCAGTAACTCAACCCACTCAAGTGACGCACCCCTCCCAGGGACGGCATGAAAGAGCACCAGCAAGCCAGTGACTCAGCCCCTGCAACAGGGTTAGAGGCAGAGAACCCCAGTGGAGAGGGGAACCGGCCCGGCAGAGACAGCAAGGGCTGTTCGTTGCTCCAGCCTTTCCGTTCACCTTCACACTCCTGGGCCAGACTACACTCAATCATATGACCTACTGAAGAGATAAGTCTTCAGTAAAGACTTAAAGGTTGAGACCGAGTCTGCGTCTCTCACATGGGTAGGCAGACTGTTCCATAAAAATGGAGATCTATAGGAGAAAGCCCTGCCTCCCGCTGTTTGCTTAGAAATTCTAGGGACAATTAGGAGGCCTGCGTCTTGTGACCGTAGCGTACGTATTGGTATGTACGGCAGGACCAACTCGGAAAGATAGGTAGGAGCAAGCCCATGTAACGCTTTATAGGTTAACAGTAAAACCTTGAAATCAGCCCTTGCCTTAACAGGAAGCCAGTGTAGGGAAGCTAGCACTGGAGTAATATGATCAAATTTCTTGGTTCTAGTCAGGATTCTAGCAGCCGTATTTAGCACTAACTGAAGTTTATTTAGTGCTTTATCCGGGTAGCCGGAAAATAGAGCATTGCAGTAGTCTAACCTAGAAGTAACAAATGCATGGATTAATTTTTCTGCATCATTTTTGGACAGAAAATTTCTGATTTTTGCAATGTTACGTAGATGGAAAAAAGCTGTCCTTGAAACAGTCTTGATATGTTCGTCAAAAGAGAGATCAGGGTCAAGAGTAACGCCGAGGTCCTTCACAGTTTTATTTGAGACAACTTTACAACCATCAAGATGAATTGTCAGATTTAACAGAAGATCTCTTTGTTTCTTGGGATCTAGAACAAGCATCTCTGTTTTGTCCGAGTTTAAAAGTAAAAAGTTTTCAGCCATCCACTTCCTTATGTCTGAAACACAGGCTTCTAGCGAGGGCAATTTTGGGGCTTCACCATGTTTCATTGAAATGTACAGCTGTGTGTCATCCGCATAGCAGTGAAAGTTAACATTATGTTTTCGAATAACATCCCCAAGAGGTAAAATATATAGTGAAAACAATAGTGGTCCTAAAACGGAATCAAATCAAACTGCATTTGCCACATGCGCCAAATACAACAGGTGTAGACCTTACCGTGAAATGCTTACTTACAAGCCCTTAACCAACAATGCAGTTAAAATAAAACCATTAAAAAGTGTTAAGTAAAAAATAGATAAGTAAAAATAAATAATAATTAAAATAATTAAAGACCAGCAGTAAAATAAAATAACAGTAGGGAGGCTATATACAGGGGGTACCGGTACAGAGTTAATGTGCGGGGGCACCGGTTAGTCTTTGTGATGGTCATCCGATGATCAGTGGGCTGTTTTTAAAGCACACACCTGGAGGACGTCAGATTTATAAATGTTTATTCTGTCTCAGACAGACACATGCTGACACGTACACGCGCTGCTCAACAAAAGGTGGCCTCCAACTCCAAGACAGAATTAGCTCTGGTAAGTAGGGAGTCGTTACTTTCTTCTTACTTCGTCGCTCCATCCACACACCTTCATGTTCCTGTTAGTTATATATTTTTTAACTGATCTGTCAGCGCGTGCATTGGGAACACTGGTGTATTTATTAGGGTGAGAGAGAAAGTGGGAGAGGGAGACCGGGAGAGAGCGAAAGAGAGAGATGGAGAGGGAGGAGAGGAGAGTGTGGGCAGACCCTGACAGGTCTAGTTTACCTGGTGTGTAAAAATAACAAAATCCCATTCCGTATACTGCACTTCCAAGCTTATTACCTGTACAGGGCAACCCCTGCCTCATTCTAGTTAGATACTATCCCTCACCTTCATAAGAAGTACAATCACACAAGACAAATACAGCGAGAGGAGCATAATCTTTCTGAATCACCCCGAAAAGTTATTCAGACAAAAACAAAACCACCTTGACTGCTGTTGTTGTCATCACCAGGCAAAGCTGTAAGATCAGCTGTAAGCTGTTGTGTTACATTCTAATAAAGAACAGCAGAGTGAGGGTGTAGTGAGGGTAGAGTGAGGGTCTGCGCCAAAGCTAGTAGCAGTAGGTGGCTGGTGTGTAAAACCAAAGTTCCTTGCTAACTGAGTAAAGTTCCTTGCACTCCAACCGTATTACGAAAAACACTGTATTACACATACAAGAGAGTGGTCTGGTCTCTCGTGGGGCTTATAGTTCCAGCCGACTACAAATGAACCTCCAAGAATCAACAATCAACATAATTAGGTTTGTGTTCCACCGCCACACATCTCTAACTGGAGATCACAGCTTGTCTGGAGCTAAGCCTCCATCTGTCTCCATGCTCCTCCAGCAGACTGCCTCCACACTCCTCCAGCAGACTACCTCCACACTCCTCCAGCAGACTGCTTCCATAATCCTCTAGCAGACTGCCTCCACACTCCTCCAGCAGACTACCTCCACACTCCTCCAGCAGATTGCCTCCACACTCCTCCAGCAGACTACCTCCACACTCCTCCAGCAGACTGCCTCCACACTCCTCCAGCAGACTGCCTCCACACTCCTCCAGCAGATTGAGATGGACTCCAGCAGATTGAGATGGAAATGAAAATGATCACTGAGGGCTTTGAGGAGAATGAAGAACGTAGTGTGTGTTTCAGTGTGTGTTTGAAACTCTGAGTGTGTGTGTGTGTGACTGTGAGAGAGAGAGAGAGAGAGAGAGAGAGAGAGAGAGAGAGAGAGAGAGAGAGAGAGAGAGAGAGAGAAGACCTTTGTGGCCAGGGGTCACGTTTTGATTTCAGCCCCTCATATGATGATGTCATATGCAGGGAGTGAACACGCCATTGGAGTGTCACAGGTAGAGGGGGGAAGGAGGGGCATTGGGGGTAATACTAAGAGGCTAGGACAGGAACAGCTCTCCCCCATCCATTTAAAAGGCACTCCAGGGACAGACAGGCACTGTAAGGAAGGCAGTGAGAGACATGAACCCAGAGACATGGGAGGAGATGAGGATCACATATCCACGCACCTACACACACTACTATCCTTCTGTACCTAGTTTAAAGAACTTCCATGTGTTTTGTCAAAGTACCACAATGTGTTACTTGATAACAAAAACAGAAATATAATATTACCTTTTCTACAAATAAAATATCCACTCTTCAAAATCATCACCACAAAATAAGTAGCCTAACAATTCTGTGTGTACTTCTGAGGCAAACAACAGCAGCAACATTGACAACCTGCAAAATAACCCTACAACTTACTTCAACGCAGAGAAATCATGGCATTTTTCAAAGTCTGAAGAGGGAGAAATAATATTTTTTTCCTGTGCCAACTTCATGGGTTGATGGTAATTTCCCTAAGCTACAGTTAGACCTGACAGTGTTGTCTTTTTGCCTTTGACACAGTGCAAGATGAAGGGCTGGGGTGTGAAAATATGTTGCCTTTCAAGGCAGTCCCATTTATCATGCACTAACACCGCTAGCATTCAGCAGTACCTGTCCATAAATCAGCCAGGTACAGGTATCCTCTGCTCTGTCATCGGAGGGAGACTGCAATGGAAGAAAGTGAGGAAAGCTGCACTTTACTTACAGCCTGTAGGTATAATGCATTATGATGAAGCTATCATGCATTGTAGAGCTTGTCATAAGCATGCATGACCCCCTATAATACCTTATTATCATCAGGTACAGGTATCATCTGCAGGTATCATCTGCTCTGCCATAGCAAGGCTATAGCTGAAGGCTATAATGCATTATGAAGCAGTTATAAAATGCAAAGTAAGACTTGTCTTAACCCCTTGATAACATCTAATCTCAGAATGATTCTCACAACAACAACAAAAAACATTTTAAAGTAACTGTCCAGTGTTTCCAAATTTCTATGAAATATGACCTATAATGAATTACCATATGATTGAAATAGTTTTCCTTCCAAAAAATGGTAATTAGGCATGTTAAAAAGCTTTTCTGTGTTGGAATGGTGTGGGCGCATACCGGTCATAAAAAATATTAATGTGAGTAGACCATAGATTGGCCAGCTCATCCTCCTCAGGCAATGACATCATCATCTATGAGGAAATAGCAAGCATTTTTGAAACTGTCTGTTTGAGATACAAGTTTGAGTTGTCCTCTGTAGCTCAGCTGGTAGAGCACGGCGCTTGTAACGCCAAGGTAGTGGGTTCGATTCCCGGGACCACCCATACAAAATGTATGTCGCTTTGGATAAAAGTGTCTGCTAAATGGCATATTATTTTTTAAAGGTGTTTTTTTCTCAAATTTATGCTTTGGCCACAAATATGTGTATAGGATGAGTCAACAATATTATTTGGGTATGAGTGAAGAGAATATTAACTTTTGAAAGAGAGATTTTCAATGGACAGTTAGTTTAAGTAAGATGAAAATGGACAGTTTCATAATAAATCATCATACCAGTCAGCTAAACCCAAATTCAATTAAAACTTGGTAAAAAATAACACTTGGTTAAGTGTTACCAAAATGACAGGTGATACTCTGTGAGTAGATCAGGAAAATAGACATTTAAACAGGGGTTTATAAAAATCACAGTTTTTACTTATACTACTAAAAATAGTCACAAGTCAATGATAAAGATGACACTTCTGTCACGAACAGAAGAGGACCCAAGAGCGCAAGTTCAAATTCAGAGTTCTTTATTGAAGGTTTCAGGCGGGAAGAGGAGTGCCAGGGGTGTCAGGGGTTCCAGGGGTGCTTGGGGCTCTGGGGTTTTTCAGGGTCCTGTGGGTACCTGTGCTCCGGGGGTCACCAAATGTCCGGGGGTGTCCAGTCCAAGTGCTTAGTGTGTGTGTTCCCCAGTGATGGAGCGGCGTATCGGGCTGAGGGTGGTGAAGCGTCTGGGCACGCTCATCTGGTGGTCGGAGACCTGGGGGAACACACACACAACAGCAATATGAATGGCAGGCAGAAGTACAGATCAGGGCTGGGCAAATATCGTGGTGAGAGACAGAAAGCAGAATCGAGTTACCGGAGGGGCTGAAGATCGGAGAGTAGTCGAGGTCCAGAAGGCAGGTCGGGATAGACGGGGCAGTAGAACAAGGAGGCAGTCAAGAAAGGATCGGTATCACAAACAGGAGTCAGAGCGCAGACAGGCAGGTTACTGGTCCGGGTTTGAAGACGATCTGACAGGGCTTGGCTGAAAAACAGGGCTTGATATACTGGGAGAGGTTAGTGGGGAAATGCAGTTCAGCTGGCAGAGTAATTAGAACAGAGTGAGGCAAGGTGAGGATGGTGAGTGGGAAATGCAGTGCAGCTGGCCAGGTAACAAGAGCAGAGCAGGGCGGAGCCAGGTGGAGCTCGTTAGGCAGAGTAGGGAGAGAGTGAGCAGAGTGGCAGAGAATTGAATGCAATTAATGTTGCTACCAGGGAGAGAGAGTGCTCATGACAGGACCCCCCCTCCAAGGGACGGCCCCAGAAGTCCCAAGAACAACATCATGCCGGGAGGGTGGAGGGGAGCAGGCGGCGGGTCAGAACTCCTCCGAGCGGTCCGAGTGAATCTCCTCATCCTCAGAAGGAGCTGGAGGGTCACGGTCGGGAGACAGGACAGGCACTGAGACAGGAGCAGGGTCAGGCACAGGACAGGAAGCAGGGCGGGCAGGACGGCTAGGAACCCCTCTTGGACGGCCCCTACGGATTGCAGGCTGATCAGGATGTAGTCGGTGGAAGTCAGTGATAAGGGTCCGGTCCACTATCCTCCTGGCCGGGATCCAGGTCCTCTCCTCTGGACCATATCCCTCCCAGTCAACGAGGTACTGGAGACCCCTACCCCTTCGCCTAGAGCGGAGCAGCCCCCGGACGGTGAAGACAGGACCGCCATCTACGAGGCGCGGAGGAGGTGGCGCCGGAGCTGCAGGGACCAGGGGACTTTCATGGACCGGCTTGACCTTGGAGACGTGGAAGGTGGGGTGGACCCGCATGGAAGCGGGCAACTGAAGTCGGACCGCCGTTGGACTGATGACTTTCTGCACAGGAAAAGGACCAATGAAGCGAGGGGCCAGCTTTCGTGATTCAACCCGCAGCGGCAGATCCCGGGCAGACAGCCAGACCTTCTGACCAACCCGGTAAGTAGGTGCTGGGGTCCTCCGTCGGTTGGCACCGACGGCGTAGCTGGTTCCAGACTTCAGGAGCACAGTGCGAGCCTGGGCCCAAGTGCGGCGGCAGCGGCGGGCATACGCAAGAGCAGACGGACAGGTGGCATCCGCCTCCTGGCTGGCAAACAGTGGAGGTTGATACCCGTAGACACACTGAAAGGGGGAGAGCCCGGTGGAGGAACTGGTGAGTGAATTATGGGCATATTCCACCCAGAGCAGGTGTTGAGCCCAGGCCCGGGGATTTTGGGAAGCCACACACCTCAGTGCCTTCTCCAGCTCCTGGTTCATGCGTTCAGTCTGGCCGTTTGACTGCGGGTGGAATCCAGACGATAGGCTGGCGGTGGCCCCAAGGAGATGACAGAACTCCTTCCAAAAGGTTGCTGAGAATTGCGGGCCCCGGTCTGACACTATATCCTGGGGTAGGCCATGGATACGAAACACATGTTCCAGGACCACCTGGGAGGTCTCTTTAGCAGAGGGTAGTTTGGGAAGGGGCACGAAGTGGGTCATCTTACTAAAGCGGTCAACAATGGTAAGGATGACTGTGTGTCCGTCAGAGGGCGGAAGGCCCGTAACAAAGTCCAGTGAAACGTGGGACCAGGGCCTCTTGGGTATGAGTAGGGGTTGCAGCAACCCAGCAGGAGGCTGGTTGGGGGTCTTGTTTCGGTTACAAGTGGGACAAGCTCGGATGAATTCTCGGACATCCCGTCTCATCCGCCGCCACCAGAACCGCTGGCGGACCAGATGAAGGGTGCGAGTGATGCCGGGATGACAGGCCAGACGGGATTCGTGCCCCCACTGAATCACAGGTGACCTGAGATTTGCTGGAACAAACAGACGGTTGGGGGCGCTGGTGCTTGGACCTGGCTGGTCCCGAAGAGCCTCCATGACCTGCTTCTCGATCTCCCAGGTGAGGGCCGCTACGACCAAGTGGCTGGGAAGAATGGGGGCTGTCATGGCGGTGGTCTCGTCCTTCTGAAACATCCGGGAAAGAGCATCAGGTTTGATGTTGCGAGATCCCGGGCGGTAGGAGAGCGTGAAATTGAAGCGCGTAAAGAACAGAGACCACCGCTGTTGACGGGAGTTCAGCCTCCTGGCTGTTTGGATATACTCCAGGTTCTTGTGGTCTGTCCACACTACGAATGGTTCCTTTGACCCCTCTAACCAGTGCCGCCATTCTTCAAGGGCGAGCTTGACAGCCAACAGCTCGCGGTTCCCAATGTCGTAGTTGCATTCGGCAGGGGTTAGCCGACGGGAGTAGAAGGCACAGGGGTGCATCTTGCCATCCTCAGCTGCTCTTTGAGAAAGCACTGCACCCACTCCCACGTCCGAAGCATCTACCTCCACCACAAACTGCCTTGCTGCATCTGGCATCTGGAGGATGGGAGCAGAAGTGAAACATGTCTTGAGGATATTGAAGGCCTTATCAGCAGCTGATGTCCATTGGTACGGTTGTTTAGTGCTGGTTAGCGCCGTGAGGGGTGCAGCCACTGTGCTATAGTTTCTGATGAATCTCCTATAAAAGTTGGCAAAGCCCAGGAACTGTTGCAACTTTTTCCGAGACTCAGGAACTGGCCAGGAAGTGACAGCCGACACCTTCGTGAGATCCATCTGAATGCTGCCCTCGGTCACCACATACCCCAGGAATGAAACGGTTTTGGCATGGAACTCGCACTTCTCTGCCTTCACGAAAAGAGAGTTCTCCAGCAGGCGGCGCAGGACCAACTGGACGTGGTGCGTGTGTTCTGACAGAGTCTTTGAGAATATTAAAATATCGTCAAGGTACACAAATACGAACGTATTTAGCATGTCCCTGAGGATATCATTCACTAGGGCTTGAAAAACTGCTGGGGCATTGGTGAGGCCGAAGGGCATGACGAGATATTCATAGTGGCCGGTTGGTGTGTTGAACGCTGTCTTCCATTCGTCTCCCTCCCTCATCCGCACCAGATGGTAGGCATTGCGAAGGTCCAGCTTTGTGAATACAGTGGCTCCCTGCAGCAGTTCGAAGGCAGACGAAAGTAAGGGCAGTGGGTAGCGATTCTTAACCGTGATGTCGTTCAGACCCCGGTAATCTATGCATGGACGAAGAGAACCGTCCTTCTTGCCGACAAAGAAGAATCCCGCTCCTGCGGGGGAAGATGACGGTCTAATTATCCCGGCGGCAAGAGAGTCATTAATGTAGTCCTCCATGGCCTTTCTTTCCGGGGCTGACAGTGAATACAGACGACCCTTGGGAGGTGCTGTGCCAGGCAGGAGATCAATCGCGCAGTCATAGGGTCTGTGTGGGGGTAGAGATGTCGCCTTGGATCTGTTGAACACCTCTTTCAGGCTGTGGTAACAGGCCGGAACATTGGATATGTCGGAGGTAGCGCTAGATCTTTCCCGGTGAACGGGCAGGGTGGCCCCCCTTAAACAGGTCTGGTGACAACTCCTTCCCCACTCACGGACTGTTCCTGTCTCCCAGTCGATGTGGGGGTTGTGCTGACGGAGCCACGGGTATCCAAGAATGAGTGGTTGGCCAGGTGAGTGTAGGAGGTGAAACTGGATGGACTCCTGGTGGTTTCCTGACAGCAGGATTGTCACAGGGGCGGAGATATGAGTGACAGTGCCAAGATGATGCCCATCCAGGGCTCGTGCAGGAATGGGTTGTGTCAGTTGATGATGGTTCACGCCCAGTTGCTGTGCAAGCTCAGGGTCCATGATGTTTGCTTCGGCTCCGGAATCCACAAGGGCGGCCAATGTATGAGTCTTGTCAGAAAGCTGAAGGCGGAGATGAAGCAGGGTCTTTCGGATGGAGGGAGACTGAAGGCTTGTTGAGCTCACCCGGATCTCCCCTACACCTGGTGAGCTGCGGCTTTTGCCGGACAAGTGGCGACACGGTGATTCTCGCCACCACAGTAGAGGCAAAGGTTGGAGCTTAGACGGCGCCGACGCTCCTCGGGAGTCAGAGAGGCACGGCCAATCTCCATGGGCTCAGGCTGATTGAGTTGGCTATGGGACTTGACAGGCAGGGGCTGGACAGAAGCGGTATCGACCCGAGTGCGGATGGCAGGTTGACTGAGACGGCCCTTCTCCCTCCTCCGGGTCTGTATACGGCGGTCAATGCGGACGGCAAGGTCAATGGCGGCATCAAGCGTTGAGGGCGGGTCATGGGAAACAAGCTCGTCTTTGATATAGTCCGCCAGGCTATGGAGGAAGGCTTGCACCAGTGCCTCTGGGTTAAACGAGCTTTGACTGGCCAGGGTACGAAAGTCAATGGAGAAGTCTGCCACTGTCCGATTGCCCTGACGGATGGTGAGCAGAGCTTGTGACGCTTCGGCTGTTGGCGAGCCTAGGTCAAAGACCCTTAACATCTCCTCCTCAAAGGCACTGAAGGAGGCACAGGCTGGGGTTTGCCGGTCGAATTCCGCCGTTCCCCACAACCGAGCTCGACCGGTGAGATGTGTGATGACATACCCCACCTTGGCTCCCTCTGTTGAGAAAGTCCTGGGCTGTAGTGCAAACTGGATTCGGCAGCTGCTCAAGAATGGTCTTACTTGCTTCTGGTTGCCATCAAAACGTTCCGGGTTCCCAATCTTTGGTTCAGGAGCGTGGGGATCTGGTGGCAGCACTGCCGGGCTTGAGAGTAGTTGCAGGGCTTGGGCTAGCTGTTGTTGCTGCAGTTGGAACTGTTGTTGCTGCTGGTTGAATAGCTGGAGAAGGGAAGCGATGTCGCCAGCCATCCGATTTATGTCTCCCTCAGAGCGTTCCAGTCGCTGTAGGGCAGTCATCTCTGGCTCTTCTTCCATCGTGGTCAGGGAGTGCGCTGGGTCCATGATGGTCAGATCGTTCTGTCACGAACAGAAGAGGACCCAAGAGCGCAAGTTCAAATTCAGAGTTCTTTATTGAAGGTTTCAGGCGGGAAGAGGAGTGCCAGGGGTGTCAGGGGTTCCAGGGGTGCTTGGGGCTCTGGGGTTTTTCAGGGTCCTGTGGGTACCTGTGCTCCGGGGGTCACCAAATGTCCGGGGGTGTCCAGTCCAAGTGCTTAGTGTGTGTGTTCCCCAGTGATGGAGCGGCGTATCGGGCTGAGGGTGGTGAAGCGTCTGGGCACGCTCATCTGGTGGTCGGAGACCTGGGGGAACACACACACAACAGCAATATGAATGGCAGGCAGAAGTACAGATCAGGGCTGGGCAAATATCGTGGTGAGAGACAGAAAGCAGAATCGAGTTACCGGAGGGGCTGAAGATCGGAGAGTAGTCGAGGTCCAGAAGGCAGGTCGGGATAGACGGGGCAGTAGAACAAGGAGGCAGTCAAGAAAGGATCGGTATCACAAACAGGAGTCAGAGCGCAGACAGGCAGGTTACTGGTCCGGGTTTGAAGACGATCTGACAGGGCTTGGCTGAAAAACAGGGCTTGATATACTGGGAGAGGTTAGTGGGGAAATGCAGTTCAGCTGGCAGAGTAATTAGAACAGAGTGAGGCAAGGTGAGGATGGTGAGTGGGAAATGCAGTGCAGCTGGCCAGGTAACAAGAGCAGAGCAGGGCGGAGCCAGGTGGAGCTCGTTAGGCAGAGTAGGGAGAGAGTGAGCAGAGTGGCAGAGAATTGAATGCAATTAATGTTGCTACCAGGGAGAGAGAGTGCTCATGACAACTTCTTTCAGAAATATTTTAGAAAGTGGTTATTATTTAGTGTGATATTCCATTACATACTCTAGTCAGGAACAGTGTGCATAACCATTAAAATGTTTATTCCTTATGGAAAAAATAAACGTAAAGATGTTATAAATATACATTGTTTTTAAGCCAATAAAAACCTAGTCAATGTGAAAGTCGAGGGTAGGCAGGGCCATGGTATCATACATCATGTCAATATTGTTACTTCATATTTTCTTTATTCATCATATCATCATTTTACAAATTACAATATAAAGGACTAACAAATATATATATATATATATATATTTTTATGTGGCAGCATTGAACTATTTGCAAGTAATTCACTCTGTTTCTGTGGCAAGGCAGCACTCATTAAATTCAAATCAAACCATTTCCGTATCTTGGCAGAAGAATAGCAAGTTAAAGTGCACCATCAATGAGTGTGAACGTCGATCCAAACATTCGCTCTCTTCCTAATCGAGCTAGTAATCAATTGAATGGCACCTAATAGTTTCACATACCCCTGCCTCCTCAATGACACACATTACTCGTATGGCTGGTTTCTCAGTTAGGGCGGTATTCTGACTAGAGATCCACTTGCGCAACTCAGACTTTCATGACAATAATTTGACTTCCATGTCAATAAGATACATTTTAGCTAAGAGTGTTCTTAATATGGAAACCGTCATGCAGATCTCAAGTAAGAATACCAAAAACACCGGGTGAACATGAGATGGTTCGGCCCAGTCAGAGGGAGATGGTTCGGCCCAGTCAGAGGGAGATGGTTCGGTCCAGTCAGAGGGAGATGGTTCGGCCCAGTCAGAGGGAGATGGTTCGGCCCAGTCAGAGGGAGATGGTTCGGCCCAGTCAGAGGGAGATGGTTCGGCCCAGTCAGAGGGATCCTTTAATACCACTGGTGGTTCAGTCCATTGACAGGTTCTGTTGCCACCTGCAACACTGCTGCTACTCTCTATGTATACACAGCACACATTTATTACCCTACAGCGCAAGCGAAATATCTTGGTCCCAGATCAGTTTGTGCTGCTTAGCTGAGAGTTGGCGATACAGCACTAACAGATCTGGGACCAGGCTACAGGGGAAAATACAATAATCACAAATGGGGAAGGTAGCTTTAGTCTCTGATTTCATTGTACCAGTAAATCAATAACGAGATATCCCTCTTCAGTTTGAAATCAAATGCAGTCAGAATATGATTTATTCATTTAAAAATGCATAAAACAACGTTCTATTATGTGTTATCACAATTTCCTATTTTCAATGTTTGAACTTCCTGCAGTCAAATGACCTAGTGGCCTCATGGGTGGAATGCTATTAATATTTTTTGTTTGGTTTTTTTACGTAGAAAAACTGGTGTTTCTATTCCAACGGTTTTGTTATATTTCAGTCTTCTGTGATGTATATAAAGTTAATATTGGGATGCAAATTCCAAATGTTATACATTTCAACTATATCTGACATGGTGCTGGTGTCTTCTTTTTTTTTAAGCTGATAACCATGTGTGTGAGGTGTATACTTTTGTTTCAAAGTAGATTTGTTTAAGACAACCAAGAAACACTCTGCGTGACCCTAATTTAGCCCACTGCAGTAAAAGGTAAATGTAACTATGGACTTGTTTTAAGAGTTGGCTACCAGGGAAAAATCTAGATTTTCACTTGACTAAGAGAGATATTTTGTCTTTTGATAAATACAAAAACAATACAACAAAACTGAGTAGCCAGTCACCATTCTGTAACAGTTTTTCATGTTTTGAATACAAACTTGGCACGTAAAAAAACTAAAACACATTTGATTAAAGTAGGATAAAACAACAATGTCTGTCTAATTATTCAAATACATATTAAAAAAAAAAAAAAAATCGTCCAGAAGCATTGCTGTTAACGCAGACTCACAAGTAACTTACGGAATTGGGGTTACAAATGAAACACCTTGGGTATGGGCTCACAAGGTCCACAGTGTTGAATTGGGGTTACAAATTAAACACCTTGGGTATGGCCTCACAACGTCCACAGTTTTGAATTGGGGTTACAAATTAAACACCTTGGCTATGGGCTCACAATGTCCACAGTGTTATATGGGTGGCTGTTCAACACATGAAGTGTTAAGAAAACAGTGGACTGCTTACTGTGTGATGGTTTAACAGAATAGGGAGATTTTCTATTAGAAAAATGAAATGTTTTATTAGATAAAGCAAACCAATGCCTTGGGCAGTGCTGGATTTTCCACAGTGGGGCTCTCTAGTGAATATGAAGCCAAAGCTATGGCAAATACACTCCTTCATGAACACGGTAGCCTTTCTGTTTCTCTGGCTACATCCCAAATGGAACCCTATTCCCTATTCCTATGTAGTGCACTACTTTTGACCAGGGCCCATGGGCCCATAGGGCTCCAGTCAAAAGTACTGCACTATGTAGGGAAGAGCGTGCCATTTGGGAAGCAGCCTCTGTGTAACTTCCCACCCCCATCTTACATGTCAACTGAATAGGATTCATCACATTTCTTGAATATGCACACTTCTCCCAGGCAACTCTCATGCACATTGAACCGTATGAATAGAATGAATAGAGATTGAATTGATGAAACTTGGGCCTGTGAGGCTTCTAAGACGAGGGGTGCAACAAACCGACTCATCACGCACCTCGCTGGGAGACTGTTTAAACAGCAACTCTTGATCTATTCAGTCATAAGTCAAGCACAGCCATCGCTTTTCTCCCGAGCTTCTGTTCCGATCACCGGGAAAGGCATGATTTGCTGCACACAGTTTTGCCAGCGGTGTTATGGTAATATTGAGACATCACGTTATGGCGAGCAGTTACTCACGCCATAAGCAGTAGGTCAAGGGTGGGTGTGTGGAGGCTTCCCTTACTAAGACAGCCACCATGTTGTCTGCATAGACCCTCAATGTATTCCACTGGCTATGGTTTCCTTGTGGGGGGGAAAGCAACCGTTTCTCTCACATCTGCTTACTGCTCAGACATGGAAGGGACAAGCATGCTCTAGGCACTCTGTGAATATGGGAATTTATCTGTGTGAAAAAAAAATTAGGAAAACGGGGGGATCTCAAATGGCTCCTAATGTGAGCACATTGCTTATAGCTTTCTTTTCCTTGCGGTCGACTGAATGCTCAAACTAGCCTTTATGCATTCTATTTTTTTCCTTTCATATGGCCATTTTGTTTCATATGACATCTTGTCAAGTCAGTGTGAAGTCTGGGCAGGTTATGCTGCGCTTAGCAGAAAACTGTTAGTAACGGGAAAGCTCTTAGCACTGACATCAAGAAACAGGGCCTTTCATAACATAGCCACAAAAAACATGAGAAAGAAATATGAACACAAAAACAACTAATTGAAAGTGTTTCACAATTTCAATAGAATGGTTGCCCCCCTCCTGAGAACCCATGCATGTCTTTCCCTCTCTGATAAGCTAATGGTGCTAAAGCCACTTAGACATTTAGAAGCTTAACTGCTCAGTGAAAGCGGTTGTCACTAGTTACCACATCCACAAAGTAATAAACCCCGCCTATTTCTCCAATTTATCTTCTTAAAATGTGATTTTAAACCTTAACCCTAACTTTAACCACACTGCTAACCTTAAACCTAACCTTAAATTAAGACCAAGAAGCACATTTTTGTTTTCATACATTTTTACGATATAGCCAATTTGGAATTTGTGCTTGTGCTATCTAGTGGAAACCAGCCTTTTGCTGAGGCAGTGTCTTTAAAAAATAAAAAATGTTTTACTTAACCTTTATTTTAATACAGTGCCTTCAGAAAGTATTCACACCCCTTGACTTTTTTCACATTTTGTTGTGTTACAGCCTGAATTTAAAATTGATTAAATTGAGATTTTGTGTCACTGGCCTACACACAATACCCCATAATGTCAAAGTGGAATTATGTTTTTAGAAATGTTTACAAATTCTTAAAAAATTAAAAGCTGAAATGTCTTGAGTCAACAAGTATTCAACCCCTTTGTTATGGCAAACCTAAATAAGTTCAGGAGTAAAAATGTGCTTAACAAGTCACATAATACATTGTATTGACTCACTCTGTGTGCCATAATAGTGTTTAACATGATTCTCTGTACACCACACATACAATTATCTGTAAGGTCCCTCAGTCGAGCAGTGAATTTCAAATACAGATTCAACCACAAAGACCAGGGATGTTTTCCAATGCCTTACAAAGAAGGGCACCTATTGGTAGATGGGTAAAAATAAAAAGCAGACATTGAATATCCCTTTGAGCATGGTAAAGTTATTAATTACACTTTGGATGGAGTTTCAATACACCCAGTCACTACAAAGATACAGGCGTCCTTCCTAACTCAGTTACCGGAGAGGAAGGAATTTCAGGGATTTCACTCTGAGGCCAATGGTGACTTTAAAACTGTTCCAGAGTTTAATGGCTGTGATAGGAGAAAACTGAGGATGGATCAACAACATTGTAGTTACTCCACAATACTAACCTAAATGACAGAGTAAAAAGAAGAAAGCCTGTACAAAATAAAAATATTCAAAAAAATGCATCCTGTTTGCAATAAGGCACTAAATTAAAACTGCAAAAATGTGACAAAGAAATTAACTTTATGTCCTGAATACAAAGCATTATGTTTGGGGCAAATCCAACACAACACATCACTGAGTAGCACTCTTCATATTTTCAATCATGGTGGTGGCTGCATCATGTTATGGGTATGCTTGACCAGGGCAGTGTTTCCCAACCCTGGTCCTCCAGTACCCCCAACAGTACACATTTTTACTGTAACCCTGGAGAAGCACACATGATACAACTTGTCAACTAATCATCAAGCCTTCAATGAGTTGAATGAGGTGTGTTTGTCCAGGGCTACAACACAAATGTGTACTGTTGGGGGTACTGGAGGACCAGGGTTGGAACACACTGGACTAGGGAGGTTTGTTTGTGGATAAAAATAAACAGAATAGAGCTAAGCACAGGCAAAACCTTAAAGGAAAACCTGGTTCAGTCTGCTTTTCAACAGACACTGGGAGACAAATTCACCTTTCAGCAGGACAATAACCTAAAACACAATGCCAAATATACACTGGAGTTGCTTCCCAAGACGACATTGAATGTTCCTGAGTGGCCTAGTTACAGTTTTGACTTAAATCAGTTTGAAAATCTATGGCAAGACTTGAAAATGGCTGTCTAGGAATGATCAACAACCAACTTGACAGAGCTTGAATAATTGTTTTAAGAATGATGTGCAAATATTGTTCAATCCAGGTGTGCAAAGCTCATAGAGACTTACCCAGAAAGACTCACAGTTGTAATCGCTGCCAAAGGCGTAACATGTATTGACTCAAGGGTATGAATACTTATGTAAATTAGATATTTCTGTATTTCATTTTCAATACATTTGCAAAAATATCTAAAAACATGTTTAGTACCCTAAGGTATTTGCCATCTGAGGGAGAAAAACAAAAAACTATTAATACGATGCTTTCCCTACCACAACATATAGAGAATTCAGTCATATACTGTAAAGAGCAGTGATGCACATTTACAGTTCTGCGTCATTGTTGTGAGACATGTTATGCATAATATTATCTGTTTTATTCGGGAGAAAATACACTTTCACAGATAAAGGGGTTCACACCTGTGGCCACAGTTAATTGCTGGATGTGTTGAATACAAGCAGAAAAGATAAAGAAAGCATTGTTAGATGTGGTTAGTCAGGATACAATAGTGGTCAGTCCTCACTGGAGAGATGTCTGTTCTCTAGCTACATCCCTACTCACGTTTCAGAATTCAAGAAAAACTGCATGACCATAGATGAGAGGACAGGTGTGGCAGTGTTTAGGAGGGTTGGGTTGTCTGATAGATATAGTGAAGTTCTGTGAGCCTATATGACAATTTGAGCAACCAAGTATGTTAAGGACATTTTTTTTTTTTTTAAACAACCCAAGCTTTAGACAGTCATGTATATGCAAAGCCATGACAAATTAGAGAATAAATATGTAAGGCGGTCAGACCAACAATATTACTATTGAATATCCTGTGTGATGAAGTCCTGTTCTTGTTTTCTCAGTTACTCTTAGGCTCTTTAGGGGCCTTTTCTTTTCTTCAAGACCTGGCAGTGTGTGTGTGTGTGTGTGTGTGTGTGTGTGCCACACGGCTGGGGTCCATCCCTCCTACTAGATGTCCTCAGATTCGCCTCGCAGGCCTCTTTGGCACTTATCTAACGTCTTCTGGTAGGCGCGGGCCATCATCGAGCCTGGGGGTTTGCGTTGTGGCGCGACCGAGACCTTTCCAGGACCGCGCGGCGGTTGTCTGAAGAGAGAGAGAACAGGAAAATGTTGTTAGAGTCATAGTAACACAAAGAGGGTACCACAAATAAAAAAAGGGGGTGTGAGGGGAAGGAGAGAAGGAGGGAGGGAAAACATCAACAACAGAGAGAGAGAGAGAGAGAGAGAGAGAGAGAGAGAGAGAGAGAGAGAGAGAGAGAGAGAGAGAGAGAGAGAGATAAAGTTCTGGAGATGAGGGAATATGTGTGCAGAAACCCTCCAGTATGGTTAACCACAGTTAGGCCCAGTATGGACTATCAATACAAGTGAGAGAGAGAGCGAGAGAGCAGGGGAGATGGAGAGATCAGAATGACCAGAATTAGGCCGATAGCCGCTAATGATCAAAATCCAGAAAAGAGCCGTTCAATTCTACAACCACCTGCGCCTCCCGAGTGGCGCAGTGGTCTAAGGCTCTGCATCGCAGTGCTAGCTGTGCCACTAGAGATCCTGGTTCGAATCCAGGCTCTGTCGTAGCCGGCCGCGACCGGGAGACCCATGGGGCAGCGCACAATTGGCCAAGCGTCGTCCAGGGTAGGGGAGGGAATGGCCGGCAGGGATGTAGCTCAGTTGGTAGAGCATGGCGTTTGCAACGCCAGGGTTGCGGGTTCGATTCCCACGGGGGGCCAGTATAAAAAATTATGTATGCACTAACTGTAAGTCACTCTGGATAAGAGCGTCTGCTAAATGACTAAAATGTAAAAGGAAGCAATTCCCAAACCTTCCATAACAAAGCAATCACCTACAGTGAGATTAACCTGAAGAAGAGTCCCCTAAGCAAGCTGGCCCGGGGGCTCTGTTCACAAACACAAACAGACCCCACAGAGGCCCAGGAAAGCAACACAATAACGCCCAACCAAATCATGAGAAAAAATCAAGATAATTACTTGACACATTGTAAAGAATTAACAAAAAAACTGAGCAAACTAGAATGCTATTTCACCCTAAACAGAGAGTACACAGTGGCAGAATACCTGACCACTGTGACTGACCCAAAATTAAGGAAAGCTTTGACTATATACAGACTCAGTGAGCATAGCCTTGCTATTGAGAGAGGCCGCCGTAGGCAGACCTGGCTCTCAAGAGAAGACAGGCTATATGCACACTGCCCACAAAATGAAATGGAAACTGAGCTGCACTTCCTAACCTCTTGCCAAATGTATGACCATATTAGACAAACATATTTCCCTCAGATTACACAGGTTTTTTGATAAACTCCTATATCTATTGGGTGAAATACCAGTGTGCCATCACAGCAGCAATATTTGTGACCTGTTGCCACAAGAAAAGGGCAACCAGTGAAGAACAAACACCATTGTAAATACAACCCATATTTATGTTTATTTATTTTCCCTTTTGTACTTTAACTATTTGCACATCGTTACAAGACTGTATACAGCCATAATATGACATTTGAAATGTCTCTATTCCTTTGGAACTTTTGTGAGTGTAATGTTTACTGCTCATTTTATATTGTTTCACTTGCTTTGGCAATGTAAACATATGTTTCCCATGCCAATAAAAACCTTTGAATTGAATTGAATTGAGAGAGAAGGAGTGAGCAGGGGAGAGGGAGAGGGAGAGAGAGAGACCGAGTGAGCAGGGGAGAGAGAGAGAGAGAGAGAGAGAGAGAGAGAGAGAGAGAGAGAGAGAGAGAGAGAGAGAGAGAGAGAGAGAGAGAGAGAGAGAGAGAGAGAGAGAGAGAGAGAGAGAGAGAGTGTGAGTGAGTGAGTGAGAAGGGGAGAGAGAGAGAGAGAGAGAGAGAGAGAGAGAGAGAGAGTGTGAGTGAGTGAGTGAGAAGGGGAGAGAGAGAGAGAGAGAGCGAGATAGAGTGAGCAGGGAAGAGGGAGAGAGAGAGAGCGGGAGAGAGAGCGAGTGAGCAGGAGAGAGGGAGATAGAGAGAGAGAGAGAGAGAATGAGTGAGAGAGAGAGAGAGAGAACAGGAAAGTGTTGTTAGAGTCATAGTAACACAAAGAGGGTACCACAAATAAAAAAAGGGGGTGTGAGGGGAAGGAGAGTAGGAGGGAGGGAAAACATCAACAACAGAACCCGAAGCTGATTAAGAAGAGAGCAGCAGGGTGGAGGGGAAGAGACAAGAGGGGCCTGGAGTGGCGGTGCTTGCGTCTAGCGTCATAGTAACTGCCAAGGAAGAACACAAACTCATCACAGAGCTCATAAAGAGAGCAAGTGAGCAGGGGAGAGAGAGAGAGAGAGAGAGAGAGAGAGCAGGGGAGATGGAGAGATCAGAATGACCAGAATTAGGCCGATTGCCGCTAATGATCAAAATCCAGAAAAGAGCCGTTAAATTCTACAACCACCTAAAAGGAAGCAATTCCCAAACCTTCCATAACAAAGCAATCACCTACAGTGAGATTAACCTGAAGAAGAGTCCCCTAAGCAAGCTGGCCCGGGGGCTCTGTTCACAAACACAAACAGACCCCACAGAGGCCCAGGAAACAACACAATAACACCCAACCAAATCATGAGAAAACATCAAGATAATTACTTGACACATTGTAAAGAATTAACAAAAAAACTGAGCAAACTAGAATGCTATTTCACCCTAAACAGAGAGTACACAGTGGCAGAATACCTGACCAGTGTGACTGACCCAAAATTAAGGAAAGCTTTGACTATATACAGACTCAGTGACTTACTTTGGCAAAGTAAACATATGTTTCCCATGCCAATAAAAACCTTTGAATTGAATTGAGAGAGAAGGAGTGAGCAGGGGAGAGGGAGAGAGAGAGAGAGAGAGAGAGAGGGAGAGAGACCGAGTGAGCAGGGGGGAGAGAGAGAGAGAGAGAGAGAGAGAGAGAGAGAGAGAGAGAGAGAGAGAGAGAGAGAAAGAGAGAGAGACCGAGTGAGAGAGCGAGTGAGAGAGCGAGTGAGTGAGTGAGTGAGCAGGGGAGAGGGAGAGCGAGAGAGAGAGAGAGAGAGAGAGAGGGAAAGAGAGAGAGACCGGCTTTGTTGTGATGAGGCGAGGTTGTATTAGGACTTTCACTCTGGCTGCTCCTGTGAGCCAACCAGCTCAGTTAGAACACTTTGGGTTAGCTGCGTCGGCCCACTCTCGCCACTCCATAATAAAGTCACACAAACACCCCCTCCCTCCAGAAGGCCAACTATAGCTGCCCATGGATCCCCATGTCACAGGCCCTGCCATGCAAGGTGACAGGTGGGTTGGGCGGCACTGGATGGCCAGGAAGCGAGGTATCCACAGAGACAAGGTAGCTAGCTACGCCCACATGAGCCTCCCCTGGCAGTCTCCAAGTGTGGCGCCGCCATGCTGCCATGGTGGTGCCCATTACTCAGTGCCAGCTGTGGGGTGCCAGGCGTCCCGGGCTGGGCGTTGTTTAATGGCGCCGGCTTCATCCATCACGTCAGGTAATGAGCTAAGAGTGATTGTGACGACGGCGGTGTGCATATGTCTCCACCACCAGCACTCCCAACAGACGCCTCAGATGGAGGGAGAACATGCAGATGGTGCGCAGGAGGAGATGGGGGGAGAAGGATGGAGGAGAGAGAGCAAGATGGGGCGGGGGGGTTAACAGATAGGGAGAGATGGAAAGAGAGAGAGAGCGAGAGAGAGAGAGAAAGAAAGCAAGGCAGATTTAAAAAGAGACAGTGAGGAACCTAGAGATAGAAAGATTGAGAGCCTGAGAGAGAGAGAGAGAGAGAGAGAGAGAGAGAGAGAGAGAGAGAGAGAGAGAGAGAGAGAGAGAGAGAGAGAGAGAGAGAGAGCAGAGAAAGCCAGAGAGATATACTGTATATGCATGGAGAGAGAGATGTGCTATATGCTTCCTGCTGCATTGAGTTGGTGAAAGTTACAGCCTGCGACCTTCTGAACTTGGCATGCTCCGTATTGCAGAGCACATCTGAGCGACATTCCTCGATCACCCTCTTTCATCCATTCCGTCTTCAAAAACGCTTCCAAGAGTTTCACCGTGCCTGAGGTGCAAGCTCCAACTCCTTTCTCCAAATGTTCCACACAAAGCACCACCAATGGTAAGAAATCTAATAAAACGAGAGACCAAAAAATCCAGAAATCCTCCATGTCCGATTCCTCGCCTTTTCCATTTGCAATTCCAATTAAGTTCACCTCATTTCGGGGCGAGCACTCGCCTTTAACCTCGAGGACATCAGAACAGAAGTGCTTGGAGAATACAGTTCTCCTCCCTTTAATACTGGGGTCAGAATTGACTGTATCTATTACCAGACGTGGGTGGGAGAAGAGGAGGCGGAGAGAGGAGAGATGAAAGACAAAAGGGAGAGGGACTGGGCATGGCCAAGAGATGAAGAGGAGGAGGATGGAGTGAGAAAACACAAACACTTCAATACTTCCAGGAAATTATTTTCGTCTTGGGTTTGGAATCGCTTTGAAGAGTTGAAGTTATACATTATACGCTAAGGTCGGCATAAAAAAAAAAAAAAGTTGGCATAAACAGACTAGAAAATGTTCTTGAACTAGTTCGGTGGCCAACAACCGGCCGTTATGTTAGGAAGGTTGACATTGGAAATGTTTCAAACCATCACTACAAGTTGAATGCAAACGACTGTGCTAAGGTCGACATAAAGAGACACAAAACATCTTCAAGAGAATCAAACATCTTAAAATGATTTTGTGCATTGTTTGCCGGCCATTGTGTGCAGAAGGTCGAAATTAAAACAAAAATTCAAACCATCACCAGGAAAGATTGCCTTTCCATTCAGGAGACAGGACAACAGTTTTAAAATAACATGGGTAATTGCATCAAGCCTATTGTTAAAGGGAAGCTATTACTTGGCGAGAGAAGGGAAGGGAAAAAAGTGGGCAGTAAAATCAAAAGCATCTCCCCTTGGAGGATACCTCAGAGTGGAACCATTTGCTTCTCAATATCCTTTCCAGTTCGCATCTTCAGGTCTAAAACCCCTCCAGTTCGCATCGTCAGGTCTAAAACCCCTCCAGTTCGCATCGTCAGGTCTAAAACCCCTCCAGTTCGCATCGTCAGGTATAAACAGCCATCTTTCCTCCCCACATCAATCTAGCGACAACAACTGCACAAACAGTGGCCCATTTCTATTGGGAGACGAAACGTTACAGCTATCCTCTACAGGAATGAAAACACTTAAACACCCATAGAGACACACTATACAAGGACAACCACACATCAGACAACTTCAAGGGTATTTCTGTCTTCTGTTTTTGATGGCTTCCTTTACCTGCTTCTCCCCGAGGCGACATCTTTCAGTTAGCGAAGACGCAGAAGCACAAGAGAAGGAGAAAGGAGAAATTGACAAAAGAAGAACAGCATTCCTGGTTACGGTGGGGACTTGTCTGGCTCTCAAAGAACTTAATTAAATGCAAACGACTGGCATTGTTTCTCGAGTGGTAAAGCAGCGCACCAAGGGGCATGAGTAAGGAGTGACACACACACGCATAACACACACAGGCATAACACACACACGCATAACACACACACGCATAACACACACTCTAAGGGGTGTATCACAATGTATCACAATGATCCACGCCACAGGGACAAGGGGTCTGTATAAGTAAAGGGTAATACGAAGTGAGGATGCCAACATGACTAAACAGTCTAACCAACCACGAGGCCTCCTTCGCGTGCGCGCACATACACACACACACAGCTCTCGTCTGATTGGCTGAAAGGCATGCTGAGAAAATGCCATTTCATGTTGTGATGGAGCGATAGAGGAGCTCCCCCGTCTTTGGTGCGTTCCCTCCAAAAGAGATTAAAACCCATAATGGGTTTTGTGTTACTGTCATCTTTTACTAATTACACAGAATTACATCATCAGTGGGGCCTGTGATCTGAACGCTAAAGGAAAGCCTGTCAGTCATCTATCAAAGCATTCCCAGTCAGATCTTCCAGGGATCCCTATATAAACAGGAAGACTATTCCGGATGACATTTGTTAAAGTTGTTAAAGTTCATTACCATCCGTGACAGCCAAGGTTTTGGACAACTACACACCGTTCGTATCCATCACGGTTAAGATAACAGTGGCTAAGGTAAACATAATCACAATCCTTCTACTAGGATAAGAAAACATATAAAACAGACCGGTCCTAGATTATTTTTCTTCAGAAGATTATTGAATAGGTTTTTTCTGCATACTGAATCCTTACTCAAATTATTTGTTGACGCACTAGTGCACTCTCCCCATACACACTACCACCTTTCCTTCTTAATGCATTTGAGCCAATCAGTTGTGTTGTGACAAGGTAGGGTGGGTATACAGTCCATATTATGTCAAGAACAGCTCAAATAAGCAAAGAGAAACGACAGTCCATCATTACTTTAAGACAAGAAGGTCAGTCAACACTAAACATTTCAAGAACTTTTAAAGTTTCTTCAAGTGCAGTCGCAAAAACCATCAACCGCTATGATGAAACTGGCTCTCATGAGGACCACCACAGGAATGGAAGACCCAGAGTTACCTCTGCTGCAGAGGATAAGTTCATTAGCGTTACCAGCCTCAGAAATTGCAGCCCAAATAAATGCTTCAGAGTTCAAGTCACAGACACATCTCAACATCAACTGTTCAGAGGGGACTGTGGGAATCAGGCCTTCATGGTCGAATTGCTGCAAAGAAACCACCACTAAAAGACACCAATAATAATAAGAGACCGGCTTGGGCCAAGAAACACGAGCAATGGACATTAGACCGGTGGAAATTTGTTATGGTGTGGGATTTATGGAATTCAAGGCCCACTTAACCAGCATGGCTACCACAGCATTCTGCAGCGATACGCCATCACACCTGGTTTGGGCTTAGTGGGACTATCACTTGTTTTTCAACAGGACAATGACCCAACACACCTCCATGCTCGGTACGGGCTATTTTACCAAGAAGGAGAGTGATGGAGTGCTGCATCAGATGACCTGGCCTCCACAATCCCCCAACCTCAACCCAATTGAGATGGTTGGGGGAGTCGAACGGCAGAGTGAAGGAAATGCAGCCAACAAGTGCTAAGCATATGTGGGATCTCCTTCAAGACTGTTGGAAAAATATTCCAGGTGAAACTGGTTGAGAGAATGGGCTCCCGAGTGGCGCAGCGGTCTAAGGCACTGCATCTCAGTGCTTGAGGCGTCACTACAGACCCCCTGGTTCGATTCCAGGCTGTATCACAACCGGCCGTGATTGGGAGTCCCATAGGGTGGCGCACAATTGGCCCAGCGTCTTCCGGGTTTGGCCATTGTAGGCCGTCATTGTAAATAAGAATTTGTCCTTAACTGACTTGCCTAGTTAAATAAAGGTAAAATTACAAATTAAATGCGAAGAGTGTGCAAAGCTGTCATCAAGGCAAAGGGTGGCTATTTGAAGAATCTCAAATATAAAATATTTTTGTCACGAACGTTGAGAGATGGGTCAGACCAAGGTGCAGCGTGAAAAGCGTACATGCTTATTTAACTCAATAAACAAAAACAAAACAAGAAACAACGTAACGTGAAGTCCTCAGGCTATACACATACAAGCCTAACACGGAACAAGATCCCACAACTAAGGTAGGCAAACAGGCTACTTAAGTATGATCCCCAATCAGAGACAACGAGCGACAGCTGTCTCTGATTGGGAATCACACCCGGCCAAACATAGACACACAACCTAGAACTGAAACATAGAAAATATAACATAGAAACTCACGCCCTGACCAAACCAACTAAAGACAACAGGCCACTCACGGCCAGGGCGTGACAACTTTGATTTGTTTAACACTTTTTGGGTTACTACATGATTCCATATGTGTTATTTTATAGTTTTGATGTCTTCACTATTATTCTACAATGTAGAAAATAAAGAAAAACCCTTGAATGAGTAGGTGTGTCCAAACTTTTGACTGGTACTGTATGTGGACACCCCTTCAAATTAGTGGATTCGGCTATTTCAGCCACACCCGTCGCTGACAGGTGTATAAAATCGAGCACACAGCCATGCAATCTCCATAGACAAACATTGGCAGTAGAATGGCCGTACTGAAGAGCTCAGTGACTTTCAACGTGGCACCGTCATAGGATGCCACCTTTCCAACAAGTCAGTTCGTCAAATTTCTGCCCTGCTAGAGCTGCTTTGGTCAACTGTAAGTGCTGTTATTGTGAAGTGGAAACATCTAGGAGCAACAACGGCTCAGTAGTAGGCCACACAAGCTCACAGAACGGGACCGCCGAGTGCTGAAGCGTGTAGCGTGTAAAAATCTTCTGTCCTCGGTTGGAACACTCACTACCGAGTTCCAAACTGCCTCTGGAAGCAACGTCAGCACAATACATTTTTGTCGGGAGCTTAATGAAATGGATTTCCATAGCCGAGCAGCCGCACACAAGCCTAAGATCACCATGCGCAATGCCAAGCGTTGGCTGGAGTTGTGTAAAGCTTGCCGCCGTTCGACTCTAGAGCAGTGGAAATGCGTTCTCTGGAGTGATGAATCACACTTCACCATCTGGCAGTCCGACGGACGAATCTGGGTTTGGCGGATGCCAGGAGAACGCTACCTGCCCCAATGCATAGTACCAACTGTAAAGTTTGGTGGAGGAAGAATAATGGTCTGGGGCTGTTTTTCATGGTTCGGGCTAGGCCGCTTAGTTCCAGTGAAGGGAAATCTTAAAGCTACATCAGACAATGACATTCGAGACGATTCTGTGCTTCCAAGTTTGTGGCAACAGTTTGGGGAAGGCCCTTTCCTGTTTCAGTATGACAATGCCCCCGTGAACAAAGCGTGATCCGTACAGAAATGGTTTGTCGAAATCGGTGTGGAAGAACTTAACTGACCTGCACAGAGCCCTGACCCCAACCCCATCGAACACATTTGGGATGAATTGGAACACCGACTGCAAGCCAGGCCTAATCGCCCAACATCAGTGCCCAACCTCACTATTGCTCTTGTGGCTGAATGGAAGCAAGTCCCTGCAGCAATGTTCCAAAATCTAGTGGAAAGCCTTCCCCTCAAGAGTGGAGGCTGTTATAGCAGCAAAGGAGGGACCAACTCCATATTAATGCCCATGATTTGGGAATGAGATGTTCGACAAGCAGGTGTCCACATACTTTTGGCCATGTAGTGTATATGTCCCTCAAATCAGGGCTGGTGGCTGCAGAGTAATGGAGCTCCCAGAAACACCAGAAACAAGATATATAAATGGGATGCAGGGGGGAGAACAGATATTTATTTGGCTTTAACTTATAGGGTTGCTGGAGAAAAACTACAGTTTTTTAGGGGATTACTAGGAGCAACCTCCTGCATGACTTTACATTTAGGAGGTTTAGTGGATTACTAGGTGCAACCTCCTGCATGGCTTTACATTTAGGAGGTTTAGGGGATTACTAGGAACAACCTCCTGCATGACTTTACATTTAGGAGGTTTAGGGGATTACTAGGAGCAACCTTCTGCATGACTTTACATTTAGGAGGTTTAGGGGATTACTTGGAGCAACCTTCTGCATGACTTTACATTTAGGAGGTGTAGGGGATTACTAGGAGCAACCTTCTGCATGACTTTACATTTAGGAGGTTTAGGGGATTACTTGGAGCAACCTTCTGCATGACTTTACATTTAGGAGGTTTAGGGGATTACTAGGAGCAACCTTCTGCATGACTTTACATTTAGGAGGTTTAGGGGATTACTAGGAGCAACCTTCTGCATGACTTTACATTTAAGATGCTTAGGGGATTACTAGGAGCAAACTCCTGCATGACTTTACATTTGTCTGATCAGCTTCTGTTACAGGCATACATTCATTAGCTGCGTGACAGTGTTTGAGACAATACAGAAGATTGATAGACGTGGAGGGACGCATTATCAATAAAACAGAATTTGAACCGTGTAACAATATTATAACACTGTCATATTCCGGCGGAGTTGCATTAATTTACAGTACGTAGACTCCCTCTGAATATTGCTATCTATTTCCTAACACTAACTCAACAAACAGCTAGAGCTCACTCAAAGCTTGTTTTATTGACACAGCATTTAATTGTTTGGAGGATGTCAGGTAAGGTAATGTCTCATGTCTTGTATTTGTGAACAAGGCATTTGAACAAGACCTTTGGTCTTAAGTAATGTCAGTTAAATGAGCGTACGGGGCGTCAGGAGATTTTAGGAGATTTGAGGGGTGTGTGTGTGTTCGGTATGTGTGTGTGTTCTTCAAGGGGCCCGCATCAGACGGAAGAAGGGATCAGAGTGGCATGACAGAGGAAACACAGACAATGGTCCTGGATAAATACGCTGAGGCAAGATGCTGAAATTCTCCCCTCTCTTTCTCTCCCACTCTCCAGTTCTCACTCTCTTTTTTGTTATTTTTCTCTCTCACTCACTTTCTCCCCCTTCTCTCTCTCTCTCTCTCTCTCTCTCTCTCTCTCTCTCTCTCTCTCTACCTCTCTCCCTCTTTCTCCGACAGATGCGAGTCGTCAGGGACCTGGATGGAGCTAATCCTCGCTTGCCTCTCTCATGTCCGTTTCATAGATTTCAATCACGCACTGGGTCGTCTGTGATGAAGCACGCTGCTCGCCACATACACACACTGATGAATGACCCAGATACTCAGTACAACCTATTCTCTCTCCCAACCACAACTGCATTTCTCTCACAAATCTACCTTAAGGACTGCATTAAAGTACTGACCGACCGGGCCCCTTAGCCCCTTATTTGAAAAGAGGCAGCATCTTAACTCATTTTGCTACAGGCCTTGCTATTTCCTTTGCCCTCTGCTGTGCCTCCCCACTCACTCCTCCCCCACACTCCTCCATTGTCCGCTGCCCCCTCTCCCTCTCTCTCTCTCCCCTGCTCACTCTGGCTGAAAGGGGAGTAGGGGCTGAGAGTAATGTCTCTTGACAGCTCAGAACACAATACGGCGCAGGAGTGCTGGAAATCACTACACGTGTCCATAAACAAATGCTTATTTTTAGAGGAAAGAAAGAGTACTAGTTTATCTCCTCGGCGGGATGGCTTTGACAGGTTTGTACCAGGGACAAACAGTAAGATGGGAAGAGAGATCAAAGCTTGTGTGTTTGTGTGTGTGTGTGTGTGTCAATCTCACAATCTCAAACGAAAAGTTTACTGGCTCTGTGGAAAGAAAACTCCTTCCTCTGCAGCCTAGCTTGTGCTCTGTCCTCCATCTTTGATTGAAAACAACAAGCTTGACAGGCCGCTGGTACTCGTGATCTCTCATTGGGCCCTCTCGCATTCAGAGATCACTTCTGATATCTGGACTGGAGGCGATTTATTTTGCCACAGAACAATGCTTCCTGGCATTCTTCGGGCAGTCGAGGCAACACACAAACGCACCAAAAAGTCAAAAGATGAAAACGTTCTTGCAATCGATCAAGCGCCAGCGGCAAAACTCCCATTCATGATCATCTTCTCAGCAGTAGATTTCAGGAAGCAGGCTTGAAAAAAAAAATTTCAACTGTGCATACACTCCTCAAATCGTTAGGGTGCCTTCTCAATGCATGTTTGAGATTCACCGCTAGGTTAGCTGTCCGTATTGACAAAAGGCTAGCATTGGGGTATATAATGCTGTGGGGATGCTAGTATGGACAGTGGACCTTTGGGAGGAGGGGAGGTCATTAGCAGCCTGAGCCTGTAGCCGGGGGGCAATATTGGTCTGGAGTCAGCAATGGACACAGATGGGGTCTGGGGTAGCTAGGGCCTTTTCCAGTCCTGAGCCAGGACAGGAGGTAATCAATCCATCAGGCCCCGACACGGGGCCGCCCGAGGGGGGACCGTCGCTGACGCTCCAAGACTGATTGGGGGCTCGGCAGGAGGCCAGGGTGGGCATCGGGGCCCTAGCTGCTCCAGGGAGAACAGAGCTGGGCTGAGCTCGACCACAGAGCCAGTAAACTGACCTGGATCAGCACAGCTCGGCTTGTCTCTGCCATGCCACCGCTTGTCATCTGTACCCGTGTGGTAAAGTGGCTGCAGCCAAAAACACACACCTTGAACCATAACATATCATTCCATGATACCATAGGCCAACATCAAACAAAATACTTAGAAAAATGGCAGCATTGTTCACCTTGGCGAAAAAAAAACACACATCACTGTCTCTGTTTCAGTTACGACACCTACAATACATTACCTAGAATCCCTCACCATCCAGTTCAACCAAATGTCACCACAGAAATAGCTGTGAATTGCCTGTAATTATACGTGTGACCTGTATGCATGCATGTATGTAAGCAGGCAGAGAGTATAACAGGGAGTGCGGAGGAGCCTAATTGCTGCAGGCACTCTTGCTGCTGCCGGAGCCGCTTAAACAAGAGTCTAATGATGAGGCCTGCAGAGCCGTAATACACCAGCCTGCAGGAGGAGAGAGCCACCCGCCTCGGCTCGAAGCACTGCTTTGATTGACAGCTGAATAAGTAGACAGAGAGATAGTTAGACAAATTGATGCTAAGATATAGTTTGACAGACAGATGGGAGCGTAAATGGATGGTTTGGCAGAGTGATAAAGTAAATAGACTGATGGATCACCAAACAAACACAGGAACAAAATGCCAGGTTGTGGAACAAAAGCCTCGGCGATGATGGGAACGCCAGATAATGCCGGGTTGTGGAACAAAAGCCTCTGCGATGATGGGGACGCCAGATAATGCCGGGTTGTGGAAACAAAAGCCTCGACGATGATGGGAACGCCAGATAATGCCGGGTTGTGGAATCAAAAGCCTCGACAATGATGGGAACGCCAGATAATGCCAGGCTGTGGAAACAAAAGCCTCAACGATGATGGGAACGCCAGATAATGCCGGGGTGTGGAAACAAAAGCCTCGACGATGATGGGAACGCCAGATAATGCCAGGTTGTGGAAACAAAAGCATCTGCGATGATGGGAACGCCAGATAATGTTGGGTTGTGGAAACAAAAGCCTTGGCGATGATGTGAACACCAGATAGAGAGATAAACACAGATAGATCATGTTGATACGAGGGTGGATTGTTGGGGGGTTGGTGGGGACATCGATAGATTGTTTATTCTATTTGTTTGCCCAAACCGAGATGTAATATTTGATGTAGCTCGTATCGAGAATAATTTCAAGGGAAAATGTCTTGATGTGAATGTTATGGAGGAGGCATGACCATGAAGTGACGGACACATCTCTATCTGTAGCTGTAGACTTGTTCTGAGAGTGCCTGTTGTCCCTGCTCTCAATGTCATGGGGAGAAGCTCTATGTAGAAATCCATCCTTTTAAACCCCCCGGTAAGAGAGGACTGACACATATGCATACAAATCCACAACATGACAGTGGGGATTTGAGGGTCCACCCTTAAACTAGCATAAATCACTGAGGGAGGTGACGACGCCATTACGATGTGCTAACCTTTGACCTTGGGAAGAGCGCTAAGAGCTGGGGGGTTGGTGGTAGGATGAGAGAGGAAGTGGAGTAAAATAATAAAACCAGGGATGAATAGGAGGGTAAACACACATAGGCTGTTTACGTACCTATTTGTTTAAGTGAATAGCGCTTAGGCTCCTTTTAGGCTCCATTTTAGCATTAGCATTCACATTACTCACCGGCCGTGAACTCATTGGCATCACATTCATCCATCTTTTCCTTTACTATACATCCCAGAATAACACCAAACATGTCAATGTACTAGTCCTACAGTACTGAGCTGATGCCTACTTTAAGACTCACAAAACAAAATGGCCACCCTGACAACTCAATGCCGTCTGTACCTCATTACCGTTGATGACCTCGGGGGCATTGGAGGGTCTGAAAGGGGCCGTCTACTACTCTGCTGTTCCTTCAGGGACCTGAGGGGGACCGAGCGGGCACCGCGAGAGAGCCCTGAAAAGTGTTGCAGGGCTTTTAATAGACAGTGGGGCCCAGAAAATCATGCCCTTTATAGGTGCTGCACCTCTCACTGTCTGACAGCCTACAGGGGCTTTGGCTCCCACAATGACACCTTCAGAGTGCACACATGCACCAACACACACACAGGTGCATATCCTCAGATACACAGAGGAGGCAGGCACAACAACATACTTCTGTAAAAGAACAACAACAACATGCAGTAAATATCCACAGTGAAAAATAGGCAAAGAAAGGCTATTATGACCATTGTTCAGTAATATAAGTCTGGATATATGGAAACTAATATGCCTCAGATACCCCGCAGGTACTCTGCACACCCAAACACTCAGGTCCCTTGTTTCTCATCACATTTGCAAAAAGTCTATCCTTGGAAAGTTCTCCCCACAACAAAAGTGCCCTAGGCCCTTCTCAAACTTGGCTACTTTCAGAACTCATCAGGACCCTCTGCCATCCTCGCCTTATGGAGTTAAAGAAAACTCCATTATGTGTTCCAGCGCACAAAAAGAGCCAAGAGAAATCATGGTGGTGCATTGAGGGTTTAAAAGGAGCCTCTTTCCTCAACAACATCAGACCCCTTTGGTGAAGAAGATGCCAAAGATGCTGTGTTTCGCGTGGCTTGGCATTAAAAACAGAGTGCGCTCTCTCTTCTCTCCCCTCTAAATCATTCATTGGTCGGCGCTCCCGGATGTACACAAATCAACCTGGTATGGGCCGCACTTCACTCTTTCCCATGATGCTTTGTACTTAGGATGTGAAGTCTAGCACTTTGATTTATCTGATGCCCTCTCAGCTAAGGGAGGGGAGGCAAGGGAGGTGCCATGTTACTGCATCATACTCATTCTAAAGGGCCAAGGCGGGATGAGCAGCTCCCTCCTCAATACCCTGTAGGAAACTGATTCTAGAACAGTTGTTCATTTGACTCCCTGACTGACTGACTGTGAATGTACAGAGAAGGAGATACGAGAGCCTATTTCTAAATCACTGCAATACAGCTGACAGTACTCCAGAGTAATCCATTCAATAGGACTCGATATCCAAACAAGGTGGTAGATGTCACAGTGCAAACAGTCTGCTCTGTTGCCTTTCACTGTGAGAGCTAAATGATGTAGGCTATGCATGCATCTTCCTTAATCACAGCTGCCACTCACTCTGTGTAGCACAGTTAAGGGTCCACCACTGACCTGGGATGTGTGTGTGTGTGTGTGTGTGTTAGGTTGATTTCCACACGCAGCTCACCAACACGTCCCTCAAGACATCCCGGGCGACAATGGATCTTTGCGGAAATGAAAAATTCATCCGCACCCCTTCACTTATTTATCAAAAAGGAAGAAGATTTTTCTGCAGAGAAGCCCCCGAGAGATGGCATTCACATGCCAGCACCAATGCCACTTTACCCGCAAGGTTTCCAATAAAACAAGCAAACAACACGATTCCGACACCTATAAATAAGTGATCATTGCTGAATAAAGTGCTGTACACAGGTCCTCTCGCCGAGTCTCCTCATCACTCTTTTATGGGGCTTTGCTTTGCCCCTTCGGAGGAGCGGGGGAGCAGGATAGCGAGGCGACCGGTAACAGGGGAAACAGGGACGTGGTTGGAGGAGGTGGCTCCTGTTCGGGAATCCAATTGGTGCCACAACATTGGTTAGGATCCCACTGTGTTTTTTAAAGGATTTTCGAGTGCAAACAGCAACACGGGAGGAGACAGTCACCTACCTCTCTGCCTCTCTCTCTTCTCCCTGCCTTTCTCTCTGTATCGTTCTTTCTCTCTCTCGCCGTGACTCTCTTTCTCCCTGTACATCTGCATCACGATAGCATGCTGTAAAAGCCCCACCCTCCAAGTTGTGTTTGTTTACTCTTTACTTCCCTGTTTCTCTTTCTCTCTCATTCAATCGGAGCGACAGGGTGTGCAGTAAGCGGTTTGAACATCTCGGTAGATGGCTCGCCAGATGCTCGGGCGTCTGTCATGGCAAGCTATTGTTAGCTAGTTTTTGATTAGGTTTACATGAGGAAAAGCCATGAAATATGAGATAATTCTGAGAATATGAGATAGGATCAGTAGTGACCCCTACACCTGGCTGTAACCTGGCTGTCACCTGGGTGTCACCTGGTTGTCACTTGGCTGTCACCTGGCTGTGACTTGAATGTAACCTGGCTGTAACTTGGCTGTCACCTAGCTGTCAGAGTCCCTTCAGGTAGAAACGCAAACATACAACCAGCAGTAAAAACTGATTATAGAATCTCCAGTACTATTAGAGAATATCCAGTACTATTAGAGAATCTCCAGTATTATTACAGAATCGCCAGTACTATTAGAGAATATCCAGTACCATTACAGAATATCCAGTACTATTATAGAATCTCCAGTACTATTAAATAATCTCCAGTATTATTAGAGAATCTACAGTACTATTAGAGAATCTCCAGTACTATTAGAGAATCTCCAGTACTATTATAGAATCGCCAGTACTATTATAGAATCTCCAGTACTATTACAGAATCTCCAGTACTATTAGAGAATCGCCAGAAATATTATATAATCTCCAGTACTATTATAGAATCTCCAGTAATATTTGACAATCTCCAGTACTATTAGACAATCTCCAGTACTATTAGAGAATATCCAGTATGATTAGATAATCTCCAGTATGATTAGATAATCTCCAGTACGATTAGAGAATCTCCAGTACTATTAGAGAATCTCCAGTACTATTAGAGAATCTCCAATATTATTAGAGAATCTCCAGTACTATTAGAGAATATCCAGTATTATTAGAGAATCTCCAATACTGTTAGAGCATCTCCAGTACTGTTAGAGAATCTCCAGTATTATTAGAGAATCTCCAGTACTATTAGAGAATCTCCAGTACCATCAGAGAATCTCCAGTACTATTAGAGAATCTCCAGTACTATTACAGAATCTCCAGTATTATTAGAGAATCTCCAGTACTATTAGAGAATCTACAGTACATTATAGAATATCCAGTACTATTATAGAATATCCAGTACTATTAGATCATCTCCAGCACTATTAGAGAATCACCAGTACTATTAGAGAAACTCCAGTATTATTAGATAATATCCAGTATTATTAGAGAATCTCCAGTATTAATAGAGAATATATAGTACTATTAGAGAACCTCCAGTATCATTAGAGAATATCCAGTATATTTAGAGAATCTCCAGTATTATTAGAGAATATCCAGTACTATTAGAGAATATCCAGTATTATTAGAGAATCTCTAGTATTATTAGAGAATCTCCAGTACTATTAGAGAAACTCCAGTATTATTAGAGAATCTCCAGTATTATTAGAGAATCTCCAGTATTATTAGAGAATATCCAGTACTATTAGAGAATCTCCAGTATTATTAGAGAATATCCAGTACTATTAGATTAATCTCCAGTATTATTAGAGATTCTCCAGTATTATTAGAGAATCGCCAGTATTATTAGATAATCACCAGTACTATTAGAGAATCTCCAGTACTATTAGATCATCTCCAATATTATTAGAGAATAAACAGTAATATTAGAGAATAAACAGTACTATTAGAGAATCTCCAGTATTATTAGAGAATCTCCAGTACTTTTAGAGAATCTCCAGTACTATTAGAGAATCTCCAGCACTATTAGAGAATCTCCAGTACTATTAGAGAATTGCCAGTATTATTAGAGAATCTCCAGTACTATTAGAGAATATCCAGTACTATTAGAGAATCTCCAGTATTATTAGAGAATATCCAGTACTATTAGAGAATCTCCAGTATTATTAGAGAATCTCCAGTATTATTAGATAATCTCCAGTACTTTTAGAGAATCTCCAGTATTATTAGATAATCTCCAGTACTTTTAGAGAATCTCCAGTATTATTAGAGAATCTCCAGTATTATTAGAGAATCTCCAGTACTATTAGAGAATCTTCAGTACTATTAGAGAATCTCCAGTACCATCAGAGAATCTCCAGTACTATTAGAGAATCTCCAGTACTATTACAGAATCTCCAGTATTATTAGAGAATCTCCAGTACTATTAGAGAATCTCCAGTACTATTATAGAATATCCAGTACTATTAGATCATCTCCAGCACTATTAGATCATCTCCAGCACTATTAGAGAATCACCAGTACTATTATAGAATTTCCAGTACTATTATATAATATCCAGTACTATTAGAGTATATCCAGTACTATTAGAGAATCTCCAGTATTATTAGATAATCTCCAGTATTATTAGAGAATCTCCAGTATTATTAGATAATATCCAGTACTATTAGAGAATATCCAGTATTATTAGAGAATCTCCAGTATTATTAGAGAATCTCCAGTACTATTAGAGAATCTCCAGTACTATTATAGAATATCCAGTACTATTAGATCATCTCCAGCACTATTAGATCATCTCCAGCACTATTAGAGAATCACCAGTACTATTATAGAATTTCCAGTACTATTATATAATATCCAGTACTATTAGAGTATATCCAGTACTATTAGAGAATCTCCAGTATTATTAGATAATCTCCAGTATTATTAGAGAATCTCCAGTATTATTAGATAATATCCAGTACTATTAGAGAATATCCAGTATTATTAGAGAATCTCCAGTATTATTAGAAATCTCCAGTATTATTAGAGAATATCCAGTACTATTAGAGAATCTCCAGTATTATTAGAGAATATCGAATATCAAGAACTATTAGATTAATCTCCAGTATTATTTGAGATTCTCCAGTATTATTAGAGAATTGCCAGTATTATTAGAGAATTGCCAGTACTATTAGAGAATATCCAGTACTATTAGATAATATCCAGTACTATTAAATAATAAACAGTACTATTAGAGAATAAAAAGTACTATTAGAGAATCTCCAGTACTTTTAGAGAATCTCCAGTACTATTAGAGAATATCCAGTACTATTAGAGAATCTCCAGTACTATTAGAGAATTGCCAGTACTATTAGAGAATCTCCAGTACTATTAGAGAATCTCCAGTACTATTAGAGAATCTCCAGTACTATTAGAGAATCTCCAGTACTGTTAGAGAATATCCAGTACTATTAGAGAATATCCAGTACTATTAGAAAATGTCCAGTATTATTATAGAATCTCCAGAATTATTATAGAATCTACAGTATTATTATAGAATCTCCAGTATTATTAGAGAATCTCCAATAATATTAGGGAACCTCCAGTATTATTAGAGAATCTCCAGTATTATTAGAGAATCACCAGTATTATTAGAGAATCGCCAGTACTATTAGATAATCTCCGGTACTATTAGATAAACTCCAGTACTATTAGAGAATCTGAAGTACTATTAGAGACTCTTCAGTATTATTAGAGAATCTCCAGTACTATTAGAGAATCTCCAGTACTATTAGAGAATCTCCAGTACTATTTTGGCATCAGTTTCCAGCAGATCTACGTGTGCTGTTTAGAAATCAGATACAAAACAGACACATTTGCACACGCAAATACACACACACACACATACACCCTACAATCCATCCACACACACCACAACCATCCTCCCCACACATACACACACAGACACCCTACAACCCATCTACACACACAGACACCCTACAACCCATCCACACATACCACAATGGTTGTGCTGACTTAAAAAATGAAAAATAGGTCATTCTCCATCCCTCCCTCTCCCTCCCAGCCAGTGGGTACTCTGTGCTGTGCCGTGGTCCTGTACCGCAGCGTTCCATGCTGTTAGCCAGGCCTCCCCTGTCTTTCTGTGGCAGGCCCTACGGCAACACACCTGTGTCCACACTCCTTCCCTGGCCTTCCTTGGGATCAATTAGCATTAAAGTTTAAGGCACCTGTCTGGTCTACCACCATCTACACTGGTGGTAATATAACTGCGTCCCAAATGGACCCTGTTCCCTTTACAGTGCACTACTTTTGGTCAAAGGTAGTGCACTATATAGGGAATATGGTGCCATTTGGGAAACACCCCATGTGGGCATAGCGGCATAGAACTGTTCGCTGGAGGGGCCAAGGAGGGAAACCGTGGCAGAAACCACAGCAGCCACACGCACCAGCCATGTCGACCTGTCCGTCAAAGCAGGTGGATACAGGAGGAAGACACAAAGAGGCTGTTATACTGAGCTGTTGTCAATGCTGTCCTGATTTCAACTGTTCAACCTCCTCCTCAGTTCCACCAAATCAATCTGAAAACGACCTTGCTAATGCATTTCTCCCTTTTTCTCTCAGACGGTTAAAAGCACTGATTGAACAATAGGCTGTATCATTTACTCCTGGAAAGAGTTTCGGGAGATGGATGAGGAAATATGAGAGGGAATAGTCCAGAGGTGAATGGGTTGGAGTTGGAGTGGACGACAGTGGGGAGGCTAAATGAAGTCTCCAAGTAGTTTCAGAGCAGCTGGAAATACAGTCTGATTATGTATTCTTTGCAGCCTGAGCTAACATAATAACACCTCTCCTGAAGGATAACTAAATAAATAAATATAAGCCTGACATACACTACAACTGACCTCATGGTAGGACTCAGAAGATCAACAAGACATGACTGCCCCTTGTGGGAAAGATGAAATATTTTTAATTTAATTTAATAATAGATAAACAGGTTTTGGCAAGGCTGAGGAGGTGTATTTTGAGGCCTGCCCCCCGGGATGTCTGCCCACAGTCGGGTCACAGGAAGTGTGTATGCCGGGTCATGGGAAGAGTGCAAGTGACGGGTCACAGGAAGTGTGTGTGTGCTGTGTCACAGAAAGTGTGTATGTGCCGGGTCACAGGAAGTGTGTATGTGCCGGGTCAAAGGAAGTGTGTATGTGCCGAGTCACAGGAAGAGTGTATGTGCCGGGTCACAGGAAGTGTGCATGTGCCGCTTCACAGGAAGTGTGTATGTGCCGGGTCACAGGAAGTGTGTATGTGCCGGGTCACAGGAAGTGTGTATGTGCCGGGTCACAGGAAGTGTGTATGTGCCGGGTCACAGGAAGTGTGTATGTGCCGGGTCACAGGAAGTGTGTATGTGCCGGGTCACAGGAAGTGTGTATGTGCCAGGTCACAGGAAGTGTGTATGTGCCGGGTCACAGGAAGTGTGCATGTGCCGGGTCACAGGAAGTGCGTGTCTCATGCAGCCAGTCTGTGGTGAAGGGAGAAGAGGGAGAACACAGAGGGTAGCTGTACCTGCACTGCCTCCCGGCCATCTCTTGACAGCGGCCTTCACATCACAGCACGGGCCCTGACACCGGATCTGACAGAAGTGCCCTCTATACCACATTCTGACACACACACACACTGGCTCAAACGCACACACAGACACTTCTTTAAACGCACACTCGCATTCATGCACACACACATGCACGTGCACACACAAACACACATACATTCATACAAACACAGAGGCACACACAAACATTCATACAAACACAGAGGTACACAGAGGCACAAACACACATACACAAACACACACACATACACAAACACATACACAAACACACACACACACAGAACACACCCTCTCACTGCTGCACATCAACCCAGTGTGACAGCTATCAATAGGGATTCCAGCAGAGTCTCTGCCAGACAGAGGGGACACAAAAAGAGATGGAATCGAAGGCTGCGCAGGGACCCTATTATTCCAAAGAGCAGGGAATAATTTGCTAGCAATTTGTGACTCACTTTAGGACCCTTTTGAGCAGGACGCTAGTTGTGCATATGCAGGCTGGGGGCTTGGAGGGGAGTGTGGGTGCTTAACTTGGCCTCTCATATATTCCAAATGTCAAATAGTTTGTTCTTTAAAATGTTGCCATCCCCAGAACTTGTTGGCTAATCAGCACATTTGTTTCTTCTGGCTGTGCAAAATGAAAAGTCCTGCGCCACGACGTGAATTGATGGATTTCAACTGGGGGAACAATTCAATTTGATTGATAGCGTGTGGAGGGAAGAAGTGGAGACCTAGTTTTTTCCCAGCCTCTTTCAGAAAGTAATACACAATATATTTTTGCCACCACAAGTCCCCCATTAGGGTTTTATATGCCCTCTGTTTACCTTCATCTTAATGATTATCAATCAATAGTAGGTCTAATGAATGGGCTGCACAGGCACTACGGGAGGTATTTCTAGAGCACCCGCTTAATTTGTGCATAAGAGCATTTTTAAAATCTCTAAATGGTTAAACTAGTGAGAAATATGTTATTATTGAATCCGTGAGCATAATTAATTTACAAACATTCTAAATTAAAATATATTTATTTTTGCCATATCTAATGAATGTATATTACGCTAGTTTCCATGATGTGGACAGTATGTGTTACGACATTACACAAGCTGACGTTTTGACCACATCGAATTGGGGGGAATTACACATCCTTTTTACCTCAGATTAGTGATGTCAGTATAAAAGTTTATAGTCAACGCGATGACACAAGACCAACTGCTTAAAAGCTTATCTTTGGCACCGATCATGTGGGGCTGTCTCTCTAGCCACACACCAATACATGGATTTGATAGTCAAACTATCACTTAAATAGCAGCCAACCAGTGTCACTGTTGAAATCCTATGGCGGGTCGTGATTCATTGAAGTTAACTAACAGAAAAAGCGGTTTGTTCCCTTTTCAGTGATGGCATCCTCCCGAAATCAACACCCGCAATTCCAAAATATAGATAGTAGCCTTCTACAAATTCTCATCTAACCAACCATGTATAGGTTATTTCAAGTTTCCATGTGGCCTTTGTTAGTTTAAACTGCGCTACAACCAAAACGTTTGCCCCCTGTTCTATTGATTTCAGCGTGATATCGATGGAAGAGTGGTGCGGTCTGCCGAATGCATTACCGGGGGCAAACTACCCGCCGTCCAAGACACATACAGCACCCGATGTCACAGGAAGGCCAAAAAGATCATCAAGGACATCAACCACCCGAGCCACTGCCTGTTCACCCCGCTATCATCCAGAAGGCGAGGTCAGTACAGGTGCATCAAAGCTGGGACCGAGAGAATGAAAAACAGCTTCTATCTCAAGGCCATCAAACTGCTAAATAGCCATCACTAGCACATTAGAGGCTGCTGCTGCCTATTGGAATCACTGGCCACTTTAAGAAATGGAACACTAGTCACTTTAATAATGTTTACATATCTTGCACTACTCATCTCATACGTATATACTGCATTCTATTCTATAATATTCTTCTGTATCTTAGTCCATGCCGCTCTGTCATTGCTTGTCCATATATGTATATATTCTTAAATCCCATTCCTTACTTTTTTGTGTGTATTGGGTATATGTTGTGAAATTGTTAGATATTACTGCACTGTCGGAGCTAGAAGCACAAGCATTTCGCTACACCCGCTATAACATCTGCTAAACACGTGTATGTGACAAATAACATTTGATTTGATTTGATTTGAAGTGATTAACAAAAAAAGTGTTGTGTTACACTTACCACGTTGGCGACCCACTTGAATCAAAATGCAACACTTCAAAATGTAGCTAGCTGTCTTCTCCAAGTTGTCCTCTAACCAGTGATGTACACATTATTCCCAGATGCCCTGTGGTTTGTGAGGTGTGCTCGTTTTAACAGGACGTGCAGGGTCATCTCCCCCTCTTGCGCAATTGATTTCAATGTGATAATCGATGAGTGATCGATAAAACTGTGTTGCGTTTCTCTCTCTGGTTTGCTGATCCCCGTATCAAAATACAGTATTCTAAAATGTAGCTGACTGCATTCTGCAGGTTATCCTCTAACCAGTTAGGTAAAAATATCTCCAGTTTCCATGTGTTTTTTGAGTTTCAATAGCAAAACAACTCGAATTTTGGTGCGGGCGCAGTTTATAAGGTGTTCATAAAAAATATATATACAAGTAATATGATTACTATTGTTGCACATGTATATGTAGATAGTGCTTATGTTTTCAATATATCCCAAACTGTTCCTGCATATTGGTTATTGATTTGGACACTTTAAAACTGTGTTTTGACATTGGGCTATTTATCAATATGTCTTGTCAACAGGAAGCATCCTTTACAACTTAAACTTTAGGAATATAAATGTAACTTTCAACATTAATTTCCAATGGTATTGTACTTAATCAGGTCAAAACTGCTGCATGATTCCAACGTGCTGTGATTTATTTATTTTGATGATATACCAGAAATCACCAAAATGGGTTTGCCCTGCCTATCAATAGCCAATTACAAACCACATTAACCATTAGACTCTGCTAATTAGTCATACGTTAACACAAGTCATCGCCTCGTATAGCTAGCTACATTCCTTACTTGAAAACCCTTTACTTGTCCTTGTCTCAAACCAATAGTCCTCTGATTCCAAGCCCCTAATTGAAATTAAGTTAGTTGACCTTTGTGTGATTATGGTCCTGGTTGATTCCCCAGACCCCCTCTCCCCACCGTGGTACACACCTCATAAATCAAATGCACTAAATCTGAGCAAATGCCCTGAATCTGAGCAAATATCCTGCATTGACCCTATGCATTTATATATACAGTGAGGGAAAAAAGTATTTGATCCCCTGCTGATTTTGTACGTTTGCCCACTGACAAAGACATGATCAGTCTATAATTTTAATGGTAGGTTTATTTGAACAGTGAGAGACAGAATAACAACAACAAAAATCCAGAAAAACGCATGTCAAAAATGTTATAAATTGATTTGCATTTTAATGAGGGAAATAAGTATTTGACCCCTCTGCAAAACATGACTTAGTACTTGGTGGCAAAACCCTTGTTGGCAATCACAGAGGTCAGACGTTTCTTGTAGTTGACCACCAGGTTTGCACACATCTCAGGAGGGATTTTGTCCCACTCCTCTTTGCAGATCTTCTCCAAGTCATTAAGGTTTCGAGGCTGACATTTGGCAACTCGAACCTTCAGCTCCCTCCACAGATTTTCTATGGGATTAAGGTCTGGAGACTGGCTAGGCCACTCCAGGACCTTAATGTGCTTCTTCTTGAGCCACTCCTTTGTTGCCTTGGCCGTGTGTTTTGGGTCATTGTCATGCTGGAATACCCATCCACGAACCATTTTCAATGCCCTGGCTGAGGGAAGGAGGTTCTCACCCAAGATTTGACGGTACATGGCCCCGTCCATCGTCCCTTTGATGCAGTGAAGTTGTCCTGTCCCCTTAGCAGAAAAACACACCCAAAGCATAATGTTTCCACCTCCATGTTTGACAGTGGGGATGGTGTTCTTGGGGTCATAGGCAGCATTCCTCCTCCTCCAAACACGGCGAGTTGAGTTGATGCCAAAGAGCTCCATTTTGGTCTCATTTGACCACAACACTTTCACCCAGTTCTCCTCTGAATCATTCAGATGTTCATTGGCAAACTTCAGACGGGCCTGTATATGTGCTTTCTTGAGCAGGGGGACCTTGCGGGCGCTGCAGGATTTCAGTCCTTCACGGCGTAATGTGTTACCAATGGTTTTCTTGGTGACTATGGTCCCAGCTGCCTTGAGATCATTGACAAGATCCTCCTGTGTAGTTCTGGGCTGATTCCTCACCGTTCTCATGATCATTGCAACTCCACGAGGTGAGATCTTGCATGGAGCCCCAAGCCGAGGGAGATTGACAGTGCTTTTGTGTTTCTTCCATTTGCGAATAATCGCACCAACTGTTGTCACCTTCTCACCAAGCTGCTTGGCGATGGTCTTGTAGCCCATTCCAGTCTTGTGTAGGTCTACAATCTTGTCCCTGACATCCTTGGAGAGCTCTTTGGTCTTGGCCATGGTGGAGAGTTTGGAATCTGATTGATTGATTCTGTGGACAGGTGTCTTTTATACAGGTAACAAGCTGAGATTAGGAGCACTCCCTTTAAGAGTGTGCTCCTAATCTCAGTTCGTTACCTGTATAAAAGACACCTGGGAGCCAGAAATCTTTCTGATTGAGAGGGGGTCAAATACTTATTTCCCTCATTAAAATGCAAATCAATTTATAACATTTTTGACATGAGTTTTTCTGGATTTTTTTGTTGTTATTCTGTCTCTCACTGTTCAAATAAACCTACCATTAAAATTATAGACTGATCATTTCTTTGTCAGTGGGCAAACATACAAAATCAGCAGGGGATCAAATACTTTTTTCCCTCACTGTATATATATATACACACACACACACCATGTGCACATTCACTCACACACACTACATTGACACTCCGACACAAAACCCACACACATTCACTATATACGCACACACACACGCATACCGACACAACACAAACACACATACATACACATTACACACACGCACACTAACACATTTTAAACTTATCATTTGCTGCTACTAGGGCTGTTGTGGTATTCGTATTACCGCCACACCGGTAGCTCTATTGTCCCTCTAACCACTCAGACATCAATGCAATAGAAGTTAATAACCTAGCTTCAGCTACTCTGTTCTTTATTTTATTCTTATTATTATCTGTCCTGATGCCTAGTCACTTTACCCTGCCTTCATGTACATATCTACCTCATATACCTTATTATTCTCTATCCTGATGCCGAGTCACTTTACCCTGCCTTCATGTACATATCTACCTCATATACCTTATTATTCTCTATCCTGATGCCTAGTCACTTTACCCTGCCTTCATGTACATATCTACCTCATATACCTTATTATTCTCTATCCTGATGCCTAGTCACTTTAATCTGCCTTCATGTACATACAGTGCCTTCAGAAAGTATTCACACCCCTTGACTATTTCCACATTTTGTTGTGTTACAGCCTGAATTTAAAATGGATTAAACTGAGATTTTGTGTCACTGGCCTACACACAATACACCATAATGTCAAAGTGGAATTACGTTTTACAAATGAAAATCTGAAATGTCCCGAGTCAATAAGTATTCAACCACTTTGTTATGGCAAGCCTAAATAAGCTCAGGAGTAAAAATGTGCTTATGACTACCTCATCTCTGTACCCCACACATACAACTATCTGTAAGGTTCCTCAGTCGAGCAGCAAATTTCAAACACAGATTCAACCACAAAGATCATGGAGGTTTTCCAATGCCTCGCAAAGAAGGGCACATACAGTGCCTTCGGAAAGTATTCAGATCCCTTGACTTTTTTAACATTTTGTTACATTACAGCCTTATTCTAAAATTGATTAAATTATTTATTTTTCTCAACAATCTACAAACAATAGCCCATAATGACAAAGTGAAAAGAAGTTTGTAGAAATTTAAAAACGTATTTACATAAGTATTCAGACCCTTTCCTACAAGACTCGAAATTGAGATCAGGTGCATCCTGTTTCCATTGATCATCCTTGCAATGTTTCTACAACTTGATTGGAGTCCATCTGTGGTATATTTAATTGATTGGACATGATTTGGAAAGGCACACACCTGTCTATATAAGGTCCAACAGTTGACAGTGCATGTTAGAGCAAAAACCAAGCCATGAGGTCGAAGGAATTGTCTGAAGAGCTCCGAGACAGAATTGTGTCACAGATATGGGGAAGGGTACAAAAAACATTCTGCAGCATTGAAGGTCCCCAAGAACACAGTGGCCTCCATCATTCTTAAATGGAAGAAGTTTAGAACCACCAAGACTCTTCCTAGGGTTGGCCGCCCGGCCAAACAGAGCAATCAGTCGAGAAGGGCCTTGGTCAGGGAGGTGACCAAGAACCCGATGGTCACTGATAGAGCTCCAGAGTTCCTCTGTGGAGATGGGAGAGCCTTCCAGAAGGACAACCATCTCTGCAGCACTCCACCAATCAGGCCTTTATGGTAGAGTGGCCAGACGGAAGCCACACCTCAGTATAAGGCACATGACAGCCCCCTTGGAGTTTGCCAAAAGGCACCTAAAGACTCTCAGACCATGAGAAACAAGATTCTCTGGTCTGATGAAACCAAGGTTGAACTCTTTGGCCTGAATGTCACGTCTGTAGGAAACCTGGCACCATCCCTACTGTGAAGCATGGTGGTGGCAGCATCATGCTGTGGGGATGTTTTTCAGCAGCAGCAGGGACTGGGAGACTAGGTTCACCTTACCACAGGACAACAACCCTAAGCACACAGCCAAGACAACACAGGAGTGGCTTCGGGACAAGTCTTTTAATGTCCTTGAGCGGTCCAGCCAGAGCCTGGACTTGAACCCGATCGAACATCTCTGGAGAGACCTGGAAATAGCTGTGTAGCGACACTCCCCATCCAACCTGACATAGCTTGAGAGGATCTGCAGAGAAGAATGGGAGAAACTCCCCAAATACAGGTGTGCCAATCTTGTAGCGTCATACCCAAGAAGACTCCAGGCATTAATCTCTTCAACAAAGTATTGAGTATTTCCGTTTTTTTATTTGTAATGAATTTGCTAAAAATAAATAAAAAAACTGTTTTTGCTTTGTCATTATGGGGTATTGTGTGTAGATTGATGAAGAAAAAACAATATAATCAATTTTAGAATAAGGCTGTAATGTAACAAAATGTGGAAAAAGTCAAGGGGTCTGAATACTTTCCGAATCCCTTTGAGCACGGTGAAGTTATTAATTACACTTTGGATGGTGTATCAATACACCCAGTCACTACAAAGGTACAGGCGTCCTTCTTAACTCAGTTGCCGGAATGGAAGGAAACCGCTCAGGGACTTAACCATGAGGCCAATGGTGACTTTAAAACAGTTACAGAGTTTAATGGCTGTGATAGTGTCACGCCTACTCCCACTCCCCCGCTCCGGTGCTCGATGTTGCCGGTTTACTAACCACCGGTCCTGGCAACCATCATTACGCAGAACTGCTCCCCATCATTACCTGGACATCGTTATTTTCTTGATTACTCTCCCTTTATTTAGCCCTCAGTAGCCATCAGTCACTATGTAGTATTGTTTTGATTCACATTCTGTACGCTTCTCATGTTTTGTTTATCGGCATTTATCATTACTAAACTCACCTTCTGCACCTGCTTCCTGACTCCCGGCATATACGTAACAGATAGGAGAAAACTGAGGATGTACAGAGTTTAATGGCTGTGCTGGGAGAAAACTGAGGATTGATCAAAAACATTGTAGTTAGTCCACAATACTAACCTAAATGACAGAGTAAAAAGGAGGAACTAAAACATGCATCCTGTTTGCAATAAGGCACTAAAGTAAAACTGCAGAAAATGTGGCAAAGAAATGAACATATTTTCAAGCATGGTGGTGGCTGCATCATGTTATGGGTATGCTTGTCATCGGCAATGACTTATCTATGGCAAGACTTGAAAATGGCTGTCTAGCAATGATCAACAACCAACTTGACAGAGCTTGAAGAATTTAAAAAATAATAATTTGCAAATATTGTACAGTCCATGTGTGCAAAGCTCTTAGAGACTTACCCAGAAAGACTCACAGCTGTAATCACTGCCAAAGGTGATTCTAACACGTATTGACTCAGGGGTGTGAATACCTATGTAAATGATATATTTCTGTATTTCATTTTCAATACATTTGCAAAGATTTCAAAAAACATATTTTCACTTTGTCATTATGGGGTATTGGCTGTAGATGGTTGAGAAAAAAATATGTTATAATCCAAGCTGTAACACAACAAAATGTGGAATAGTTCAAGGGGTATGAATACTTTGTGAAGGCACTGTATCTTCCTCAAATACCTCGTACCTCTGCATATTGATCTGGTACTGGTACTCCTTGTATATAGCTCCATTCTTGTGTATTTTATTTTATTCCTTGTGTTACGAGGGCTCCTAAGCAAGCATTTCATTGTAAAGTTGACCTACACCAATTGTATTCGGCGCATGTGACAAACAACATTTTATTTTATTTGAAATAAACATATACCACACCTTAATTTCAGAGTGAACTCTGAGTGGACTCAATAGGATTAGCCTATCAACAGATACGCCTGCTACTCCTTCAATCATCTCACAAAATCAAGATATGGAATCTCATTGATTAACTGTTTACATATTATGGGCATAGATCCCAACTTTAACAACCATATGACTTTCCTAGCGTTGGTGTGCCTGTGTGTGTGTGTGTGTCAGTCTCTGTGTGTGTGAAGACTAAAGGTCCTGCTGTGACAAGTCTACAGGGGCCAGGAACATCTGGTGGGCCAGCTGCCCCTCTGGTTAACATGATCCTCCTCAGACGCCACAAGCTTGAGCATGAACGCACACACACACACAAAGAGACATACAGTATGCATGCAGTCACACACACACACTCCAAAGGCCCAGTCGTTGACTCATAGTCGCATAATGCAAACACCTACGGCACTGTGCACATGTCGCATCTAAATACGGCACAGCCTAAATACAGTACAGCCTAAATACAGTACAGCCTAAATACAGTACAGCCTAAATACGGTACAGCCTAAATACAGTACAGCCTAAATACGGTACAGCCTAAATACAGTACAGCCTAAATACGGTACAACTGCCCAATCAGTTTGCTGCCTGCTCTTAGTAAATTGATGGAGAGAATTGTGTTTGACCAAATACAATGCTATTTTTCAGAGAACAAGTTAACTACTGACTTTCAGCATGCATATAGAGAAGCACTCAACTTGTACTGCACTGATGATTGGTTAAAATAAATAGATAAGGGCCTCCCGAGTGGCGCTGCAGTCTAAGGCATTGCATTGCAGTGCTTGAGGTGTCACTACAGACCTGGGTTCGATCCCAGGCTGTGTCACAACTGGCTGTGACCAGGAGTCCCATAGGGCGGCGCACAATTGGCCCAGCGTCATCCGGGTTAGGGGAGGGTTTGGCCGGGGGGGCTTTACCTGGCTCACCGTGCTCTAGCGACTCCTTGTGTCGGGCCGGGCGCCTGCAGGCTGACTTTGGTCGTCAGTTGAACGGTGTTTCCTCCGACACATTGGTGCAGCTGGCTTCCGGGTTAAGCGGGCAGGTGTTAAGGAGCGCGGTTTGACGGGTCATGTTTCGGAGGACGCATGACTCGACCTTCGCCTCTTCTGAGCCCGTTGGGGAGTTGCAGTGATGAGACAAGATCGTAATTGGATATGAAGAAATTGGGGAGAAAAAGTGTGTGCTCACTGAAATTCTAAATAAGGAGTTACAGTCAGTATCAAAATGGGTGTTTAATAATAAATTAGTCTTAAATACATCTTAAACTAAAAGCATTGTATTTGTTTCAAAACATTCTCTAAGACCTTAACCTCAACTGGAGTTGTGCATAAAGGGTGTGACCTTTGAGCAAGTTGAGGAAGCTAAACTCCTAGGTATAACATTGGATGTTCAATTATCATGGTCAAGTCATATTGACAAAGTTGTTGTGAAGATGGGGAGGGGTAAGTCTGTTATGAAAATATGTTCTGCGATTTTAACACAAAAATCAACTGTACTAGTTGTTCAGGCTCTGATCTTGTCCCATCTTGATTACTGTCCAGTAATATGGTCAAGTGTAGCAAAGAAAGACCTAACAAAGCTGCAGCTGGCACAAAAACAGAGCAGCACGCCTTGCCCTTAACTGCACATACAGAACTAACATCAATGACATGCATGCCAGTCTTTCCTGTTTGAGGGTTGACCAGAGATGAACTGCTTCTCTTGTAGCTATAAAAATAAGAAATAATTTAAAAAATTGTATTTTACCCCCTTTTTTCTCCCAAATTTTGATCTTGTCTCATCGCTGCAACTCCCCAACGGGCTCGGGAGGCGAAGGTCGAGTATGGACTTCCTCCGAAACATGACCCGCCAAACCGCGCTTCTTAACACCCCCCACTTAACCCGGAAGCCAGCCGCACCAATGTGTTGGAGGAAACACTGTTCAACTGACGACTGAGGTTAGCCTGCAGGCGCCCGCCCCGCCAGAAGGAGTCGCTAGAGCACGATGAGCCAATTAAAGGCCCCCTGGCCAAATCCTCCCCTAACCCGGATGACGCTGGGCCAATTGTGCGCTGCCCTATGGGACTCCCGATCACGGCCGGTTGTGATACAGCCTGGGATCAAACCCAGGTCTATAGTGACGCCTTAGACCGCTGCACCACTCGGGAGGCCCCTCTCTTCTAGTTTTTACAATAAATGTTACAGTAATTAAAATTCCAGATTGTCTGCATAATCAAAAAACATTCAGCTCAGACACCCATACATACCCCACAAGACATGCCACCAGGGGTCTCTTCACAGTCCCAAAGTCCAAAATGAATTCACAGCAATGCATAGTATTACACAGAGCCATGATCGCATGGAACTCCCTTCCATCTCCAATTACTTAAGCAAACAGCAAAATTACCTTTAAAAAAAGATTAAACATCTCATGGAATGACGGGGACTGTGAGAGGACATACACACAAACACATACACACACAGACACACTAACACACAAACACACGCACACACAGACACACACATATTTGTGTTGTTGTATTGTTTGTATATCCTTGTATTTTACATTTGTGTGACTGTCCCTGTCCTCTATGTTTTGTTATTTGTCATGTTTTATGTTTTTTGGTGGACCCCAGGAAGAATAGCTGCTACTTCTGCACAAGCTAATGGGGATCGAAATAAACAAATAAGGATATCACCACAACAAGCCGAGGGGATCAACATCCATCTCAAGAGAGAGAAAAAACAACCTATCATGTTTGATGCTGAAATGCAACTATGTCCAATCTGTACCAGATGCTCTTCTGTGAAAATGAAAACCTTTTTATTATTACTTGAAGAAAATGTCATGTTGTTGGCACCAGAGAGCCTCCATCCTCCTCCTCGTCTGTAGCTTTTCGCGGATTTAGCGCTGGCTAATTCCCATATCCGGGCTGTCATCTGGCTCCTGAGAGACAGGCGTGCCGTTTTCTCACACACGGGCCCTAATGAATTAAGAGTTGGCGAATCTCAGCCACGCTCATCCTGTCAGAATGAGGAGAACTCAAGGAAGTAGTAAGAGTGGAACTCGTCAGAGCAGGGCGCTGTGTGGCTCCTTCTCATCTTGCATGCCCGCGTAATGAAACAGGGTATGTGGGATCCCTTGTGTCTGGGTTAATGTAAACAAGTAATATGAGCTCATCTCATTCTCCATTAAAAGCTGGTTTTGTGCCAGTGAGGAGTAAAGGCAAGGAACTGAACAGAGATGGCTGTCTTACTTTAACAACCCCTCCCCACCGGGCTGACCTCTCAACCCAGCAGAACCCAGCACAACCAATCACTACAGCCCTCCTAACCTCTCAACCCAGCACAACCAATCACCACAGCCATCCTAACCTCTCGACCCAGCACAACCAATAACTACAGCCCTCCAAGACTTACTGTTACAACCCCTCCCCACCTGGCTAACCTCTCAACCCAGCACAGCCCTTTAGGACGTCTCAACCAGGCAGTTCAGCACTGCAGCCTCTCTCTGGCTGATGATGGTGCCCCAGACGTCTGGGGTAGAGAGATAAAGAAGAGAGTAATATCATCAAGGGTCTTGTAGGAGAAGAGGTGGAGGAGGAAGGGAGGACAGGCCAGGCACCCGGGATGACCTCCCCAACCGGAGGAGCACTTGGCTGGGATCCCGTAATGAAGAGAGCAGGGCCTTGGCACCAGTCCTCCATGGCTCCACAGTGTAATGATGATATGGCTAATGACGGCTAGGCTACAAGCGCTAGGAGAGCTAGCACGGCTAGCGCTATCACTTACTTGCATGAAAAGGGCAAATCATTCATTTTCGAGCACACACACTCACATGAAAACAAGGCTGGGCAGAGAGGAAAAAAATAAGCTATTGATTTTGTCTTTTCAAAGAAATAATATTGCAGAGAAAAGGAACATAAATAAAAGCCTGAATACTAGAAGGGGAGAGGAGGGAGGAAGGGAGGGCGGGAGGGAAGGCGGAAGGGAGGGAGGAGGAGAATGGACAACAAACATAAAAAGCCTTTTCTTGTGTTAATAGTAAGCGCCAATGAATAATATTCAAAGAAGAATAAAGAGATATGTTTTATTCACACGCTCTACAGTATGAGTTGTACACAAATGAACCTGTTGTATATGCACTGATTTTTCCCTGATATTGAACCACATAACCAGCACCTAAGTAGCCTACCTCCAGAGTGGCCTGCTGTCTCTGACCATCACACTAGACCATCACACTCCAACCCCAAATTGATGAATCTCACCGGGCTCTCCTGCACTTTATCCCTGTGCCATCAATCATTTCTGCCAAGGCATTGAACCTCTGTGTGTGACATCAGCTGCATGAGAACGCACATGAAAAAGAGGGAGAGAAGAAGGGGGGGATAAAGGAGAGGTAGATGAGTGGTAGAGAGAGAATACTGGACAGTTTATTAGGTACACCACCCCGTTCACGAAAATGGATCGCTCCTACAGACAGTGAGTCACATGGCCGTGGCTTGCTATATAAAGCAGGCAGACAGGCATCAAGGCATTCAGTTACTGTTCGATTGAACATTAGAATGGGCAAAAGGAGTAACCTAAGCAACTTTGAGCATGGTATGATGGTCGGTGTCCAGTATTTCAGAAACCGAGAATGGTGCGACAAACAAAAAACATGCAGTCCTGTGGGCGGATGGGCTATTGCAACAGACAATCAACATTGCCTGGAACATGACCGCGAGTTCAGTTTACTTGAGTGGCCTGCGCAGTCTCCAGACCTCAACCCAATACAGCATCTTTGGGATTAGATGGAATGGGCTGTTCGCAGCATAAATGTACCACCGTCCAATCTGCAGTAACTGCGTGATGCCATTCTTCGGGTACCTTATTAAGAGTTTATAGTGCCTCTTGGCAGCCGTGTCGACAGTTTGGAGTTTGCCAAAAGGCACCTAAAGACTCTCAGACCATGAGAAACAAGATTCTCTGGTCTGATGAAACCAAGATTGAACTCTTTGGCCTGAATGCCAAGTGTCATGTCTGGAGGAAACCTGGCACCATCCCTACGGTGAAGCATGGTGGTGGCAGCATCATGCTGTGGGGATGTTTTTCAGTGGCAGGGACTGGGAGACTAGTCAGGATCGAGGGAAAGATGAACGGAGCAAAGTACAGAGAGATCCTTGATGAAGGCTGCTCCAGAGCGCTCAGGACTTCAGACTGGGGCAAAGGTTCACCTTCCAACAGGACAACGACCCTAAGCACACAGCCAAGACAACGCAGGAGTGGCTTCGGGACAAGTCTCTGAATGTCCTTGAGTGGCGACGATCCCCATCCAACCCGACAGAACTTGAGAGGATCTGCAGAGAAGAATGGGAGAAACTCCCCAAATACAGGTGTGCCAAGCATATAGTGTCATACCCAAGAAGACTCGAGGCTGTAATCGCTGCAAATGGTGCTTCAACAAAGTACTGAGTAAAGGGTCTGAATACTTATGTAAATATGATATTTCAGTTTTTTTTATTTTAAATTTGCAAAAATTTCTAAAAACCTGTTTTTGCGTTGTCATTATGGGGTATTGTGTGTAGATTGAAGAGGGGAAAAAAACAATATAATCCATTTCAGAATAAGGCTGTAACATAACAAAATCTGGAAAAGTGAAGGGGTCTGAATACTTTCCAAATGCACTGTATATAGAGAGGGAGAGAGGGAGGTATGAATGAATAGAAATAGATAAAGAGATCCATATATAGAGAACATGCATGAGAGGGAGAGAGTGAGATGGATGAATAGAAAGAGATAGAGACAGAAAATGTGAGACAGATAAAAAGCCTTTCTACGGTTTCTATGATTCACTGATCCAGGGCCAGCGCTGCCTGATGAAAAATAGAAATGCACTCCGGATTAAAAAACTAAACTAAATAAGTGAAGGCAAGAAACCCACAGACGACCAAGTGGCTGTAGCCAATTTGATAGGGATCCACTCTGACAGAAAATCTACTTTTAATGAAGGGCCATGTGCCAGGAGAAATTAGCCATTACCCCCGCAGTGCTGATATTAAAAGTTTTATAAATGACAGTGGTGTTGGCGGTGATCGCGGAGGACGGGCAGTGTCGGGGGAGCGTGCCAGGGCGTTTAACTGTACGCCAGGCAGATACTGAAGGCTGAAGGGAGCCTGGCCTGTGCCTGAATTCCTTCTCTCCTTCCTTCAGTCGACAAGCCGTCGGAGGAGTTAAAAAGCCCCAGCGTCTGCTCGTTGCTCACTGGACAGGAAGTGGGCGACTGACAGCACCGAGCCGGTGTGTGACAAGTGCGGCAGAACTAACCTGTTGTGACGCGTCGGCTCCCTCGTTCGCCGCCCGTGATCAGATACAGCGGGACAAGAGACCATATGGGATGGCAGAGCTTGCTCATCCAATCACAAGGCATATGTGGCTAGTGGTGGAGGGAGGGGGGGAGAAGGGGGGAGGACTCTCAAGGTTTCCAGTGTGTCATAGGAAATTACAGAGAAAGCGAGGAAGAAGAGAGGAGAACCAGTGCAATCAGCAGGAGTGTGGCTAATCTACTAGAAGCTGGTGAATGTGCAGAGACTGGAGTGGGGGACATGTTCTGGCATGCCCTTTGAACCACGACCTTTGGCCCCAGCCCAGCAACAAGACCAGCTCATTGGTGACTAAGACCCTCGGATACTTCTGCACAACCAAAGAAGGGAATTCTCCCATCCTAAAATTAACTGCTTTTTTGTTGGCACTCAAAAATGTTTTGTTTATCCACTTGGGGGGAAAAAAAGCTAACCTCTGACTCTGTAGCCTTCCAAATGACACATTAAAAGGGAGGCAAAAAACACATTAAAACAAATTATTAAATAAAGGCTTGCGTGGTGCATAAAAAAAATTGTGATAATCGCAGCTGTCTTTCCAGATCCTCGTTTAAATGCAGATTAGGGCTAAGCTTGCAGAGGTGAAGGGCCTGGCGAATCGAAGCCCATAGCACACGGCACCCCGGAATGGAAATAGACATAATCTCACCAAAGCCAGATTTTTGGGAGGAGAAAATAGTATGTCGACTCGGCTGCCAAGAGGCACTATAAACGCTTAAGAAGGTACCCGAAGAACGTTGCACTTCATTGAAAGCAGAACCGATTAGCTTAAAGTGGCAATCAGCAGTTCAAACAATTACAAAGTGTACTCCCTGCCACTGTTTCGCTAAAAAGCTGGGCTGGAGAAATGGAACCACTCTCAAATTATTGGACCGAGCTATGGATGCAAGGACTGGCCATCCATGATATCAAAATTATAGTTTTTAATAATGCTTTGAGGCTATACAGTGTTTGTTTACATTTACTTTGTTTACATACATTGGAGTAAAACAAGCTTATATTTTGGGTTCTGATGGGGTACAACAGTTGAACTAAGCTCATGAGGCATTTATAAGTTATATTCTTCAAGAATCAGTGGGAACATATCACTCATTTCAAGTCCAAAAATGTATGTAGCTACTGCAGATTGCCCCTTTAATTTCACAACACTACACACCACCGGCCCAATAAAAGTGTTGATGCTTGACGGAAAGAAAAATAAATGTTATCCACTTTGTTACTTGCCCCCCCCCCCTTGCCAACTTATTCAATTTTTGCTCGTCAGATACTCATCGACATGGGGCTAATTTAGGATTAGATTGCAGGTGTTTTTTAATCAAGTGTATCAGGCTCCTAAGTAGTCATTTGGGACAATTGGAACTGACTGTTATCTCTCCAATTCCAATACACGTTTGAGTGTGTGTAGGGGAGCATGTGGACAACTTTCGGAACACTACCATGACTTAAATACAGAGATAATAGGACATCTTATTATCCCATGGTATCTCGCCATGACAGAGAAGTGATGTTCGGCCTGCACTGTGTACTAAATAAGACCTTTATCGCACTCAGCAGACTTACTCATTTTGTTATTTGAGGGCTGTTAAAGAGAGGACAGGAGTAGATAGAAAGTATGTATTTCATGGATGTCAGTGTCATTCAACTCAGAAATTAAACAGGAGAAATCCATCAATATCATTGATGCCTTTCAAAATTGAGTTCTTATACAGTATCTGTGACTTCTACGTCAACATGCAAAAAGAAAACAGTCACCGCCACAAAATTAGGACTTGATGAATCCATTGGGGAATACAACGACTAGCATCAGCAACAAAGACACACAAGCTCCCAAGAGGTTAGCTGGCACATTGTCGTCAAGGAGTCTTACTCACACCCTTTCTTTCTGCTCTCCCTCGCCCCCTTTGCCCTCTGCCACAAGCTTTCCTTTATTCTTAGTTCTTACCTCGAAAACTATTCCACTTTTCCACTCGCTGTCATAATAGGCAATCTGGGGTCAATTCAAAGTGGAGCCTTGGCAGTGACAAACACATTTCATTTCAACAGAGAGGAGAACAGAATGACTTGTGAAGAATAAACACTAGGTGGTCACGATGTGTACAGGTAAGATCAGGGTTCAAGCAGAGCTCAGATAAGCAAAACATGTGATGGGTACGCACTCAAAAATATGTTGCATAAAGCTTAGGCTACTTCATTTTTCTAATGAATTAAGTAAGCTTTATGCAACACCTTTTTGAGTGCGTACCCATCACATGTTTAGTAAGCTTTATGCAACACCTTTTTGAGTGCGTACCCATCACATGTTTAGTAAGCTTTATGCAACACCTTTTTGAGTGCGTACCCATCACATGTTTAGCTTATCTGAGCTCTCCTTGAACCCTGATCTTAGTGGATCAAGCTCCCCTATCTGGGGCATTGGTGCGTATTTGATGAGCTTCGACATTAATGAAAGGACTCGTCCCCGTCCAATAAAATTGTCATATTCCGACTCCAGATAATAGATGTTGCCATTCTACGCCAATAATAGTGTCTATAATGAAATCAGTGGAGCAGAAAAGAGGCACTCTTTCATTTCCTCCTGGTGGGCTGTGTGTTTTGTACATCCCATTATTCATCAGGTCCACTGCTGATAACAGGAACATTTGCATCTGAATCAGAAATGCTTTATGACCTCCCCCTACACACGCCTCTCTTCTCCCCTTAATGCAAATGACTTGACCCAAAAAAGGGAAAGTGTTACATTCAATTACTCAGGACAAACTTAGTCCTGAGTCAAGGGCCAGGAATGTGTGTCCATGGGTAGCATCGTGAGGTCAGAGGCCATTCACTATCCTCAGGTAAGGTTGCTATCTGGCTATCTAGCTCGTACTTCTGGACAACAACAATGGCATTGAAATAAATAGTTAGTATTGAAAGGTAAAAAATATACCTAGCATTGATGTGGCTAAAGGAATAACTGCAGCTGACCAATAGTTAGCATTGAAAGGTAAAAATCTACCTAGAATTGATGTGGCTATAGGAATAACTGTAGCTGACCAATAGTTAGCATTGAAAGCTAAATGGGAGGTAGCTATGGGGAGGTAACTATGGGAAGAACTGTAGAGGATCAACAGTTAGCATTACAAGCTAAAATCATTCTAGCATTGCAGTATTCCAGGCCAGATAACTACAACAAGGATATACAGTGCCTTCGGAAAGTATTCAGACAACTTGACTTTTTCCACATTTTGTTAGGTTACAGCCTTATTCTAAAATTGATTAAATTGTTTTTTCCCTCATCAATCTACACACAATACCCCATAATGACAAAGCAAAAACAGGTTTTTAGAAATGTTTGCTAATTTATTAAATATAAAAAACGGAAATATCACATTTAAATAAGTATTCAGACCCTTTAATCAATACTTTGTTGAAGCACCTTTGGCAGTGATTACAGCCTCGAGTCTTCTTAAGTATGATGCTACAAGCTTGGCACACCTGTATTTGGGGAGTTTCTCCCATTCTTCTCTGCTGATTCTCTCAAGCTCTGTCAGGTTGGATGGGGAGCGTTGCTGCACAGCTATTTTCAGGTTTCTCCAGCGATGTTCGATCAGGTCCGGGCTCTGGCTGGGCCACTCAAGGACATTCAGAGACTTGTCCTGAAGCCACTCCTGCGTTGTCTTGGCTGTGTGCTTAGGCTCGTTGTCCTGTTGGAAGGTGAACCTTGGCCCCAGTCTGAGGTCCTGAGAACTCTGGAGCAAGTTTTCATCAAGGATCTCGCTGTACTTTGCTCCGTTCATCTTTGCCTCGATCCTGACTAGTCTCCCAGTTCCTGCCCACTGAAAAACATCCCCACAGCATGATTCTGCCACCACCATGCTTCACTGTAGGGGTGGTGCCAGGTTTCATCCAGATGTGACGCTTGGCATTCAGGCCAAAGAGTTCAATCTTGGTTTTATCAGATTGTTTCTCATGGTCTGAGAGTCCTTTAGGTGCCTTTTGGCAAACTCCAAGCAGGCTGTCATGTGCCTTTTACTGAGGAGTGGCTTCGGTCTGGCAACTCTACCATAAAGACCTGATTGGTAGAGTGCTGCAGAGATGGTTGTCCTCTGAAAGGTTCTCCCATCTCCACAGAGGAACTCTAGAGCTCTGTCAGAGTGACCATCGGGTTCTTGGTCACCTCCCTCAGTTTGGCCGGGCGGCCAGCTCTAGGAAGAGTCTTGGTGGTTCCAAACTTCTTCCATTTAAGAATGATGGAGGCCACTGTGTTCTTGGGGACCCTCCCCAGATCAGTGCCTCGACACAATCCTGTCTCTGAGCTCTACGGACAATTCCTTCAACCTCATGGCTTGGTTTTTGCTCTGACATGCACTGTCAACTGTGGGACTTTGTATAGACAGGTGTGTGCCTTTCCAAATCATGTTAAATCAATTGAATTTATCACAGGTGGACTCCAATCAAGTTGTAGAAACATTTTCATTCCTAATAGATTTGCATACATTTTAAAACACCTGTTTTCGCTTTGTCATTATTGGGTATTGTGTGTAGATTGTTGAGGATTTGTATTTATTTAATCCATTTTAGAATAAGGCTGTAACATAACAAAATGTGGGAAAGTCAAGGGGTCTGAATACTTTCCGAAGGCACTGTATGCTGCTGCTCATATTTCCTGACCTGCCCTAGTTGTGTGAAAAAGAACGGAGTGAAGAAAAAAAAAAGACTTCTGAGGAAAACGGTGAATACACTCTGCCTCGCTTTTCAGAAAATATTTGACTTACCCATGCATTTTCCATAGTTCAAAACTCAAACCTTTCCATTTGAAAACTTTGCAGGAACACAACATCCTGTATAATATTTCTGATCAAATCATGGCTGCAGAGGGAGGTTGTGCTGACTCAAAAATAATAAAAAACATGCTATCAAGAGAAAGGGAGAGAGAAAGGGAGAAAGGGAGAAAGAGAGTGAGAGAGAGAGAAGAGAGAGAGAGAGAGAGAGAGAGAGAGAGAGAGAGAGATGCACAATCTGTTGAAGAATGAACTCCTTTGTAAACATGTGCAGTAGCATTGCCACCCGGGCTTGTATGTACTACAGCACACAGTACACTGGCAGAGTGATAGAGTATACCATTACATCATCTTCTTACATCCAAGACAAGGCTGAATGTAATCTTCAGCACGGCTAATGGCAAGAGCATGGAAGAGGTGTGTGTGTGTAGGGGCCTGGTTTCATAACTGAACTTGTAAACCCCATTACACCACACACACACACACACACACTTCCCCAGTCCAGTGCCAGAGGGCAAATGGGTAGAGAGTGGGGGATGGGGTCTTTGTGCACTCTGAGTCCTGGCCATTAAATAAGCTTGGTACTGCAGAGGTGAACTGCATTGACAATGATGTATGGAGGGAGATTGGCTCCGGGGCTGTTATGTAGCACCTGGCTCTGGTGTGGACAGCAGAGCAGCAGCCCCCCTGCCTGGCTACGGGCTACCATACAAAATCCAGACCAGGTTTAGTACCCTCAACTCTAATTCAGACCAGGACAAATGTAAGCTGATTAAAATGGTGGTATCTGGACAGAGGGGTTGAATAAATGTGCGGCCTGCTCCTTCAAGGCTTGGACATGTTATTGAGCAGTGGTGAGTCCAGTCCGTGAGTGATGAGGTGATCTAGCCCTTTACTGCTGCTCTCTCCCTACTGCAGCCATGACCTTTCTGCTTCACCTGATACATATATTTTTTCTC